>NC_136020.1:10720652-11035652 GCF_048128805.1 Centroberyx gerrardi
AGTGTAATCCGCAAGAATTAAAGTGGTTGTATGGGGCTTCATAAACTGGCTACTTACAGAAAATCCAAAGAAAAAAATCTCTAATTTATGCATACATGTATCATGTCATTTCACTGCACCAAATTCCTTGCACACACATTATACTTGGCAAATTAAAGCCAATTAAAGCTAAGTTCTGATTTATCTACAGAATAGAGAAGAACGCAGAAGAAGAATAATCATACCCTCTCTCCTCTGACTCCAGGTATTCCACGGTCACCCTGGAAAGAAAGACGCTTTTTTAAGAACACTTTCCAAACACGATAACTATTTTAATTACAGGTGTCAGAAAAATTGTTGACCCTTCTCACAGTTCTATTAAGTCCCTTCACACTTCACATTCTAATATAATTTGTCTCATCCATCCATGATAAAAATACATTCTGAACGGCTGCATCAGCTGGCCAAAGTTGAGCGCGGTGTTGAAAGGAAGAGTGAAAGTCTACAGCGACAGCAGTGATGTGTGTTCTGACACTTCAGTGGAGAGGAGAGAAATGAACCTGAAGACAGTTTGACTGACAGCTGACATCACTCCTATCAAAACAGCCTGGACCCAGTGACACCTCACACGGAATGGAAAATCACTATCTTACAAACCAAAGGCCCCTGTATGAATATCTGGCCATTCGGTTGCCAGTGTTGGCCTCTACTCTCAACATCGACTTATACCTGCCTGTTTACGCAAACAACTCGCTCCAACAGTGAGTCATGTCTAAATAAAGCACAAGTAGCCTATAAGGCATGCAGACAGGGTCAAGAGCGGTCGAGGAGTTCAGTTGCTCTCCAGCACAAATGGCTGCCCTTTCCGTGCTTTTCCTGTGTCTGCATTTTATTGTTAATGGAGCGGAAGCAGAAAACATCCAGTCAGCTGCAGTCCGGTGGGCGGAAACACCTCAGTGAGGAGAGAGGTCAGGGCAGACAGGCAAGACTCGCTCAAGCTAACGGGCGGGTCACAAGTGTTTATGTTGTACACTGATAAACAGAAGGGCACAGAACGCACAACTCATTCAACGCTGAAGCAGATGAAGAGCGGAAATCATTGCGTGGTCCAACAAATCCCAGTTTCTGCGACAGCATGCTGATGGCAGGGTCAGAATTTGGCGTAAACAGCATGAGTCCATGGATCCACCCTGCCTGCTGTCAACAGTACAGACTGGCAGTGGTGGTGGAATAGTGTGGGAAATGTTTTGACTAGGTGCATGTTTTCATGGCCACTTTAGTTTACTCTGTCCAGTCCACAGATCTCAACCCAATCGAGGACTAGGACAAGGACTTTTCACAGATTTTCAAGGTCTTGTTTAGTGAAATTAAGGGACTCAAAAAAAACTTAAGTCAGCATGAGCTGAGATCCTTGAACATTTCCGGCACCTTGTTGAATCCATGCCTCAAAAAACATTCAGGCTGTTCTGGAGGCGAAAGAGGGGTCCTACCCAACACCAGCTAGGTTTACCTAATGAAGTGGATACTGACTGTATAGCAAGAGTTGTTATGATGCAGATATTGTGTGCCATACTGCCTTACCTTTTCACCTTTGCTGCCTTGCAAGCCCCTCAGACCCTAGTAAAAGAGGTCATGGAAACGAAAAGGGTTTTGTTTCATACACATCAACACATGCATAATTGGAACTTAAATGGTCTCAAATGAAGCAACATAATCAGTTGTGTAGCTTTAAAAAGTGATGTCAGTCACTCACTATATGCCCAGGGCCTCCTTTGACTCCTGGAGTGCCTTTTTCACCCTGTAGAAAAGAAATGTTCCAAATGTTTTGCCTTATCCACAGGACATCACTGAATGTATTAGGGAAAGTAAATGTTAAAGGCTAGAATAGGGAAAAAAAGACATGATGTGATGAATGACACATTTGAAAGGTTCAAATGCAAAAAGGGTTCTTCATGGCATCCAATTTAGCAGCCAAGGTCCAGTCCCAGCCAATATTTCCCCATCCTCACCACCCAGGCAATTGTGCATATTGATCACAGTGACAGTTGTTTTTACTTCATCTAAACAGGGGCTAACCCTGGTCAAAATGTTGTTTCCACTCTCAGAGGTAAAGTTATCCAAAGCACTGAGCTCACCCTTCTGCCTGCGATGCCAGCCACGCCTCTGGCACCCGGCTCACCTGGCAGACTGTCACCCTGATGGGAATAAGAATATTATATAAACTAATAATCAACTTTTTACGCTGCAGCTTTTAAAAGTAACAAACAAAAACACAAACATGAGATGACGATAGATAGATAGACGTCTTAAAACAAACAGTAACTTGAAATAACAGTGCAAATGCTAGCAACACAATACACAAACAAAATGCCACTGCAAACATTGAGTCATAATATATACTTATAATATAATTTATGTTGCACTCTTGGACCCCAAAAGATAACACTAAGTGCAACTGAAACATCATGTATATATACTGTATATATACCTTTTCTCCTTTCACTCCAGCTGCACCAGCAGGACCCTTGGGAACAAAGAGCATCACTAATGTCACATTGTGGAAAGAAATCAAACAAATGCTCACTAAAGTGGTGGCAAAACAAAACGTGCTTAAACTATGATCTCCAGTTATCAATCAAGATATTAAAAAAACACAGATATGATATTTTTAGAATAGTGTCAGATTATCTTTCACTTTCATGAGTAGACCATATTTTAGTGGTTGTTAACTATTTACAACACTGTATACTATCTTCACTTGTCCCACAATGGCAAAGTCTATTTGCAGCATACACCTGCATGACAAATCACAATAAAAGACACACACACAAAAAAAGACACAACAGTTGTCAAGATTGTGAAGAGAATGTGTTTTCTTGCCTTCAGTCCTGCAGCTCCTCGTAGTCCGGCAGTGCCAGGTGAGCCGTTCTTCCCCCGTCTGCCTCTGTCTCCCTGCAGGAGCAGAAAAGATCTTAGGAAATGCAGTTTATGGTTGTTATAGGATGCTGTAAATACACCTTATATCTCCTTTTGGGCAGATACTGTCAAGAAAGACAGAATCCAATGGCATGATGCTCTCTTTCCCTAGTTCTCCTATTTTCATTCACAGTTACACAGCATCTATTCACACACTTTCACTCCGTTTTGTCCCTGATCAAAGGGAGTTCACTGGCAACTCCTGACCATTCTGAGATAATATTCAATGATACATTATGGGACGTCCGACCGTCTTACCTCTCGCCCCGGTTCTCCCAGATCCCCCGGGTGACCCCTCAGGCCCGGGGAGCCCTGGATGCCTGGGTTACCACGGATACCCTGGATACCTTGAGCACCTGGGGGTCCTGACTCCCCCGGCTCACCCTGAGGAGACAGAGAGAGAGAGAGAGAGAGAGAGAGAGAGAGATGGATAGAAACAGAGTGACAAATGAAATGTTTGACAGACAAACACAGGTCAACTTGCTTTGTGTGATGGTCAGTTCTATTACTTTCAAATAATTGCTTTCAAATAAAGTCACTCTTGCCGTTATCAATTTACACATTCCTGTACACAATTTCAAATGAGCGAGTGAGTCATCGAGGCAATTAATTTCCCTAAATTAAAAGTGAAATGAGAAACAGAGTCAATTAAAGTGAGAGCGATGGAAAGATAGTGTGAGGATTAATTGCTTTTGTTGGGGCGTTACAACTCAGCCGCTGCCTCTGGTTTTTAAAAGTGAGGAAAGAGGGAAATCTCACCTTTTGCCCCGGAGGACCCGCCTGCCCTACTGGCCCTCTGTGACCGATGCCTGGCTCACCCTGAACACACACACACACAAACAGAGAAACACACATGCACGCACACACACGTACACACAACCTATGTTTCAATATCATAAAGTATGTTGCGTTCAAATTAAAATTTCAATTTAAACTCCCAGGTTTCACTCTGCTGCTACTTAAGGAATTATGCAGCCCACACAATCATGCAGTGTAGTGTAAATCATAGCTTGGTTCTGAATTAATGCATTTATATTTACCTTTTGTCCCTCTTCACCGATTCCTCCCTGAGAAAAGTGGACAAACAGAGCACAGATCAGACAGCTGGAGTGGATCTGCACCTCTGCACCTCTTTCATGCCTCAAAATAGACCAAGACAGGCAACTTGGGAAAAAAAACAACAACTAAAGAGCAGGCAGAGTTTTGAGAGTCTTGTATTGACGTGGCGGGTTAACAAGGGGAATTATTAATGTCTGCTTTAATCTACTGCCTCACAGTCAGACAGAAACAGAGCCGGGGGGACATCAAAGGCCGGGGTTCTACTGGTTTTACTGACAGGCGAGACGGGAGGGGAGCTCCCCCCGAGGTCTGACGTCATTCACCGATGCAGCCTGGGTAGGCGGGGGGAGCGGCGAGGGGTATTTTTATGCACCGGTGGCACATTTTGAAGGGGTGACTGTCATTCCCGCTCCATCATAATGGGAGGATGTCGGTGATTGCGTAATCAGTGGGATGATACTGATGACTCAAGAACTTTGACAATGTAAGGATGTGTGTTTCAGTTCAGAGGAGGGTTGGAAAATGCAAAGAACCTGTTAGCTGTTTAAGTAGTATAAAGTAAAGGTTGCATTTGATTTCACTTAAGTCCTATAGTTACAGTCTTAATGTTAGAGTAACTGTATGTAATTCTTTGGTCACCTTTGGTCCTGGTTCTCCACTCTCACCTGGGGCGCCCTATTGCACAAGAAACATGCAAGAATATTGATCTGTATCAAGATTTCATAACCAAAACAGTGCTGAAGAGTAGAGCATTTGCATGATGTTGAATTTGTTTGGTATTGGATCTTAAAGTGTTTTAATGTGTGTTCTTACCTTGAGGTAAAAATACTCTGGAGGATATGGATATGGCCTCCCAGTTTCTTCCTCATAATCCCCCCCCCTCTCTCTCTCCATCTCCACCCTCTGCCTCTCCCACTCCTCCCTCTCCCTCTCCAAGTCTCTCCCCCCCTCGTTCTCTGTCCTCTCTCTCTCCCTCTCCGACTCTTTCTCCCTCTCCACTTTTTCCCTCTCAAGCTCCAGCTCAGCCTCCTTCTCTTTCTCCAGCTCCATTCTCTCTCTCTCCATCTCCAACCTCTCCCTCTCTCTCTCCCTCTCCAGGTCCTCCTCCCCCTCCCGCTCTCGATCCACGTCCTCCTCCGTCTCCCACTCGTAGTCTCCGCTCGTCTCCTCCTCCCCGTAATCTGGATCGGCTCCCGTCTCTGTGTACCCGTCTGTCTCTACCCCTGTCTCTTCTTCCATTTCCCACTCCTCCACTTCCTCGGGTGTCACCGTTTCCTCTCCTGCGCCCTCCATTTCTGTATGCATCACCCTCTCTCTTTCCATCTCTCCCTCCCTCTGTTCTTGTCTCTCGCTCCTGGAATGGGTTTGAAGGTCAGGCTTGGCTTGCTTCTTCTAGAAAAACACAAGTTTTACAAGGCTAAGCACGTTGAAATTCTCACCATCTTACTCAGGATCAATACTTATAATCATCATCTATATCAAACTCACATTCCAGCTGCTGTGGCTTCGGGCTCCAGAGGAAAGAGGCTAAAATGAATAAAAAAAGAAAAAATCTCATATGTGGTCTGCAGTGACCATGAAATTGTATTTTCATATTTAATTCGCTGCAATGCCTTATGCAACATTTTCTTTTGTGACATGTATGAATTTTTAATTGTTAAAGGCTGGAGAATCTTGGGCAAAGAAATAAACTATTTACTTTTGGTGCCTCCTTGTACCGATTTCTTCCACCAGGTGCGCCTGGCATGAATGCCTAAAATATTATTGTTATTGTTAATATGAATATTTTTATTATTGTTCATTTTCTACAAAACCAGGTGACACTTACCATAGAATCAGGCCAGGAGGCGCTTCTCCTCACCCGGATGTGGGATCGAGGCACCTGTCAAGTCCCCAAAACCTTTCATGAGTAAATTTAGCACCCATGATGCTTCCTATTGAATAGTTGTGTTTGTTTGTGTGTGTGTGTGTGTGTGTGTGTGTGTGTGTGTGTACTCAAAAATGCACTTCAAAAATCAAGTTTACTTTGTGTCATAAAACCTCCTCTCATTAACATTTCTAGAATATATGACGCTGTAAATGAAAGAAAGAAAGACGCACAGACTTGTCTTAGAAAGTTATTTGAACATTTTTACTCACTTGAGGATACATGCACAGAGAGGTTAAACAGATGAAAAAAATGTAATAACAGAAACAAAATTTCACCAGTGAAAAGAGTGTTTGATCTGGCTACATAAATGATTAGAACATCAATATATTCTGAATAATATAATAGGTATTCAAAAATCTTTTATTGAATAGATTATCAAAGACAGTCGACAAAATACAATCTTTTTTCCATGTTTCAATAAATAAAAAATTCATGACAACTTGATACAAAGGGATATGTATTTAAATTGTGGGCACAAGTTTGAGAAAGTTTAGCTTGTTATCTAATGTAGTCTTTATTCGTGACACAAAAAAAGTTAAAGTTGTTTAATAAATAAATTAGGAGTAGGAGGAGAGGCTACAGTTCCATTCACACTGAACAAATTCATGAATGTCAGTAAGCTGGACGTGAAGATACAATTCTCTTCCCTTGACACAGTGTCTTCCTATTTTCCACAGTCCCCCACTAAGATAAAAACCCTGATACAAGATGTGAATCTTGTCACGGGCGTGGCTTTGGGTGAGTGACATCATCACTGTGTGAAAGGGAGTTCCCCCTCACGAAACGTTGGTCAGGTTCAGGGCAAGCTGCTCCTCACCAGCGATAAACTTCACAGTTTACATACACTCTTCCCAAGCTGTGTGCACTTGCTTATGAATGCTTACAACCCTACAGTCACATTCTCTCAGGAATTAAGAGAGGTCCTGTTTAAAAAAAAAAAAAAAAAAAAGAGAGAAAGTATTAAAAGTAACTCTCCGGAATCAGTTTTCTGTTCAGTAAATCACTGAGGGTGTGACTTTGCATGTCTGTTCATTCCCATTCAGGCAAACTGTGGTGAAATCATGCTCAACGCATGCTGGGACAACTTGGCCACAAAGCTTGTCCTATCTCATGCTTTGGTTATATGTATATTTATATATACTTAAAAATTATGTTGGTTTAATTGTGTTTTTCATTCACAGCACATTCACATTAGCCTTAGACAAACAGGTGAACCTTTTTGCACTGGTGAAATTTTCAAAGGTGTTAGTAGGAAAAAAGGTCTTGAATTATGATGGCAAGTGCTCATATGATTTACAGCATGGTTGGTCTATGGCATACTTAACATAAAGACTGTCTAAATTTATCCTAAAACAGGTACAAAGCCTGCAGGGAAGCTATGAAACTTAGCATATTACCTGTAAAGACTGACATTTGCTCTATCAAAAATGATAAATTCCAATAACCCTAGTTTTATTGAAGCATTTGCCGTCACTTTCAGGCCTCTAGTGTAAAGTGCAAACGAAAGAGCTTTGCATTCCAAAGCATGCAAGGATCTTCAAGAACAATTAGTGAAGTTGTAGACTTGTAAACAGTTAAAATCAGAGCTTTACCTTGTCTGCCTCTTCTGTGGAGACGGGAGGTGCAGGTGTTGACACTTCCTCCTGATCATGACAAAACAAAAAAGATGAGCATATGACAAATGAGGCTCCACATGTGAAACTGTAAATGTAATAGCGCCACAATGAAGGAAAATCCATAAGTGACTGCCCCCGTACCTTTTCTATATCGCCCTCTGTCTGAGATGGCGGCTCTGTGGTTGTCAAGTCGCCCTGAAAGAAAACAATTCATTCAAATATTAAGAGTTGAAGAAACTGAGGTGTAAAAGAAAATCACTTCAACCTGTCCTATATCTATTCAGAGGTAACCATAGACTATTGTTAAATAACATTTGCTCTTCACATTTTATTTTGGTGTCAGGATTGTTAATTCATTCATTTGAAAAATGAAGCTGACATGATGTAATTATCTTCTAAAAATAGCTAAAAATATTCACTCTAAATTGACTTAAACTTGACTTAAACAACTGATAAAGAGATGATAAAGAGCTGATGCAGTGCAGATTGGTGGTTGAAAAATAAACTATTTGGGCTGAGGTAAAGATTTGTGTATCAGATGCATTTCATCATGTAATATATCACAACAAGAGTAGTCCCACCTGTGTATCTGTCTCTCTGTGTGAGAGTGATGTCAGTGGACTGTTGGAGGTCTCCTCCAGTGGGTTGTGTGTAGGTAGCTGCTCCTCCTGCACAAGTCCAAATTACATAAATACATTATTACTCTTCCAGAAGGTTTTACTCCACACATAGGTATGGCTGAGCAGCACATAGATCATAAGTTTAATACAGATATTCGTTTTTCTAATAACAGTGGATGAGGTTTTGTTGCATTGTTTCATGTGTATTGTTAAGAGAAAAGTTTATCCAGGCTACAGAGTGGCAGTGCTCACCTTTTTACTCAAACCTTCTGTTTGGACTTCAAGCTGCATATGAGGAAAAATGTGAATATATTGTACATTAAAATGAATCATGAAATTGTGACCCAATCTACCACAAATAGTTCAGAGCTGACTGAAGCAAAGATACCTGTTCTCTCCCTCTGTGCTCCTGAGAGACCGAGGGGTCATCTGTGGAAAGCTCTTCCTGTTTGGAAAAAAAAATAAAATTATTTCCATCATAACTTCATCACTTTTAATAGCACACAACCTACAGTTACTCCAATATAGCATGTGCAGCACAGGTATGTGTCATCCATGCAGCGGGCTATAATGACAAACTAATTTATTCCTAATAATTAATTCAGCTAGTGGGTGTGTCATTAATCAACTCTTTCCTCTATTGTGTGGGCAGGGATATATTTCTGTCCCCAGAGATGCTGCTATTCAAATCAGGGGAATTTGCGTATGAGTTTGACAGTGCCATTATCAAGAAGGCACCCAAGCACACCAAGATAATACTCCAAATCCATAACAACTCCATACCATCAATCATCACTTTAAGTTTCATCTTAATCATCTATTGGAACAGTTTCCCACCTCATATTCATAACTGTACTCTTCACCATTGTAAAACTCCGCTTCCTCCTCCTCCACCTGCTCACTCGCCTTTAGATAGAAGAGAAACCACATGACTTACAAGAAGATATACATTAGTTACAGAATATACATTATCAGTTGTGTCAGTGCTGGGAAGACGACGACGCAAAGCAACAACAAAGCAATCCATTAATCACAATTATCTCTTATTGTTAAAAGAACTATAGCGAAATCAGCACACTAATGTCAAGACAAACGCATGCTTTTAGTTTTTTTAGACACACTCTATATGCTGCAACTGTTTAATTCTGTTTGTTATATTTTAAATTGTGTTTATTAAATTTACTATAAAGCCTGAATTTTAATTACATTTTTAGTAGTAAAGTGGTCACACCTACACAGATGACGTCATGTTAATGTCATGCTAAGCAATAGCCAGTGTTAGAGCCTGTGTTTACGGCTTTGTTAGTTAGGTTCCCTGTTTAGTTGGGGCGAAAGGTAAAGTTAGGCTTCCAGGTTTTGTTTATTCCCCTTCAAGGACATTTACCAGGCGTTGTCTCTGCCTCTTATGTCGTCCTTTGTTTCCTTTGCCCTGGTTAAGAAGTTCACAGTCAGAAAGAAAAAAATAAAGGTTTTCCATGCTTCAGATGTTGTTGATGATAAAGTATGAAACTATGAGTTGATAAGTTTAGGTAGATATTTAAGGAAAAGGGTAGTTAATGAATATAAAAACATAATGCAACACCATTACATCAAGATGTTTAGGAGTCAGCAATGTTAAAGTTACCAAATGGTTTAGACCTATTTAACGATATGCATTTATGTATGAGGCATCAAAAGCTAGGGAGAAACATAATTATACTGAATAAAGACTGTAACCCTCAAACTGGAGGGATCCTGGTAGAATTGTATTTATGTTTCATGTCGTCTCGTTTCTTGCAAATGAAACAATAATGATGATGATTGTGTTTGATCAGTCAGGAGAAAACGCTGCTCATAGTGGCTTTACCTTCCCACGCTCCCTGTTCTTCTTCTTCTCTCCTGAGGTCTTCTTAACAGAGTCTTCCTGCGTGAGGAGAACAGTCTCCACCACTGCTTCTGGTAAAGCTGAGACCCTCTGACACACACACACACACACACACACACACACACACACACACACACACACACACACACACACACAGCACACAATGATCAGATTACAATCTTTACTCCAGACTGGGCAGTATAGATTTATTCACAGAAATCCCCTGAAACAACCAAACTGAGCCGGTTGCAGAGTAACTAATTAATTAAATTGTATGTTATAAACAAGAAGTTTCTCCATGAGCCCTCCTGCTTTTTCCTCCAATAAACTAAAAGTTAGCGAAGTGGGCTCGTGACCAGGAGATCATCTGTTTGACTCCCCGGACTGGCTTGAAAAATCTGGGTGAGGAAAGTGAATAAATTATGTATTTCCATCCAACTGCAGAGTTGGCCTTGAGCAAGGAACCTAATCCTCGACTGCTCCAGTGGAGCTGTGCATTGGTCAACAGATGAAGATCGTGCTTGTGCTGTTTTCTCTTTTAAAGATTAGCCGTTTCCCTTTATTTGATAGTTGATTGCAAAGAGTGACAAGAAAAATGCGAGAGATAATGGAGAAAATGACATGCAACACAAGATCCCAAGCCAGATTTGGACCCAGAGCCACCAAGATGCATCATTGCGTTTATATTTGACAGCTGCCAGTTGTGAATATGCACAGCTGAATGTGAAATAGTTGCTGAAAAACAGCATGGATGCTTGGTAAACGATCTCTGGGTAAATAAAGGTTTAAAAGAAATGAACATGTTTTCAATATGCTCAACATGTTTTTCTTGGAGTTAGAGTTCTTTATTGTGCAGCGTCCTTACCTCCTGGGTGGTAGTATGGTTGAAAGTAGAGTTGACCACAGTCAGATTCATTTTGAGTGAGGACATTTCAATGCTGTCCCCATCCACCGTCCCCTTCCCCTCCGTTCCCCTTGACCTGGCCTCTATCCTGCCGAGCTCCTGCTCTCCATTCAGCGCTGTGACGGCCCACAGAGTCGGGCCTTCTGCAGTTTCATTCAGAGGATCCTTCAGGAGACCAGAGGCAATGAGGGAATGTAATGTAATGTAATGAGTGAGCGGATGGGAGAAAATGAGCAGTGTTAGCAGCTAGCATTTACTTGATGTAAAAGATAAATGTACAGACAGAATATAGGTAAAAAAAAATCATCTGAGTGTAAGAGAATGAGAAAGAAAGAAAGCTCCATCATTTCCTTTTCACCTAAATAACATAATTTATGATTACACAGGAATATGCTCAGGATGGACACTTACAGCGGAGACAGGCTCTGGAAGCTGTCTGTCCAGCTCTGGGTCTTCGATGGTGTCGATCTCTGACAGCGGCTGGTTGGAGAGGTCGAACTTCACCGAGCTCTGTTCAGACGACATGGTCAGGTGTCTTCAGATAGCCTCACAGGCCAGTTGGTATATTTTATAGGTGTCATATAATGTAAAGGATTTATAGCTTTGTCACACTTTGTGCTCATAAATAGGTTTATTATGTAGACTGAATTCAGCCTTATCTGCAGTGTGCACTGAACAATCAAAGCCAATTGCAACCTTTGGAAGATGTAAAACACTTCAAAAAGCAGGTATATGACTTTATACCTAATAATTGAGTCTACCTGTAATATATTAAAACGCTTCTATCATGGGTAGATGAAATGCTACTACTGATGTATAGACCGACCACTTACAGTTAATAGACTCTCGCTCTTAATTTCCTCCACAAATGTGTTCCACCCACTTCCCTCTTAGAGATTACGTACTGTGTACTCAGTGATGATGTTGGAGTTGTGAGTCTCGATGCCCTCCTTTGCTTTCCTGGAGGAGCCGAGCACATGAAGCAGCTCCTCTATTCCATCCTGCAGCAGCCTGTCAATTAAGGCCTTGAGCAAGGGCAGCTGAGAAGAAGAGTTTTTGTTTAGAAAACCACACTGGGCTTTGACTAGAAAGTGAAAATCTGCTGACCTCAGAATCTGAAGGATGCCACGCTCACTGCTCACCCTTATGCCGTAGGCTTCAAACATCGCTTCAATGTCCTGAGGAAGAGGGGAAATGTGTTGATCAAAGACTTGATAATCAATAATATGACGATGTAAAATGAGAACATAATGTTATAATGTATTCACCTTCATCTCGATTGATTTTCCAGGGAGTCCAGCATCACCCTGTAGAAACATGAAAGAACAAGAAGTAAAAACTCATTTCCAACTCCCCATACGTGTGTTTTTTGTGGGAAAAAAAAGAAAAGCACGCACCGTCTCTCCTTGCAAGCCTCTCTCTCCTTTATCTCCCTGCAAAAAAATAAAGCAATGAACTACCATATAGCCAATATTGCTCTTATTTATAAATCGGCTTTAGTACAAACCCCGTTGCCGTCTTACCTTCATTCCCGGTGAACCCTAGACACACAGAGACAGAGGAGCGAGACATTGGAACATGCATTTAAAAATGCATGGCATCAAGCTCACACCACAAGCCTGGTGACTCCCACATCTATCAGCAGATAACGGCACCAACACAACTCGATAAAAACACTCCATGCAACAGCTGGATTGATGTGCCATTGTTCATATGAGCTGTAAACAGGCAGAGAGAAGCGTGCAGTGTGTGAAAGTCAGACTGACCGTGGCTCCTGGAGGACCCATCGGTATCGGAAACGCTTGTCTGATCTCTTCAACGGTGGCACCCTGTGAAATGACCCGTAGGTTTAAACTAGTATCTAACAGCCTACAACCCTGTCTACATAGTTAAATTCACTGCTTCACTGCTTTTGAAAAACAGAAAACATTTAAGATCTTCACGAAACCTAGGGACTCTCCTCCCCCTGTTCAATAAATGAATTAAATTACTGGTAATTGCTTTTACCTCTGGAGTGACAAGCACTTGTGTCCCAGGTAAACCCGGAGGTCCCGGTTCCCCCTTACTGCCGTCTTTACCCTGGTGGAGGAACACAGTCACTTAGCTCTCAAGTTGATTCCTCACTTTTCTCACAAAGGCAATTTGGTTTTATCTCAAGGCCGCTTACATTTGTGCCTGTGTCTCCCTTGTCGCCCTGTAAAGGAAAACAAAAATGACCTTGTGTATTCATTACATAGCTTAATGATTTTTTTTGCGCAGTAAATAAATGTATAGAAAGAAAAATAACCTTTTTGCCGTCATCTCCTTTTAGTCCTCTTTCTCCCTGGGAAATGAAAATGCGTTTTAATTTTGATAATTTACCTGTTGGGTTATGAACGGAATTGAAGGGTTTCAGTCTAAAACGTGACATACATGACATATCCATCAGTCGAGATTAGAGAAAAAAAACAAACACAGATGCTTCCATCCAGAAATCTAAAAATGACTTATAATTGCAGTATAACAGTGCTTTACTTTCATGTTGTGTCCAATCATTTTGTAAGAGGAAGTGTCCAATTTTTCAAATGGTGGTTAACTCATTTTTAAGTGGAACTCTTCAATTCATGCTGTACTATTAGCTACATGATAATATTGTAAAGCAAAGAAGTTAGTGAGGCAAAGCATACAACTCTTATAGTTAAATGAAAATACATCCTCACATCTTTCCCTGCCAGGCCCCTCTTCCCATCGATGGCAGGTCTCCCCTGTAGAGAAGAGGGAACAAAACAACCACAACCTCTGTTTTCAGACTGATCATTATGCTGGAAAAAGAGTGAGCTGATGAAACTGAAACAATGGTATATTTGGCTAAATTTGCTTAAATACAGACTTAAATTCTGACTTCTTTGATATCATCTGTTATGTTCACATAATAAGGATAGTCAAAATGAATAGGTGCCATGCTGTCGTCAATACAAACACTGCTTATTACAGTTTTTTTTGATTGCCAAGACACATTTCTTGAAATTATGCTCCATTTCCCAAAACTCTAAACACAAATGCATAACTGCACACTCATCTTCACAAACTTCAAACTTCCATGTCAAAACCTCTCTCTCCACTCACCACTCAAAACCATGTAATCTTACATCTAAACCAAACTTTGCCTTCAGACATCACACAAAAGCCATCAAATACACATACACTACAAAATAGCCATTACAAATGGATGAGATCAATTCAAAACACTACCGTAAAAACCTGTTACTGCAATGAATAATGGCGCTTATGGTTTTCCCCCAGAACAACCTCTTTACATGATGAACACAATATAAAGACACAACACATGTATACATTTTCAAAATTTTTAATTCCTCAATGTACTGTAGTAAAATAAACTGAAATTGAGTGAAAAAGTAAATGTACTGTAAAAATATGCAACTGATAAAGAACGTAGAATACAGTAAAATAATTTCCATGTATTTACCAATATAAACCAATGAAAAAGAAAAACAGTTTGTACATAAAGAAAGAAATCACATTTATTCTGCCTCAGCATCCCGTCTCTGGTCTGGGTCAGGCCAGAGATTCTCATCAACATCACCTCACATCACAAAACAAGTTAACTGACCCATGGCCCTTTTATCTATCTATCCTGAGGTTCTGATTGGTGTGTGAACAATTTTGACTCTTAGTGTTTGCACCTGGGGAATTGTGTGTTAATTGTGTTCGTGATTGCTGTGATGACTTGAGTTAATGATATTGAATGCCAGTGCTTTCTAAATGAGCACATGGTGCAGCCAGTGATATATGAAGGGATTTGTGTGTAGAGTTTTTCACAAAAAGTTCAACAAATCTGAATCATGTGTGGAAACAGGGGAATAGTGTTTATAGTTTTGGGAAATGGGTCTGTCTTTTGGTAGATGGCGTCGTGGTTTGGGATGTTTAGTTAATAGGCCCAGTTATAGTGTGTAACCGATCGAGAAAAACTGTATGTAGAAAAAAGCTTCGTCATCAGACCTATCAACTGCATCCAGGACAGAAAGAGACAGGATGATACTCACTGGAGTTCCTGGTAAACCAGGCATCCCAGCGATCCCAACCCGGCCTTGGTCTCCTTTCTCACCCCTCTGTTCACACACACACACACACACACACACACACACACGCAAGCCTTGTCTTTGATGTGATTCATCTCAGGCTTTGTGGTTCTCACATGTTCGGCTTCTAGCTCCTTTTAACACCCTGAACATTAGGGAACTCGTGGGTTTTAATAGCAATAATGATCACCTTTTTAGCTACGTACAAAGAAATATTAAAAGCTTTGCCTTTGATAAAAGTTGTCGTGTAGGTGGGATAATCCTATTCAATGGCAAAGTCCTTTTTCATAAGAGAAAACGATGTGGAATTGTACTCTTGGCACGTAATAGCCTTGCCATCGACAAGCAGCTATTAGGCTCTGTCAAGCCGGCCACTTGCCTTTTGTTCCTCAGTTCCTGGACCCAACTGACGGTGTTTCATGATAGAACAGGTTGGACTCTCTACTATAAGGTGTCTAACTGAACTTCACTGCACTGAATCAGAGAAATTCATCTCATCTCTCTCCATAGTTCCCATTCATTTGATGGCTTATTACAGTAACTGCTCCTTAGAGATGAACAGGTGCAGCAATCTCTCCATTAAAAGCTGATCCTTTTTGTGCCACTAAAATGTGATTTTTCGGTTTCAAGGAATCTAATTCTCCATGATGCCTGACATGTCGTTGGGACTGAAATACCATGATTTTAATGCCACAATAATGGACCGATTTCTAATGTGTGTTGCAGCTGTTGTTATGGACTTCACATTCATTACTCTTACTGTAAGGTTGCACCGCTGTTTCTGTTCTTTGAACAAACGCTTTTTCCTTCCTGGGTTATTAACCAAGCCAGCTTGGTACAACTTAACTCACTGTAGGTCAGAAATGTGAAATAGTAGATTCTCACAAAAAATATTGATGCACTTACCAGACCTGGCTCTCCCTTGTGTCCCTGGTCACCCTGCAGTTGTTATGAAACAGCTTGTGAGTAGACTTCAAAGTGCTATATAAGTAATAGCTTTGAAGCTATTACTATAATACAGCAGGACATTTAAGTGTAACTGTAGGACATTTGGAAAAAGGAAACAATATAATAGCATTAATGCACGGGTTGAAACGTGTGTAGGAGTTTGTCTAACCTTGAGTCCTGGTCTGCCTGGTAAACCATCCAGTCCATCTCTTCCTGACCCGGACACGCCCTGCAAAGCAGCAGATTTCATATTTCAATATCAATACATTTTTAGAATAATTTGTTCATCAATTCATTTCATGAACTAAGCCACAGTAAATGTAATGGAAGTGATGGACATACCAGAGATGACCCTGGTGGACCAGGTTTGCCCTCAGGACCCTTTGGAGAGACAAATAAAAACAGTTTGATATCGGTACCATAATTTCTTCTGTTGTGTCCATTCCTTTGTGAGTATGAACTACTATCTGTGGTAATCATTATCAGCTTGATATGGAACTTGCAGCATGTAATTTGCTCATTCTATTCACTGTTTGTCCTTGGAACAAAAGATGGGATACTCACTCTTGGCCCAGGAAGACCTGTTTCTCCTCTCAGACCAGGCTCACCAGGCTCTCCTGGTTCCCCCTGAAGAAGAGAAGAGAAGAGAAGAGAAGAGAAGAGAAGAGAAGAGAAGAGAAGAGAAGAGAAGAGAAGAGAAGAGAGGAGAGGAGAGAGAAGAGAAGAGAAGAGAGGAGGAGAGGAGAGAGAAGAGAAGAGAAGAGAAGAGAGGAGGAGGAGAGGAGAGAGAAGAGAAGAGAAGAGAAGAGGGGAGGAGAGAGAAGAGAAGAGAGGAGGAGAGGAGAGAAGAGAAGAGAAGAGAAGAGGAGAGAAGAGTAGAGAAGAGGAGAGAAGAGAAGAGAGGAGAGAGAAGAGAAGAGAGGAGGAGAGGAGAGAGAAGAGAAGAGAAGAGAAGAGAAGAGAAGAGAAGAGAAGAGAAGAGAGGAGAGAGAAGAGAAGAGAGGAGGAGAGGAGAGAGAAGAGAAGAGAAGAGAAGAGAAGAGAAGAGAGGAGGGGAGGAGAGGAGAGAGAAGAGAAGAGAAGAGGAGAGAAGAGAAGAGAAGAGAAGAGAAGAGAAAAGAAGAGAAGAGGAGAGAAGAGGAGAGAAGAAAAGAGAAGAGGAGAGAAGAGAAGAGAAGAGAATGTAGAATCATTTCCCCAAAAAACATTTCATACTGAATGAAATAAATGTTAACATGGCATGTTCTCTTCAGTAAAGTTACCTTAATCACTCTGGTCAGTACGTTGTTGTCTGAGGTGAGCTGATAGGATGAAGACAAAGAGTACAAGTTAACTTCAGACATTAATTGTATAAGGTCTTATGGGAGATTGTTGTTTTTTTTTCAGTTTCTTTACAATGAATACATCTGTCAAACATGGCTGAATTGACGCAAAGCCTAAAATGGTAATAAAAGTTTGTTTACTTGTGCTCCTCCCGGAGGTCCAGGTTTTCCCTTTGGAATGGCAGCAGCAGGATTGAAACGAGACCACAAGGAAACACAATTAGAGAAGGACTGAAAGCTCACAGTGCTAAACACAGAAAGTCCATATTGGCAACACAGAGGGAAACGTCAGACGCACTGACGGGCGGCATACGTAAAAAGCCAAACTTAATTAGTGAACATATCAAAATAGAAATCAAGGAATCACAAGAGGAGAGCAGGTTTGCAAAGATGTGAAACGTGGAGTATGACAGAAGAACAATCAGGAGGCGGTCAACCAGAGGAGACAATAAGACAGGCTCATTGACGACAGCCATCATGAATATAAATATACCGGCTCTCCCTTTTCTCCTCTCTTGCCATCTGTTCCCTGAAACAAAAAGGAAAGCTCATGTCATCTTGCAGCACTGCAACTCCAGCTGAAGTTTTCCAATGAATTTTGGTGATATTCAACATAAAATAAAGACTGATTCCCTACACATGGAGAACAAAGTGAAACAGATTGTTAAAGTGGAACCTCTGTTTCTTTCATGGTGTGGTGTCTTCTTTTAACGTCTTAATTCAAAGAACTTACAGACAGACCCGTCTTCCCAGTGTCTCCTTTGTCTCCTGGATCGCCTGGTCGCCCTGGTAATCCCAGCGGACCCTAGTCAACATTAAATATAGAATTAAAAGAACATATTTTTAGTCAAATGAAAGTGTGCAGTACCCTTGCACTGGTGTTTAGATGAAAAAATTGTCTAATTCCTTGAACAATCAATACTTTACCCTAATTCCTCTTTCCCCAGGTTGTCCAGCTGATCCTTGTTCGCCCTGCAAAAGACAAAATGAATAAATGAACAAACAAACAAAGATAGTATTTAATGTTGAACATGACTCTAATGATTATAATGACTGAATGAATACGTTTAAACCTCTTTGCCAGGTCCGAATCACACTGATAACCAGATCAGGCCACAGTGAGTAAACTGAACAATCCAAACAAAAGCACCACGTAAACAAACTGACCCTTCCTCCTTGGTCTCCTTTAGCTCCAGCTTCGCCCTACACACACAAGCACAAGAGTGTCTGTCACCAACATTGCATCATGGGAAGCATTTAGTCATCTATACAAACACACATATCTGAGAATAGAACTGGAAATGGGAAATGTCATATTCAGAGCTGCAAACCAAAGAAACTCAAATGCAGAGGAACAGCCAGTACTTGACAGTTTCCTAAACTGCAGATGAAATGTAGAACTATATTTATATATTATACACACTTTCACTCATCCTGAAGGTTATGGTGATCGACTTATGTAATCTGTGTTTTGTGTTTTGATAGTTATTATATCTAATGTCTTGGTGTATATTGTGGATCCCAAATGAGGCCAAAAACAATTTTCTTGCTTGCATGGAAAACAAAGTTGTATTGTATTGTATTGTATTGTATTGACTGCAAACACCTTGTATCATTGCAGTAACAACCACTTAGGACTTACTTACATCTTTACCTCTTAATCCTGGTGCTCCAGGATTGCCGGGTAGCCCAACACTCCCTTTCTCCCCTTGAGAGCCATCCTGCCCCTGCAGACAAACAGATTACTTCATTAACAACCTGAGTACAAATCCAAATCTTTTCATTTAAGGTTTTGTCATGACAATGAAAGTTTGTAGATGAGCTGCCCCAAAACACGCAAAATCTCATATATTATATAGGAAAAATCATCTGCTGTATGATTTACCTTTGGTCCAGGTTTTCCAGACAAGCCAACATTTCCCTAAAAAGGATAAATAAATCAATAAATAAAAATGGACAACTTTTCCCTGCGTCAAGATCATGTCAACACTACAGGGATAAAGTGACAGATTATTACATTTTCAGGTGACTCACCCTCTCACCGTTCTCTCCCTTTGGTCCCTGCTGTCCAGGAATCCCAAACCCAGGACTGCCCTGCACACATCAAAACAAAACACACTGCAACCATCGTTTTGGACATTAATTGTTCTATTCTTATATCAGTAATCGTCATCGTAAATGTCAAAATGCATGTATGACGCAACTGTCACTATTAACCTTGTCTCCTTTGGCTCCTTGTACACCCTTTATCCCCTGGGGCCCAGTGGGACCGACTGGACCGACGTCACCCTGACGGACAGAAAAGATCCACACACATGCACACATACACACAAACACCACACCACACCACACACACACACACACACACACACACACACACACACATCAATCAAAACGATTGTTCAGCAGGCAAAATGGCTGCAGCAGTGTCAAAACTAAATTGTCTCCACTTTTAATGGCACCCTGTGGATTAAAGATTAAAGAGGTCCCATTCAAAGGACTCTGAAGCATTCGGTCCCACTGCAAACGCTAATAAGGGAAAATCTTAATTGTGTTTGATAAGCAGACCCAGAGGACGGTGTCTGAGTGTGCAAGAATACCCCAAACAATTAATTAACAATGCTTCAACAGTAAAAACACAAAGAAAATCACTTCCCTCCAGCAGACTGACTTTTGTTAAAGCCAATGAAGATAAGTAAGCAAACTAGTTGCCCTTGAGCAAGGCACTTAAACCCTGATTCCTCCAGTGGAGGAGCTCAGTGGAACAGAAGAAGAATGTGGCAGATTGGAGTTTTAATTATACAAATGTTTCTCGGAGGCAGAGCTGCTCTGGAGGCCGAAAAATAACCTCATTGGTTGAGTTAAACCTCAGTGGGCGGAGCCAAAGAACCACAGTTTTTCAGAGCGCATGTTAGCTATTTGGCAAACTTGAATGGCAAAGAAGGAACTCTTGCCTTCTTCACTGGGCTTCAGTCTCTTCTTTGAGGTTCAACTCAACCAATAAGATGATTTCAGCCTCCCAGAAATGATTTTATAACTAAAACTGTGTGATTGAGCTGCACAGCTCCCAGTTATGAAAGTGTGTAACTATTAATGTGAAGCAGGGTGATGCAACACATTTCCCTGGATAAATAAATAAAGTTAAAAAAAAATAAAGTTGACTTTAGTGACTTACCCTGGCACCCTTCTTTCCAGTTGGGCCAATTATCTGTTGTGATGAAAAAAAGAGCTGTAACAGTTCTGTACAGTGCTACTGTCTACAGCATTATGTAATCATCATATAAGTTTAATATCTGCTGGGTGAAATAATATTTTGTTTGTCTTACACCCTTGGCAGGATCTCCAGGCGTTCCTCTTGGACCCTCATCTCCTTTTTGTCCGTTTGGTCCCGTCAATCCCTAAAACAATGAAGGGCAATTATAGCAATAGATTTCTGATTCTTGTGTTGTTGTTTTGTTTGCTTATTAGTATTTAGTGATTATCTATCTATTATTCCTGACCTCTTGGCCTCTCCTGCACATTGCTGTTGCTTCATTTTTTATTTTGTTTAATATTTTTTTTGTGTGTTTATGTGCTAATGGATAAATCAATTCAAATTTCTACAGCGTTGTCACGTTTCAATTTACTTTCAGCTATATCATAAAACTCCAAAAAGCCTAAAAGCATGATGCGTCATTCTGCGTTGGAGTTTGAATTGGAAAACAAAAATAAGAAATGATTCACACTGTACGACAAAAGAGATGAAGATTGTCCTAATGATGGCATGTGCTCAAGATAATCGGCTCATTCATTATGCTGCCTCAAATTAAAATTCAGTGATGCAAGACAAAACGGCCGGCCCATTTGCAAAAGATACCCACTGAGGTTTGACAACTTGGCTCATGATCACATGCAATCACAATCATCCCTGATAGACAGAACCTGATCTCAAAAACCTCGAACAAAACGGCTTTCTCTTTTGTTCATGTATCAATGTGCGCGTCTGTTAGGGGAGATTAGACAGCAGCCAGTAAACACACTGCGTCTGCATCATACTTTCTTCTAATCAAAAAAAAGAATCAAGGTGGATTTTTAATATGCTGAGGTGAGTCAGTGGGAGCTTGGGTGAAAAGTGTCGTGGGTGGAAAAAAACAAAAAGAAAAGGTCTGGCGGCTGTGGACTCAGTAGAATTGATTTTCCTGCACACACACACGCACACACACACACCTATAAGTGGAGGTAATTGCACAAATCTCATTCAAGCTTTGGAAGGCGGAGTGGCAAAACCAAGAGAATTGAGATCTGCATCACCCAAAGACTAGATTCTGCTTGACAGTGGTTTGTGGCTGCACACCATAATGGGTTCCAGCAGTTCCAGCTAACCATAACCCAACGCAACATGCACTTCTTCTCCTGTATCATCAACTCTCAACCTAGACCACATTCTGCTACATGTAATCCTCTCTGGTGAAGAGGAATGTGAGAACGTAATGGTACTCACTGTGGGTCCCTGTGGTCCAGTTGGTCCCATCTCTCCTCGGTCGCCCTACAGAACACAAAAGAGTGTTTGGTATTTCGGCCTTGATTATCCGAAAGATATTTATTGTACTCTTCACAGTAGAAAACATCACTTTTTCCCATTTGTCCTCAAAAAGCAGATACTAGAGTTTGGCATCACACCCAGAATTCACCAGAACCTGCACCAGTGACACACACACACACACACACACACACACACCGCAGGCTTTCATTCAGATGTGAGGCCAATCATATTCCAAAACCTATTTGACTGACTTACAGCTGAATGAAATAGACTTTTTCACATCAACGTATTAATTATACAGTGACTATTTTCAGCTTAATGAAGGCAAGAGAGATAAAATGAGCTCACCTTGTCCCCCTGCTCCCCTTTCAGTCCCTTCTTTCCCTGCAGATGAAAATAAAACACTGGCTCTGAATCCTTTCATCACTGATAGTTTGGTTTGTCTCATTAGACTGAACTGGGATTAAATCGTATGCATTTGATTGAGGGTAAAATACGCAGGATCTCATTGCTAGCTATTGAAGATAATGGAGATAATGATCGAGTGACACACCCGAGGTCCGACGATTCCTTGGACGCCCTGATCTCCAGTCTCACCCTGGAAAAATAAACAGCATAAAAAATTGCATTTTATAAATAGATATCAGGGTTTTGCATTACAAAAAACATTAATGATCACATTCAAAAGACAGTAAATAGACTTCTGTATGTTCTGTATGTATATTTTTCTTGTTCTGTTTATTCAAGTGAAGTTTGGTGGTGGTTACCTTCGGGCCTACTGGTCCTGATAAGCCTATATTTCCCTGCAAAACAAAAGTTCAAACATTGAAACAAGGAAAAAAAAACATTTTATGTTAAAGTATGCAAAAATACAATGATGTTTCATAATCAAAATCTGCCAATTGTTTGTGTTATCCTTATTATCTTGGACAGTTTAGTTGAGAAACAGAACCTTGTATGTGATTTTGTCAACACTGACTTTTGGGAAGTACATTTTCAGTTTCAGATGTGTTGGCATTACAGTGAAACCAAGCTCACTGAGGTGCAGAAGCTTAAACAAACACTCTGAGTCTACTAATTTAGCCTCCCATTCATTGTCAGTGGAGCAGTTCCACAAAGTCTCTCTTGACGGCATCGCAGCCTGGGGTCCTGGTTGGTCCACACTAATAGGAATAACATTGCCAAATTCCTTTTTGCATGGTGGATTTTCCCTTTCAAGTTTCTGTTGATGTACCTTCTCTCCTGGCTCTCCACGGGGACCTTGAACACCTTGTATACCAATTCCTTCTTCACCCTGAGAAAAGGCATCAATTAAACAGTTTCACATTCACATACTTTCAGTGTACCGTGTAAAAGTTATCATTTCCTGATCAATAAGAGACAATTTTACCTTCTCTCCCTTGTGACCTGGTGTTCCTGGCACCCCATCAATGCCGATGGGCCCGGGTAAACCTGCAATACCCTAGTTTTCATGCATGAGTGGGAGAGAAAGAGTGAGTCAGATCACAGTTCAAAATATGTAAACACATTTGTTTTAGAGCCAAAGGCAAAGTTGTGTCACCATAGTATTTTTAAACACTTGTGAACAGTTTTTAATTTGTGTTTCTCAATGTCTTTTGCCATTCATGACAATTTAAACTGCTCAAACAATCAGTGAGTATGCACTTACGTCTTTTCCCTGGTCCCCTTTGTCTCCTTTCATCCCCTGCTTCCCACGTAAACCCTTACAAACATAATGAACGTATTATCAATAAAAATAAACGATGCATGTTTCACAAATAAATAATAAATACTGACTCAGTGGCTTTAAATTTCTATGCAAGCAGAAAAATTAAACCAATAATTCTGAACATGGTTGTTCTGTTGCCATCTGCAGTTTGAAATGTTTGCTGCCAGTTAGGTAGACTAAGTCAAGTCAAGCCAAGTCAAGTTTATTTATATAGCCCTTTATCTCAAGCATGTCTCTAACTAACATTCTAGTGGATAGAAGCCATCCAATCCTTTGATCCGCTGCAACCTTTGGAACAGATTAATGAAGGGATGCAAACAAGCCTGACACTTACTTTAGCCCCGGGCTCCCCGGCTTCTCCCTGAAAAGTACAGAGTAAAAATAGAAAAAACATGTCTATGTTGAGTACTATCACAACATGTTCAAATCACACACACTGAATGGGTTGGCTTGACATGATGCAATATGATGATACTGGTATTATGATACAGTGCAATATTAACTGTGAGGTGTCATTATGCTGTTAAAGTGGTCGCCAATGCATAGAAGAGATCACAGCTTATAAAGTATGCTGCTTTTGTGATTAGTTTGAATGTTGAACCAGGTCCATGTTACCTTGACAGAAATCCCTGGTGAGCCCAGTGGTCCTGGCTGACCAGGCAGGCCTGAAGCTCCAGAGACCCCCGGTACACCAGGAGGTCCTTGGGGACCCTGTGACACAGAGTGAATAATATGTCACTTATACAAAGGTTAACTGTTGAAAAAGCTCCTGATATGGCTTTTTTGAGGACTCACTGAAGATCCTGGTTCTCCTTTTCGCCCAGGGATGAAACCTGCTTCTGTTCCCCCGATAACATATCCAGGTTCTCCCTGTGGGGAGAAGACAAGCTCACTCAAACTATGACAACTATACATATACATGGATATGGTCCATTTCCTTTAATCCTTTTCCAGAAAGTAGATTATTCTAGTGAAATTATTTTACGTCAAGGAACTTGTGCACAAATCCAAGCAGACATCAAGCAATCTAAAGTCATTTCACTGGACTTTTATAGTTCATTACATGAGGTCAGACTTACTCTCTCTCCTCTCTGTCCTTTTGGACCAGTGACTCCAGGAAGGCCCTGCCATTGAAAAAGAGACATGAAAGTGTTCATACTATTAATTAATATACATTATTATAAAATTTACATAATTGTAATTCTGATATATGTGGAGGACATGAAAAAGTTCAATGGTAAATATAAACGCCCACCTCCTGTCTGACTTTGAAAGACAAAAAAAAGTAGGATTGGTTGCTAAATCTAATGAATAGCTAAATTATTCTACCTTCTTTTAGCTTTCTTTTCTAGTGACTCCTCCCTTGATCTTTCCCTGCATTTTGATTTTTGATACTGTAAGGTTGTCTTATTTTTAAGATTTATTTTTGGCATGTTAGCCTTTACTTGATGGTTCACAGTGGAAAGAGACAGTAAATATTAGGAGAGACAGAGGGGGATGACATATGACAAACGTCCTGGGCCGGATTCAAACACAGAATATTGTGGTTACACCATATGCACCTAAGGCAACTGAGCCATCAAGATGCCCCATAAGATGATTTTCTTTCATAAATTGTTTTATAGTTTTGATCTTACCATGTCCCCTGGAACACCTGCAGTACCCTGAAAGAAATTATGTTTGTTATTTTCACAGTTACAACTAAATCAAATAAACCTTAACTAGGTCAGTTTGAAGTTTTTCTTTGTTTATTTCGTTACCCGTTGGCCGGCAGAACCTGGGGGTCCAGTTCTCCCTGGTCGCCCAGGCAACCCAGGAACACCATCTGTTCCGGGAAGTCCCTGTCAAATGAAGAAATTATGGTCTGTGCCAAGAAATAAAACAACAATAGACAAAGGCACACAGAAATCACTGTGGGGTTCTGAGATTGGATACCAACCGAGGCATGGTGACTTTCATATTTCACATCATCATCTATGGGTCTCTCATCGAATTAGAAGAGAATAAGAAATACACCCCAGACTGTGCCAACTGACACATTAAACAAGTGTTTATCCAAACCTCAGACCTCCAAACTAATTACTCGACTGAATAGGCATTAATGAGCAAAAAGCGTCGGAATATAAAATATATCATATTGAAACAAAGCCCAACCCTCTCCACCACCAAGACTGCCTATCCATGACCGCAGTGAAAAACAGGAAAAACTCAGGGAGAACAGAGTTGAAGAAAACAACCAGCCACCACCTGGTAGACTTCCATTCGAAACACATTTTTACATCGGTGGTGAAGCAAATATAAACTTTTTTATATTTTTGCTAGCCTGTTATGATGTTAGCCATGTGGCCTTTTGCATATGTGACTGTCGATGACAATGGTGGTGGTGGTGGTGGTGGTGGTGGCGTGTGTGTGTGTGTGTGTGTGTGTGTGTGTGTTGTTTCTTACCCTCTCTCCCTTCTCTCCTTTGGAAGAGCTGAAAGGATCATACTCTCCAGAGCTTTGCTTAAATCTCTGCATAAACACAAAGAAGACCACTGGTTATTTCTAAAAAGTGATATTTTTTACTGCTGTGTTTATTGACATCAAACTTTCTTCAGTCAAACTTTTATGCTGTGCAATTCGCCAAGGTCGCTAGCTTTAGGTTTCATACTCATTTGTAAACAACATTCATTCAATCCAATTCTATGTTTCATAATGAAATTTATTGGAATTACAGTTTTTTTTGATTGCTAAGACACATTTCTTGAAATTATGCTCCATTTCCCAAAACTCTAAACACAAATGCATAACTGCACACTCATCTTCACAAACTTCAAACTTCCATGTCAAAACCAAACTCTCCACTCAAAACCATGTAATCTTACATCTAAACCAAACTTTGCCTTCAGACATCACACAAAAGCCATCAAATACACATACACTACAAAACAGCCATTACACACTGGTGAGATCAATTCAAAACACTACTGTAAAAACCTGTTACTGCAATGAATAATGGAGCTTATGGTTTTCCCCCAGAACAACCTCTTTACATGATGAACACAATATAAAGACACAACACATGTATACAGTTTCAAAATTTTTACAGCAATTCCTCAATGTACTGTAGTAAAATAAACTGAAATTGAGTGAAAAAGTAAATGTACTGTAAAAATATGCAACTGATAAAGAACGTAGAATACAGTAAAATAATTTCCATGTATTTACCAATATAAACCAATGAAAAAGAAAAACAGTTTGTACATAAAGAAAGAAATCACATTTATTCTGCCTCAGCATCCTGTCTTTGGTCTGGGTCAGGCCAGAGATTCTCATCAACATCACCTCACATCACAAAACAAGTGAACATGGCCATGGCCCTTTTATCTGTCTATCCTGAGGTTCTGATTGGTGTGTGAACAATTTTGACTCTTAGTGTTTGCACCTGGAGAATTGTGTGTTAATTGTGTTCGAGCTGTGATGACTTGAGTTAATGATATTGAATGCCAGTGCTTTCTAAATGAGCACATGGTGCAGCCAGTGATATATGAAGGGATTTGTGTGTAGAGTTTTTCACAAAAAGTTCAACAAATCTGAATCATGTGTGGAAACAGGGGAATAGTGTTTATAGTTTTGGGAAATGGGTCTGTCTTTTGGTAGATGGCGTCGTGGGTTGGGATGTTTAGTTAATAGGCCCAGTTATAGTGTGTAACCGATCGAGAAAAACTGTAATAGCCATGAGTGCATTCATGCACAATGATCTGAGGGGAAATGTCCTTGCAGGAATACATTCAATCAGTTCATAGGTTCTAGAAAAAAAACAATGGTTGAACATACCAGTCCTCCGAGACCAAAACCATCTCCCTAGACAAAGAAAATGAGAGAAGGAGAAAGTGTGTGTGAGAGGGTGATTCATGTCTACATGAATCTCTAAATCAATTTAATCTTTAACAGGGATTCATTTGACTCACCTTTGCACCTTTCTGGCCCTGGAAGTATAAAGCAAATGACAACAGATTAACAAAGAGAAGAAGCCATTAATCACTTTAACATTAATCTGTGTTTGAGAAGTTCAGATAAATGTCAGCAGATATCAATGAAGTTGAAACCCGGATGTAGGCTTGGGCTGGCGTGAGAATTTAAAAACCGGTCTGGTATCCATCAAAATATGCCAAAACCAGTAATACTGACTTTTAACCACAAGAGGGTGCACTGCACTTGCATGTTAATGCAGTATGTGCAGGCAAGTTAAACGCGTCACACAGATAGTCATGACATCATGGCGCTGGGACGAAATCTGAACACAGACTTACTCCTCGGTACTGTCAAAATTGTCGCATTTGGATAACAGCTATGATGAAAAATGCATTTTCAACCCAAAGTTAACATTAGGTAGGTAGAGTGTAGACATTATCATGTGGTTATGTGGTTATGTGCCTATTCAAACTGCACATGCCCCCTCAGATATTTGACATTTCTCAGATATTTTTTGTTGTTTTCATTTGTTGTATTTAGTCACAATAATTCAGATTGTGCCAGCACCAAAAGAGAGAGCCATATTTTAAAATGCAGCTGGCAATAACTATGTTAACATCTATGTTCCCTACTGATGAGAAAACTGGTGATATGGTGATGATAGTGATGATGAAGATGATGATGAGGAGGAGGAGGAAGAGGCGGATGAAAATAAGCAGAATGATGTGTCTGAAGAGAGAACCCACCTTAACACACTGTGAGGGGCAGGGACCCTCGGGCTTCAGCAGCTCCTCTGGGTCTTCAGTAGGAGTGTCCAACTGAGCAGACTAAGAAAATAGAATGAATTATGTCAAATACATACAATAAAGTACAATAACTACCTGACATGTAAATCATACAAGTCAAGCAATATATATGATGTCAACTGAGGAGTAATGTTCCAGCTTTGTGTTTGAAACGAGGAAGAAGAAGGTAATCATCAGATTATCAGATGTAAAACAAGACACTATCAAGAAACTATCTCCCTGTTTATACTTTAGTGTTTTTTCCCACCTCATCATGTAGTTTGAACTCGGAGAGGAGCGCCGCACTACAGATGTTATTGATGAATTCTCTCTCTATCGAAGGGAAATCATCAAAGGTCTGGGAGTAGAAGATATTCTTGTAGCTGGTTGGAGATGCGATCTTCTTCAGCTCCTCAAGGTCTGCATTAGCTACTCCAACTGCCAGAACACTGACCCCTAATGAAAAAGAGAGATATGGGGATTAAAAACAAGACAATCCCGACTGAATATTCCGGTATGTGGAATCTTATCTGTCGCACATTTGTGATAAAATGAAAGGACACTTAAATCCTCTTCAAAATTCACTTTCATCAATTTTAGGTAAAACTAGTCATTGGTAACAGTCTTTAGGATCCCTTTAGGCAGAACTGACCCAGAGCACGTGCAATCCTGGAGGGTGGCACCACATCATCCTGGGCCCTGCCATCTGTGATCAGAACCACAACATGGGCCACATCCTGCCTCATCCCCAGAGACTCCTGGAACAGCTCCTGCAGCACATAGCTGATGCCTTTTCCTGGAGGTAAATAGCAGTATTGTCAGCAAAGAAGATGACTTTTGAGATAGGTTTACTCTGATTAGGGGTGATAGAATAAGTTAGCTTTCCTGTACAATGCTGTATGGTGTTTGGATGTGTGTGAAGAGGTGTGAGCAGTGTTTGTGTGTGTGCTTGTGAGTAACCTGTTTTGGTGTTGCCCCCTGTGTAGCGCAGCCCTCTGAGCGCCCTGAGCACGGAGTTTCTGTCTTTGTAGTCGCTCAGACGGAATTCGATGCGAGGCTCATCGCTGTAGTGAACCACGGCTATCTGAGGGAGGAGAGATGGGAGAAAATGCAGATTGCACAATAATCTAGACAATTCTTTCCATACACATGCTCTCTGTACAGACTGATGTGGAATCCTCCTGCCACACTAAACAAACAGCTGGTACAAGAGTAGACATAGAAAGCTTCATACTGACACACTGACCTGTGCTCCCTGAGGACCAACAACGGGGAAATAAGTGGCCACCCGGAATATGAAGTCTTTCATCTTGGCAAAGTTATTAGCGCCGATGCTCGAGGACTCATCCACCAAGAATACTATGTCTGCTTTGGTCTTACCACACACTGACAAAACACACACACATACACACAACTTTAAATATATAGATATTCACCACCTCGATAAGCAAGAAAACATATAAAGGCAATGCTCTACTTATTTATGTAAAAACTGTTAATAAAACACACTGTATTTTCTAATCAGCTTGCAGCATATGCACATAGTTCATTCTAAAACTTAAGCAATATACACATCAGCCATAAGCTACCAAGTCAGCTCTCTAAAATACCTGGTCCGGGTGGGGCAGTGGTCTCTCTGTGGACAGTAGACAGTCTGGTTGAAGTGGTTAATCGGACGGCGGTGGCTGTTGCGGTTTTGTCTGCGGTGGCACTTGTTTTGCCTGGAGGCTTCTTGGTGGTGATGGTTTTGGTGGGGGGCTTAGCCATGGGGTTGCGGGTGCTCCTGGTGGGGTTGTGAGCGATGGTGGTGGTGTTGATTTTGGAGGTCTGTGAGGCAGTGGTGATGCGAGGCGGGTGGGGGGCCACTGTGGCCGGCACAGACTGGACTGGCACCAAGACAGGGTCCTTCGACACTGACATACACAAAGACGTAATATAGCTGATCAAAAACGTACACTTGTTCTGGACATACATACAGTATGGAAAGGTTAATTATTTTAGATGATTAGATTAGGCTAGATTAGGTTAGATTAGATTAGATTAGATTAGATTAGATTAGATTAGATCAGATTTGATCGGATCAGATTAGATTAGATTAAACTTCAGATCCCTGTGAGGAAATAGGGTAGTTGCAGCAACAAAATTAGGATTATTAATTAGGAAATTAGGATGCAGCAAAATCTATATGTATATAAATAAGAATGGTGATTATTGCTAATGGTGAGTATTAAACATAACGCAACCAATATTATAACACTAGAACTTATTAAGTGTAAACATATGAAAATATGTGAAAAAATATGGAAATATATGAATTTACAGCACATGTACATGTGTGAAATCACAGCAGCAAAACATACTGATACAAAAATAATGAATGAAAAATATGTATGCTACGAAAATATGACAATACATGCAAGTATATGTATACATACAGTACAAGATGAGAGTAAATGAAAACAAAGATATGTCCAATGAAAGTTTCATAATTTATAATAACCATGAGTGCTACAGCTCTTTAACAACAGAGTAAATTGAAGACATTCACATTTCTTGCCATTCTACTAGGTGTATCAAAAGCCCCTTGACATGTCAATACATGTATTACACTGCTGTCAGTATTACTGTAAGATCGACATATTGTAGCATACAAGATAGAGATTCATGGATGTGGAGAGCTGATCAAATCATAAGTACTGTCTTACATATCCTCTTATAGACTGTGCTTATAGGTCCCTCCACTTCTCCATACAAGGGTCTGATGGTGAAAATGTAGGTTCTTCCATACAGCAGATCACTGATCTTATAGGAGGTGAAACCGGGGACCAGTGTCTCTGTTTTAGTCTCCAACTCTGAAAAGTGACACAGAAAAGAACTTACTATAATATAGTACAGAGTAATTATTGGCATTGTTTGATTAAATTGTTCAAGGTTTGTATTGTCAATTTGACAGCTTGCCGGGGGTTGGATTTGACTGGCATTGCTTCAATTTAATAAGAAACCATTTGTTTTCAGGACTGGTGAATAGGAAAACGTGTCTCGCTAATGAAATGTATTTCTGGATGATGAATGGATTTGGTGGTATTTAAATGAAAGGAAAGGAAATAATGTCATTGAAAGAGTGTGAACAGGCATCATTGGGTCATACTCTGAAAAAGAGCACAATTACAGGTATTATAAAAAATGGACTGACGTCACACTGATATTTAAACTTAGTGTGCGATATCAAATCAGACATTACTGTGTCAAGTTATGGCTCACTGGGCAATGAACAGTCAAGGCACATTTGTACTTATAATACTTTTCCATAGGTTAATACACAGGTTAATACACTGGAATGAGGCCATTGTAAAGTAAAGTGTTACAGAAATCTATTACGAGATATCCCAACTGAAAAAGTTTTGCCAGTGTAGGCACAGTGAACACAGTTAAAATGTAGCCAACTCATATATATATATCCAACCCATATCGACCATATCAGTATTTCACTAAAATTACAACCATTTCCCCCGAAAGAAAATGTGTGTTTGTAACAACCTGCACGTGTAATACAGGCTGAATATTTCTTGTGATGGATCTTTCCCCTTCCAACAAAGGGGTGCTTATGCTAAAGCCCAATACACACTGCAATAACATGTGTCGTGCAACATATCCCCTGCAACACCTGGGGAACCCTGAAACAAATTACTACTGTTTCACTGTGTCATACTTGGAACCTAATCAAATAAATATTGATCTGTCAAACACACACCACCTGCAAACAAAGGGGTGCTTATTTCAAGGCCCAATACACATTGCAATAAAACGTTTCCTGCAAAGTACAGGAATTAAATTCCAAAGGCTGAATAGTCGATTTAAGATTGAATGAAGGTTAACATAACGCTAAATTACAGTTGATTAATGGTTGAGATTTTGTGGTGGTTGACCTCTGACCTGAGATGTGCCTCCAGGAGAGGAGGTATCCGGAGACGTCTGCCACACTGGTCCAGTTAAGAACAGCGCTGCTGTCTGTAGTGTTCAGAGCTGCAAAGCCGTTCACTTTAGGAAGATCCACTGAAACAGAAAACAATGACAGAAGTAAAACATGTGGAAGAATCAAACCAGAATTCAAGATAATTAGTTTGGCAGCCGACTCTATACTGCAACATTTCAATCCAAGGTTTGATTAACATTTATGGATGAATATGGAGAAGGTACAAGTCTGATGGAGAAAAGATGTCAGTGACGTCATTGGAGAGAAAGTTCATCTTGAGTATTGAAACTGGAGTAAGCTAGTGCACTGAGAAAAAGAGGAAGCTATAGAAAGAAGGTCTCTTATACCAGTGATTCTCAACCTTTTTGGCTCGCAACCCCAATAAACAAAGTGAAGCCTTCTAACGATTCCAACCCTGGCTTATAATACTGATGTGATACTGTATTGATCTTGATCCCCGCAGGTAAATTCCCTTTTTGCTCGCCCTCCCCCAGCTACAGAGCAGCACCCCTGGAGCTGGCAGGGATTAAGAGGTTTGCTCAAGGACACTTCAGCAGGATGCTTGTCAACATGGGGGCTTGAGCCAGGTTCCTCCAGTTGAAGGTGGTCTCCCTACCAGTACCCAGCACACTGCTGCATGTGTAAATATGGTAAATATTCATTATGTCAAAAGAACATTTCTCACAATGATTAAAATCATTTTGATTAAAATCATCATCAAAAATGTATTGCATTTCTTTTAAATGTGATTTTAATGCACTTTCACTTTTCTTCATCTTTTTAATCTTCTTGCACTGTCTTTTTATCTATGTCTTTATTTTTATTTTATGTATGTAAAGCACTTTGAATTGCTGTTGTATGAAATGTGCTATATAAATAAACTTTCCTTGCCTTGCCTTGCCTTATGGAATTATATTTACACTTTCCATAGACCATCTCACGGCCCCCCAAAATAATCTTGCGACCCACTTGGGGGTCCTAAACCCTCTGGTTGAGAACCTCTGCTGTATACTGTTGCCCACTGTCAGGGTCAGGCAGTACTCACAGGTGCGTGCGGTGACCAAGGCTGGGCTTCCCTCTCTGCTTCCCACCATGGAGGAAACCTGGATCTTATAAGCTGAGCTCTCCTGCAGGTTATGGATCCTGAAGGTGGCGGTGCCAGCCGATACCAGCTGGGACTTCACATCGCCCCCTAGAGGAGGGAGTGATAAAATACAACGTGTAGAGATGAGAGAAAGAAAGCCAATCAGAACTGAGGGTGGGATCTATATATTTTATAATAGACAAGTAAGCAGGAAAAGATGAATTAGGTAGGAAACAGGATGTGTGTAGGTGTGTCTGAGTTTTACATTCATGCATGGAGTGTACACACACATGATTGACTGTGTATGTAGTTCCTTACCCAGGAAGGGGCTCCAGGACACTTTGTATCCAGAAACCCCCGGTGTCTCCCTCCATGCCAGGGTGAAGGAGTTCACTCCTATGTCCACCACCTTCACCCCCCGCACCGCCTGGATCAGCTCTGAGTCTGAGACAGCAGCTGAGAAATACCACCATAGTACTGTATGTCAGAAGACTCATATCACAAATCATATTGAATCATTTTATCAAAATTCTAATACATTCAAATCATGGCCCCTAAAATTTTTTAGCAAATCATAATTAAGGATGGGACACAGTCCAAAATTTCAATCACTGTCAACACCTAAAATAAATTTGTATTTTATCAAAGAAAGTGAATGAGAGTGAGTTGGCATGGAGTTTACCTCAAATATTTACACACTTTGTAATTTGTCAGTATAATAAACTGGTTTAACACATTGACTTTGACAGTGATGAAATGATAGCAGCCCTGCGGACTCAGACTCACAGACTAGGAGTGAAAACAACAGAGGCTGCGGTTAAAATGGGAAGACCAAAGTACATGACTTGTCAGTCAAACAAAGACACCATCAGTTTGCCAGAGAACAGGATGTACAGCTTCCCTGTCCCAACCCATTTAATTACAATATCAAGTTTGTCTGCTGTTGACAGCTGCACAGAGCTATTTAGATCTAAAAAGGAATCATGATCAATGAAAAGTAAACTGTGAGACAGAGTGTATACAGTGTGTACTATACAGTATATATCCAAAAACCTGGCATCCAAAAATGTGTTTTAACAAATAACACAAACTGCTGCCACATGTTGACAGCAGCCCCACTTCCCTCTGTACCTGTGAGCTGAGAGAGGGAGATTTCTGGTCCCTCTGTGTTGCCGTATACTGCGTGGATGCTGACTGTGTAGGTGGCTTCTGGGTTCAGATCTTCGATACGATGGAACAAAACACTACGGTCCAGGTAACGAGACTGAGGGCTACTGCCATCTAAAAACAATTACAATATCACACACAATAACAATGAGTAGCTCCCACAATTCTTATCAACCGTTCTCCTGTCAGTGTTTAGACCGTAAGTCTTTGTGGACTTACAGTGAATGCTGAGTTCATCACAGTCTATAAAGACATAAAATTAATGTTAAGGGTTTAATGGAGTGCAAACCTTTTCAGGCAACACCACAAATTGAAATTTAGTCAGGCAGGTTTATTGAAACATTGTGGTTCTCTTGTAATATGGGCGCCCAACAGAAACAGGCCCCAAATGGTTCCCAATCCATAGCTGAAGACATGCTGAGGCAGAGGAAAACTCACATGTGTTCCAAGAGAGTTTGTACTCGGTGGCTCCAACTATGGGACTCCACTCCACATCTATGGAGCTGCTGGTGTAGGACGTCACCTTGAAGTTGGACACATAGCCCAAAGGAGCTGAAATGAAGGAAGGGGGAAGAGGGAGCATGAACAGCCTATATTTGTTTTTTAAATAAATATTTTTCTGCCATTTATTTACTCACGGCAGATGAAAGACAGAAGGAAAGAGGGATGACATGACGAGGTTATGTACTGGATCCAACAAACACTGTACAACTACATAGTGTGTAGATGAGCCTCTAGGACATTTCCAACCATTAACATTTTCACCACCAATCTTCCTTTCCTGTGTTTGTTGGTTAATGTAGGCTATTTACTTTTGTAATCTTTATTTATCTTGGGTAATGTCATGCTTCACATTAGCATAGTTACACACAGCGGGGGCTGCCCAGTGCAACCAGTCTGCTACTGGTATGATGCATCGTATTGTATTGTATCTTACTGGTCACTGAGCAGCCCGACTGCAGTTTGGGGTGAAGTGACTTGCTCAAGGGAACTTCGATGGCAGATGTTGAGCTGTTCTTAAAGCAGTTTTTCTCTTGAGTCATAGTGAAGTGGTAAAAGCCATGGAAAGTGACTCAAGGGACTGAATACAGATGATCTTTATTTAATCTAATTTAACAAGAAAGGAAACGACACACTGAATTATACTTTAATCTATAATCAAGTAGGATAATTAAGTTATGTGCCATAGAATTAAAGGAAACAAAAACAGTGCCACCACTTGTAGAAGTAGTAGCAGTAGTATTACTTTATCGATCCCACAGAGGGAAATTCCTTAATTACTGAAACACACTAATTGGGAGACGTCCAACTCTATTGTGTTTACTTCAAAGACACATTGAGACACATTGAGCATTGATACTCACATGTTCGAAAGGTAGCGGTGATACCAGGCCCCACTACAGATCCAAACAGCACATAGAGAGACAGGACGTACTCAGTGTCGTGGACTACGTTCTTCAGATGGTACTCTGTGGTGCTGCCATTCAGAGCCAGCTGCCTGGGACGGTCCCGACCCACAAACTCTGAAAATGATATTAATGTTAACAATACAGTGACAGACTTGTAGAATGCCCTCACCTCCAATGTGTATCTATACTGTTTTAGAACCACAGCAATAGTAAAATAGTAGAATAGCCCAAATAGTAAAAAAAAACTTTGTTAACAAGCAAGTTTAAGTGGGTTATTTACTGTATAATGGCTACAGCTGTAAGTATGCCCCATTCATATTATTAAATTCCATTTAAGGTGTGTCTGGTATATTTGTTGTTTTAACACTAATGACCCCAGTTGGTTTTACTTGTCACACTGATGAGCTGAATCCAGGTAAATTCTCATTTTCCCTTATTGATTTCACTTATTAAATCTATACCAATCACAAAGGAGGAGATGAAGATAAAGAGAAGCAGATGAGTTAGAGGATTTTAAAGCTTTGAGACAACTGAGATGTGGATTGTGCAAAAGGGGCTGCCACTCAATATCAGAAAGATGTCCCTACTATTTTGTACATTCAGTGTAGATTTACATTTTACGATTATTACATTTTAGGCATCTGTCTCATGGTCTTGTCCAAAGAGAGCCTTACAATGAGTGCAACAGTAGAGTAACCTTAAATTATAAGCAGCTAGATGCTATATGCACCTAGATGAAACTAGAACTGGGTAAACATTGCTCTGAGCTGTTGCTTACTGCCCCTTGGAATCTTTGTTTAAAAGCATTTCTGCAAGGCAACTAATAACATTCTGCTGTGAAAAATGGTTTTAAAACCAAGCACTAAGACCAAGAATTAAATTCAATCTATTGCATAACCATATTATTTCTCATTGATTCCTTGCCATTTCCTTAAAGGCTAATTCAAATAGGGAAACATGTCGTCATCTTTTATTTTTGCACCAGACTTCAACACCTGATGCTGAGCTTCAGTGCAAATATAATTAGCATGAGTACCTATATTTAAAAAAGGCAACCAATTTGCGTAGCTTGCGTAGCAAACTTCAATAGAAAAAAACAGACACATTATCCATCTCAACATAAAAGATCAAAACCTCCTCATCTTTCACCCGATTATCCCCCACAATCCCGCTGTTCCTGTCAACTCTGGCTCAGCATCAGAGGCCCTTCCTCTCATTAAAGCAGACAGCATCCTTCTTCCTCCTTCCCTTCATTTGTCTTTCATCAGAGCGGGTGCCCATGCTACCTGTCACATCCCCCTGGCAGACTGGCAGGGTGGGTGTGTCCTTTGTAAAACAGTGGCATTTCAAAAGCTCGTGGTGGAGTCAGTCTGTCACTGGCAGACTAAGAGCTGGGCAGATAAAAAAACCCTGTGCACAGGTACGCACACATGTAAATGATTTATTTATGTCCACATAAATACAAGCATACAAAGGACATAAACAGTATAAATGCAGTCAGATATTAGAAGTCACATAAGTGCCTAATTGGCAACCACATTGATGAGCGCTCGTTTGTAGGCAACTCTGATCGCCGAAACTAGACACATTGTCCAAACTAGTCTCCAAAATATCATTTTGCACATGACTACATTTACGGTGGCAGTTATGACGGGTGTGTGTTCAGATCACACACACACACACACACACACACACACACATATGCATAAGTAAATGTCCTTTCATTGTTCCGTACTCTTGCTGGAGGGGGGCATCATTGTGTGTTGACAATGTAAAGAAATTGTAAAATGTAGCAAATATAGATGAGAGTCAGTGGGTTGTCAGATCTAGTAGTGGGAGGACTGGACCATGTCAGTATATACTTATTCATATGTGTGTGTGCATGTGTGAATATGCATGCTTGGGGGTGTGTGTGTCTGTGAGAAAGAGACAGAGATAAAATCACCTGGAGTGGGTCCCCAGGCCAACCGGTAGCCAGTGGCTCCTGGGACACTGTTCCATGAGACGATAGCACTGCTGGTGCTCACAGCGGATACCTTCAGAGTCTGGACTGCACCGCTTTCCACTGACAGAGAGCGAGAGCGAGAGAGAGAGAGAGAGAGAGAGAGAGAGAGAAGGGGGGGAGACACAGTGAGGCATCTTCAACTCCCCCTTACACCACTCACACATATACAGTACAGGTGTTATATTTTTGTGTTGTACTCACATGTCTTGGTTGTGAAGGTGGTGACGGGCCCCTCGATGTCTACGAAGATGGGGTTGATGGTGATGGTGTACTCCGAGCCTGGGTAGAGGCCCTGGATCATGTAGAAGTTATAGGTCTCCCCGAGGTTTACGTTCTCTATGTGGCCATCTAAGACGTGGAGAGGGGCACAGTCTTAGTCAATAACATGGAAAAAATGGAATGCCATAAAATGATACCTAGATAGATAGATAGATAGATAGATAGATAGATATTTTTTGGAGTCCCTGAAGGTTGGAGACCCTGAGTGTACTACAGCCCTGCCACAGTACCTGGAGATGCCCACGTCAGGCGGTACCCTGTAGCGCCCTTAACTGATGCCCACCTCGCCTGGACTGTGTCTGTGGTGGCATTCTGGACCAGAAACTGCTGAACTGGTACCAGCTTTACTGTGGAACACACACACACACACACACACACACACACACACAAATTCATCAATTCATTTCATTATTATCCAGTTTATTGGCTGATTGTTGAAATGAATAATAGAGAAAGGTTATTTAGAAGAGCATCTGTTCTATTGACAAAGACGACGCAGTGTAAATGGGTTAGGATAGGATATACTCATGTAAGAAACAAACTAACTTCAATTATATTTCCAACACAGGTTCTACAGATATTACTCTTACCATGAGACAGAGATAAACGAGAGGCTTATGCCACAGACTGAATAGTCACTGGTATGATTCTTTACTTGAACCATACCACCCTGGTGTGGATATACTATGGTACTACACCTTGGTATTTGTGATACTGCTGTAGTGATATTTAATTGATCCCCATAGGGAAATGTTCTTTTCTCTTGCCCCCCTCCACAGGGAGGTCAGAGGTCAGGGTCAGATACAGAACAGCAGCCCTGGAGCTGGTAGGGGTTCAGTGTCTTGCTCAAGGACACTTCAGCAGGGTGGATGGTTTCTGGCAAAGGGGCTTGAACCCGGGCCTTCCCGCTGCCTGTTAATGTACGTGTAAATGCAAATGAATGTAAATGTGATGCTTTGATCTTGATCTCTGCAAGAAACTGGTCCAGAAGAAGAGCCAAAGACAGACATGAAAGTAACAACGCACAGTATAGATATGCAAAAAACGTACATGTTTTGCCTGCTACAGACACCGGTTCGCTTGGTCCCTGGGGGTAAACGGCATAAATAGTGACAGTGTACTTCTTATCCTCTTCCAGGCTGTCAATCACATGAGAGGAGGTGTCTCCGGGAAGCAGCTGCTCGTAAGTAAATCCCGGTCTGTTGGCTGGAGTTCAATCATAAATCAGAAGGAATCAACACCAGGCGCTATACTTCCACATCAATTTGTTCCACTTGTGCTGATCACCATAAGTTAGATCAAGGACATGTAAAGCATCTGTGAATTCAAGATGGGACTCAATATAGTTATGATGATAATAATAAAACTAAGTCAAGGTTTTACGTCCATGTAAGCAACAATTTTGAGAGAAGGTATAACATTCTTCCAGAGACGAATATCTCAACAAAATACTTGACATTTTGTATACTGTAGGGATGGGACTATATGCTTATCTCACGATACGATTCAATACGCAATATGAGGTTCACGATTCAATAGAACCACAATACGATGTAATGAATTAAAGTTCAATGACAACAAAGTATGACTGAGCAGAATTATGTTTATTTCTGAAATCCTTCTAGCAATGGCATTGGCTTGCTAGAATGTAAACAACAAAACGTCTCATTTGTGATTACTACAGCAGAATAAACTGGAGCTAATATCGCAATTCATTTTTCTGCCCCACGACACGTATTGTCACATTTTTGTATTGCGATATATTGAATTTCGATATATCGTCCCATTCCTAGTTTTCTGCTATATGAAGTCCTGATAATAAAATGTGGCGTCAGCTGTGATGTCTACTAGTATTGAGGGATGTTAACATACATCTGGGGATGAAGATCTTGAATCCGTTGAGCTTCCCTAAAGGAGGCGTCCAGGCGAGTCGAAGGGAGAACAGACCCTCCTCGATGACACGGAAGTTTGACACCTGGGGCAAAGGAGCTGAAGGACAGAGACGTGCTGCTCAAAAAGATGTACAGTGAAATTCAAAAAAGATGAAGGCTCAGTGTGTGTGAATGCAGCTGAGAATGATACTGTAAATGTGTGTGTGTCTTTATGCACAGAAATTGTAGAGCATGTGTGCATTTTTCATAGGCACCCACTTGTCTGTATGGTGATGGTAGCAGAGTCTCCTATGAGGCTGGGGTAGATGGCATAGACAGTGAGGGAGTAGTCTGTTTTAGGAGTCAGCTCCGTCACCAGCGCTGTGCCCACGTCTCCCTTCAGATCAATCTGTCACATACACAGAAGGCAGCAGAAAGAGAAGGGCTTGAATTGCATAGTGTGCGTGTGTGTGTGTGTGTGAGAGAGAAACAGGAAAAAAAAACGTTTGATCAAGACAGTGATGAAGACAAAGAGTGAAAGAGAGAAATGCGTAGACAGAGAGGAGAGAATGAGACACTGCTGAAAAGTGCGCTTGAGGAAATGTCCTGCCTTGAACAAATAAATATTCACATCAATTCCTGCATGAACAACAGCAGCATCCTTATCCTTTGTTTATACTCCTGGACAAGCACAGCACCCCTTTCCCACTTGTACTTAGGTGATGTGGTATGTCATGTATTGTAACTTTACAGAAAATTGTAATTGTTTCTCTCGTGGTACTGTAAGAGAATTCTCAAGTGTTTCTCTCTAGGGTTTGACTGCAGTGTTATATCATGGACACACACACACACACACACACACACACACACACACACACACACAATGTGGCATCTGTGAGAGAGTACAGAAGCACACAACCCAAAAGTTTCCAATATGTTTTGCTTTTAAATTAAGTTTTCATTTGAGCATTCAACTTAGGTCTCTCCTGATTGAAATATTAAATTAACTCTGATGGGTGTGGACTTATATGAACATTGGCATAGTGTTGAATTTTACTGTCTCAGAGTAAAATAAACACTGAGATTTTTTCTATGTAACCCAATTACTATAATTACTAGTACAATTACTCATCTGCACCAATTAAAACATACTGTCAGTGGTGGAAAAAGTACTCAAATCCTTTACTTAAATAAAAGTAGCAATACCATAATTCTGAGTTCAACACTATACCAGTGTTTACATACACTGAATGTGCAAAATATTCAGTAGACACTCTTTTCATGAAGTAGACTGATGAGGTGAATCAAAGTAAAAGCCATTATCCTTTATTGATTTCCGCTATTAAATCTATACCAACCACAAAGGAGGAGATGTAGATAAAGAGAAGCAGACGAGTTAGAGAAGGATTTTTGAGCTTTGAGACAAGTGAGATGTGAATTGTGCAAAAGGGCTGCAACTCAATATCAGGAAGATGTCTTTAACATGTTGTTCACTCAGTGTAAGTCCACACCAATCAGAGTTAACACTTTTAGATAGTTTTGAACAGCCGCCCTAAAGCCATATCAGCTATGACTGAACAGACACTCCAATCAACACTTGTCAGCTCCAAATAGTTGTCACTGAGAAAAACAACTTACTAATACTGAAAATATTGCTGTGTGTACACTCTCTTGTGTAAAGGTACCTGGTGGAGGGAGGTGAGGAGGGAGTGAGTGAGTGAGTGAGTGAGTGAGTGAGTGAGTGAGTGAGTGAGTGAGTGAGTGAGTGAGTGAGTGAGTGAGTGAGTTACAGTTCATGAGTTCCTTCACATCTAAAAACACGCCGATGAATGTGAAGCCAAATATCCATGGCTTGTCATTGTGTGGGAGAATTAACACATGCTGTTATTACAGGGCTACACATACTGATGTTGAAAATGTAGAGTAAAAAAGGTAAGATATTTAAATGATTGTACATTAGAAGTCAGTTTTATCATACAAAATAGGACCGAAAGGGTCTACATGTCTCTTTTTTGTGAATGTTTAGGCTAAATAAATAATTTCTGGTTTCTGGTTTCTGGTCAATATCCATAAGGCATATGTACAGGAACGACAGTTATGCAAATCATGCAGACGAGTTGATCCCCGGGGGGCGGGTGCTTATAAAGGCCCCCATGGAGCTTTCACTCATGTAGACCTCATGTCCTCTATATAAATGACTCCTCACCTCTATATAAATCTTGCGGCCAATTTGTCCTGTTGGTGTTGAATGTCAGTTATACACGGATGACACAGTGACATATATGCATTCAAACAATAAACAGCAAGCTGAAGCTCTCAGATGCTCTCAGATGCTATGATCCCCATATATGAATGGCTGTCAATTACTACTTAATGTGTGTAAGACAGTTTGCATGTTATTTACTAAAAGAATACTCCCGGAAGTTGATCCTGATGTGCTTGTGGCAGGAGAACAGTTGAGTGTTGTACAGGAGTTCAAATACCTTGGAGTAATTACTGGCTCACAGTTGTCCTTTAAAAACAGGTTCAAATCTGGCCCGCAGTCATTTGCTGCATGTCCTCCCCTCTCTCTCTCTCCCATACCTTCCTGTCTCTCTCTCACACCATCTCTGTCAATAAAGCACAAAATGCCTAAAATAAATCTTAAAAAAAAAAGTTAAATGTGACGTCTGTTTGTTCACCTATCTATCTAAATAGAGGAGAGAGAGAATGCTTATAAAGGCTCCTATGTATGTACAGTATGTCCCACATAGCTTTCACAAAGACCTGTGCGGGAGTTTCCTTGTAGTTTGGTAGCCAATCAAACAAATTAGAATCATGACTGAGGAAGAGCTCTACGTTACATACAAGGGAGTGTATTTATCGAAAATGCTATACCCTCCAGAGAGCCTGAAATACTATGAGGAGTTCACTTTCCGCCCAGATGACATTGTCATTGTGATATATCCGAAATCAGGTAAGTCCGTTTGTACATTTAGAAAAGCCAGTGGCACATGCAGCCACAAATATGGGACGATAACATGTTACTTAAACAATACACTGCAAAACAGTAGATATTTGCCTATTTCTATGCCGCAACTCTTGCCTTGTCAAAAGGTCACACTTGGCCTTGCAAAATAGCTAACATAATAAATATAAGGAAATGCAGTTTAATATATGGCATACCTGCTTACTTGGAGATACCCCTCTACTTGAAAATAAAGAAATTGTTCATCCCCAAGTAATGCTTGCTAGGAAGACAATCATGGTTAAGTGAGTGGGCGATCTCCTGACCTTAGAGAGATTAAGGTACGCTCGGCAGGGCAAATGTCGCTTGTTTGTAGAGATGGAAAGGGCCTGTGGAGCGGTTTGGTCTGATTGTAGTGTCAGAATCTGGAAGATCTATCTGTGTGCTGTGATGCTGCATTCATTTATTTGTTTAGTTATTTATTTATATTTTTATTGTACCAATGTCACTGTAAGCCCCCTCCAAATTTCGCAATGTGTTTCCCCCCCTTTGTCACTTAAAACCCAATAAAAAGAATGTTAAGAAAAACAAGGACACACAGTATCATAGATGCGAAGCTGCAGTCACAGTTCAGCAGGGCAGAGAGGAGGCGAGTGAATGATCCCGGTTCAGTGTGTCGTCTGTAGACAGTGCCATGCCTCCTAAGGGCCACTAGGGGTCAGATAGGCTCACCGTGAAGATGTGGGTGAGTGAGTGAGTGAGTGAGTTACGCATCTGAAAAGCAGACACAAGATCATCCTCGTCAGCATCTGTGATACTGTCTTGTTTTCAGGTACAACGTGGATGCAGGAGATCACCTCTATGATCCAGAGTGGTGGAGATCTAACAACGGGCCTGACTACACCCACTTTTAAACGGGTTCCCTGGCTGGAAATGTTCAACTTTCTTTCTCTCAATATGGAGGAAAGGCCATCACCACGCCTCATGGCCACGCACTACCACTATGACATGATGCCAGCTTCTTTCTTGGAGGTCAAGCCAAAGGTGAGAATAAGACAGTTTAATGAAGCAGCAAAAAGAAGCTAACAAACACAAAGAAGCTAATAACAAAATCATCAAAAATCTATTGATCACGCCCAAGTGTGTCAGTGCCATGAACTTGCCGCCTGGCCCCAAATGAGTGGTGTAGATTAATCTAGTTGTGATTAATGTTGAGAACATGTGCCAGAAGTTGTTGTTTTGTATTCTGGAGATGTCATGGGTCTAATTCATCTAATTCAAAAGAATCATCGGGAGGTGCCCACTTGATAACCCACTCTCACCCACCTTTTCCCTCTGGTATCCCACCTAGTTTTCTACATATTGTAGGTGATTTCACAAAATAGTGCAAGGGATAGTTATATCAGATCCTGTATATTAATAAATGGCTAAATATGCCTCCCTTGGCACAAACACCAACGAGTGATGGCAATCTGAAACCAACAATGTGTCAAACCCACAACACTGCTAATAATAATAAGAATAATATTATTATTAATAAAAATAATAATAATGATAATAACATATGGGACATTTCCTCTCCAGGTCATCCATGTTGTGAGGAACCCCAGAGATGTGTTCACATCCCTCTACCACTTCTGTGAGACAGCAAACTTCTTAGTCAAAACAACCAGCACAGGGGAGTTCCTTGACAAGTTCCTCAGTGGACAAGGTTCTATTTTCAGTTCTTTACTTGATTATTTATTCAGTGTGTTCAGTCTTGATAGTATTCTACTGCACTGTAACAAAATGATGGTGAAGAATACGGAGTCAGTTCAGTATTCCAAACCCAGAAAAAAAAGTTTGCAGAAATCTTCATTGCAAATGAATCACCCTGAAAGCTGTGTTGATGCTTGTCGTGCAGCGCTGTGTTCTCTGATGGAGCATTCTCTTTTCTCTACAGTCAGTTTTGGCTCATGGTTTGACCATGTAAAGGGATGGATGAATGTTATGGAACAGTACCCCTCCATGATAATCTCCTACGAAGACATGAAAACGGTGAATTTATCAATGTTTACTTTTTTACTCTACCTTGGCACGGGCTAGTGGGTGAGTTGTTCAAATTGTGGTGAGGTAAATCTCAGTTTTCTGTCACATTTTCCCAAAAATATATTGTGACGCAAGCACATACATTTTCAGAAATTTTGGCAACATTCAATCACTTACCAAAGAACAAGCCCAGATAATTGAACGTATCTGAAATGTTTCACATTTCACAACACAAAATGAAACAATCTATTTATTTATTTATTTTTTAAAGCTATAAATAACCTTGGTTGACAAAATAATATCACTTTTATAGATGGGCTGTTCTGTACTTTTTACTTTTTTCCAAAATGCATATGTAGTGTTTTGGAATTGTACTCTTCATTTCAGGAGACACCAGATCTCGTCAAAGCTTGAACTGAGCCATGCTGTTTTGTTTTGCAGGATCTGAAGGATTCTGTGTTCAGGCTCTCTCAGTTTATAGGAACATCTTTGAGCTCAGAGGCGATAGAGAAGATCGCTAACCACTGTGAGTTCAACAACATGAAACAAAACAAGATGTCCAACTACTCCGAGGCCCCAAGCGGCTTACTGGACCCATCGAAGTCATTTCACAGGAAAGGTCTGATCACTGTTAAATGCTTTGCAATATATTGATAATTGTTAGAGATCTTTGGCAGGAGACTGTTTAGTATACAGTAAGTCTTTGAATGTCATTTCACTAGCACTGCATTTAACATCATGTTAAATATTTTCAGGAATTTGCGGAGACTGGAAGAACCTTCTAACTGTTGCACAAGCAGAACATTTCGACAACGTTTACAAAAGCCAAATGAAGGATGTCAAATACAAGTTTGTGTGGGATTAAAGTGGTCGAGCCGTAGGCCAACGCAAAGATAATGTTGTGGTCCAACTGCCTTTCTTCCATGTTTTAACTTAACATGCATTGAGGGTCTAAGGTTGGTGGTGGCTATGAAAATAAATTCACCTGAGCTTGAACTTTGCATTTTTGTATATTTTCTGTGTATTTTGAATGTTGCAAAAAGCCACATAAATGTAATTTTCCAAATTGTGCATGCAAAAGTTATTTTGTAAAAAAGTTAATAAATAGCCTATCCTCTTTCTTTTTTTTCTTTTTATTTTTTTTATATCTTTTTGGAGGAATTAAATCAGAATGAAGGATGTTTCAGAAGAATTAAATCCTAATTAATCAAAACCTCTAACACTCAATATATTTTCAGCTCTTTATGGATAAGATACCAGAGTTTGTCTTAATGAACTAGGAATTGGGGTTTGAAAAAAGGTGCTGCCACTAATTACAAAATATAGGTGACAACACAGTCATGCATAAACACACACACACACACACACACACACTGCTACCATCACACACGCACACACACACACACACACACACTGCTACCATCACACACAAACACACACAGTCCCTCACCTGTCTCTGCTGTGAGGGGAGGGGCTGTCCCTTGAGGCTGAGAGGGGTGACCAGGAGACGATAACCGGTGACATCACCTGTGGCCTGGCTCCATGTCAGTCTGAGGGAGCTGTGGGCCAACTCACTGACCTGCAGGTCCCTGGGACCCACCACACGCTCCTCAACTGCAAGTGGGAGAAGGTGGAGAAAGAGGGATGAGACACAGAGAAATGGTGGGAGAGAGAGGGAGGGAGACGGGGAAAAGGACGAGGAGGGATGACATGACCACGGGGGAGAGATTGACACAAACATGCAAGTTGTACTGCACGCATTTCTTGGCAAATAGGCAAATCCATCCATTTGAGAAAGTAGAGAGAGAGAAATTCATTAATTTTTATCACACTTTTCATGCCTGGGGGTGAAACACATTTCATCATGATAAATAAGGACACAAATAGTTGGCCTGTCAGTGTGAGGATGTTTGCTGAGGACACCTCAGTTTGTTATGAAGAACATTGCCTTCATACTGTATGCGTGTCCACTCACCAGGCTGGGTGGTCTTCACGGGGCGCGGTGGCTCAGAGGCGGTAAAACACACTCTCCGGGTCAGTTTGGGCAGGAGGGCTCCCAGCAGAGAGAAGTCAGTTCCTAACAGCAGGTGCTCCTCATACGGCTCCGTCACAATCCTCCTCAGCTCTGATTCGTCAGCTCCCCTAATGCCTGGCCGGGGCATAGAGGTGGACAATGAGAGAGGGTGGGGTGTGGGACAGTGCAGATATAGCAGTACTACAGAAGGATAGATGTATGGTGCCGACATCTGCAATGGCTACTTTTAAAGTGGGTGCGATGTGTGACATTTATAAAGGCAAAAGAACACTTAAAAAAAAATTATTAACATAATGAATAATCTATAGTACAAATTCCACTTCATTAATGCACAATGGACATGCTAATGGTTGCCAATTACAGAGTGACAGTCCATCCATTTACCGAGTGTCATTCATATCTTTTACATCTTTTTAAAATTTTCCACACAGACTTCTACTGTCGTGACAGAAGAAGAAATACACATCATTAAGTGAATGTGAACACAATGAACTGAAACCTGCGGAGATTATTAGGGAGTGCTGTGGCATTTTGAGTGATTGACTTCAATTTGTAAAGATGAAAGATATATTATATAGTAAAACACACACACACACACACACATAGAGACCTACAGTACACATACAGTACATACAGGTTTAGTCAAAGGCCCACTGCCACATCCCTGGAGCTATAGCATGTGACATGACACGTGTGCACCTGTACGTGTATGCACAGTAAATGCATATATGTACACAGATCTGTGCGTGTGTGTTATCTAGTCTGTCTGGCTGCACAGGCGTGTCGGTGGTGCGCTAGCAGACAAGATGTATGGAGGTCTTCTCTTTGGGCGTGATGAACGAGAGGAGGCCTCGGTGTCAGAGGTGCAGAGGGGGGAGACAGAAAAGCCTGATGAAAAATCGCTGCAATTAGCCCACCATTGGCTAATGAGCTGTAATTATTACACTGCTCCAGGCTGAGGGGAGTACATTGTGTGTGTGTGTGTGTGTGCTTATGTATGTGTAGGAGACAGAGAGAGAGTCAGAGAGAGAGAGAGAGGGGAACTGTGGGAGATATAGTGCGTGTGTGTGCATGTGAATGTAAATTTGTTATGTGGATACAATATGCATTCTTGAGCCGGGGGGCAAGATGTACGCAGATTTATGCAACATGCAGTATCTGAAAGTGCACCTTCACATACACAAAGAAGCTGACATCATCACTCTCATACACACACATATGGTACACACTCTTATACAGTACACACACACTTATATAGACAGACATACCTACAAAGAATCAGACACACACACACACACACACACACACACACACAAACACCCATAGTAAATCCAATGAATTCAAATGCATAGGTCATGAATTTCCAACTGCAAACACTGCAGATAAGCCAGCGAGCGTGGATAAAATCTAAGGGCCGCTGCAGTGGGGATGTTGAAGGAATTTACGATTACCGACTTCCACACTCACCTACTGCAAAGACAGAAATCCCACTGTCAGCCACTGCTTTAGCTGCGCCATCTACCTGGTCATCTGAACGGCCATTTGTGATCAAAACAGCAATCTGTCAAGCAATGGGATACACAGAATCACACACACAAAGTCATGTAACATACAGTAATATAGAGATATCTTACTCCCACTCTGCCGTTGATTCATGGACTATATTCATATGGCTTGGAAGTCACTGTGAGCGGAGATTGTAAATGCAGTCTCATGGGTTCAGCTATCTATGTATTTCAAATTATGGCGTGTCACATCTTAGTTTGTAGCTACAGAAGGTGACAAGGTTTCAGCTTTTTGGATTTTTCCTGCAAGTGCTTATTGCAGGAATATGGACACTATTTTATGCTTTGTCACGCCATTTACTGTGTCATTTTAAGTGTTAAAAGTATTTAAGTATTTCTACGGTGTTTGTATAAATAAAAGTTCATCGCATTATGGCCATATTGCTACAGTTACATGACAGACTGCTATAGCATTCATCAATAATTTATGTAATATGTAAAGTTAATATAAAACTTTGATTTTGCATTCTGAAAATGTGTTATAAGTGTCGCCAAACCTGTAATCCTACAGTTGAGGTGGATTGCCAATCTATTGCTTCCCTCACTGAAGGTTCAAATTCCACCTCCAAACACACATTTGGTTTGGGCAGAAAAAGCATCCTTGCAAACTAAATTAATATGCTTTAAAAAAGCCCCCGTGGACTTTAGACATGCTTTAGCTCATCATTGAATACATAATTAACTAAATCAAACCCAAAGACAAAGTGGAATTCAAGGATGCTGGCTTGCATGTGAGATTGTTAATTTGCCAATTATGAAAAATTTACTCAGTTCATTAAAAGTTCACCCCGCAATCGAAGGGGGGGCTGGAATGCATCAATATGCGGACGACGTGGCTCTTTTTGCATGTGCACTGGCTGTCAAATCCAATATATCAACCTAATCCTCATTTCTCTGCCTTCCCACGTCAGGTGCGCTGCTGCAGGATGATTCACACACACACACACTCGGAGAGAAAGGGCTGATTGGAATGCTAACCAGCCATGTTACACAAAAACGACACCACAGCATAACACTCAGAACTGCTGAAGCATTTGGAAGGAAAGTGGATTTGGATATTTTTTGGAAAGTTGAGAATCTTCTTCTGTGTTCAGTTTAGTTGCTTACTGTGGTGTTTGGGTTCAGGTCCCAGGTCAAGGCCACTGCTTGTTTAATATATCCTAACTATGGGTTGTGATTCAAAATTATTCATGGGCCTGTTTCTTTATATATATGTTTTAACAAGATTTAACCCACTTGCTTTGGGATTTGGGCAGAAAACGTTTAACAACCTCTGGTCTAATGTAATGTGTCCTCCTTCACCTTTGACCTTGCTTGGTATTACCTATGAGAAGCCTGTATGTGGGACTGTTTCAAGGGTGCGTGTCTCTGGATTTAATGAATAGCTTTTCCTTTGCTTTGCTCCAAGCTATCTGTGCTAGATACCCGTTGGATGCCAAATAATTACAATTATTGCAATTACGAGTCTGCAGCACAACGGATACAGGCAGGTTCCCTGGCTAGGTTTTAACATCTCAGCTGTAAAAGCATTGTACCTTCGGGGTGTTGTCCCTAACGATGACAGGACTGAAAACGTAGTCAACCAGGAACTGGAGGGCGTCGCCCGTTCTGCTGGCTCCGCCCTCATAGGGGAGGTCTTTGATGGCTCTGAGCACATCCTCCAATGAGCTGTAGTCTGTCAGAGCGATCCGCATCCTGAGGGGAATACATCACAGGAGGACGCAAAGTTTCATTGGAAGTGTAGTTCACTTTACAGGCTGCCCAGAAGAAGTGCAACCCTACCTACGAGAATGTTATTTGTATAGGTTTTGCTGGAGAGTTTTACTGTCACCATGTCTATCCATCTATCCACCATGACTATCTGTTTCACAGACTTTTCCAGCCTGAAAAGAAACACTTTCTGATGGAATAACTAATACACACACAGTCAGTATTAACAGTCTTGAGACTGGTATACATAAGAAAACAAGATCATGTCCTCTTGTCTACTATTTGTGAATTTAAGTTCAGCAACATGGAATGGGCAGGGCCACTCCGTGTGTGTACAATCATGTACCCTGTCTAGAATATGTCTGCTTGTGAGTGTGAGTGTGTGTGTGTGTACGTCTGTGCAGTCATGTGATTACGTATGCACATACATGCCTGCGTGTGTATAGCTGTGCCTGCATGAATATATGTGACCCACCATGGAAAAACAGGCACATAGTGGCAATTTTTTTTTTGGTTTGTTTTTCACAGATTATTTAAAATACTATGTATAGTACATAATAGAGGTCAATAAAATATTTTGTTTGAATTCATAAATACTGAATGAAAAGTGATGAAAAATGTAAAATGCGTCTGCTGTAAAGTGAAATGAGCCTGGCTTGATGACATTTGGTCACATAGGTGTGCGTGCGGTGTGTTTCCTGGAGGTGTGCTGTGTGCATGCCGGTGCTCGAGTGTTACCTGGGGATATCCCCGTACACAGTGACTCCAAAGCGGACCCCCTCAGCTCCCACCACACTGTCCTGGAAGGAGGAGATGATGGTGGAGATGAAGTCTTTCACACTGGAGAAGCTGGCCTGGCCCACACTCCACGACTCGTCCACCAGAAACACTAAGTCCGCCTGCACTACCGTCCTGCATGCTGAGGGAGGGAAAAGAATGGGAGTAAGGAGTGGGTGAATGTGTGTGTACACTGTGTGTGCGGTGTGTGTGTTTGGGTAGAAATCTGGAATCACACTGGGAGTCCAAACCGCATTTCACTCAGCCTTGTTCAAAGTTTAGCCCCATTTCTTTTGAAAGACCATGAAACTGAAACAAAATATATGATAGCTGTTTGTTGTTGCCTTTAGCTGTACTAAACCTCTCATATTCAGTGTAATTCAAACAGAATATAAAGTAAAGGTCGTAAGGTTAAGGTGTACTTTACTGTCAACTGAGAAATTTGTGTTTTGGACCCAGGCCATGCATAGCACAAAAAAACACATCACAGATCACTAAAAAGACATAAAAGTGGTGATCTGGCACAGTGTTCAATGGAGAAAAACGTTATGCTGGTAATTAAGCCATATATCTGAAGATACGTTTTTTCCCACATTGACCACCAGATAGCAGTCTTGTTCCATCTTATAAAGGCCGTTCATTTCACTCGCTTCTGTCATGCAGCCAGAGCACCACAAGGATCCCTATGAATTTTTAATGGGACACAAGTGAGCCGAAGAGACTATCAATATTCTGAGCACTCCAGCAATAAAACTTTAGTACAGCGATGAGGAACGCTTAGAATAATAAGGTAAACACACCCAAAATCAGGGTCGGTCCCCTCGCTCAGGCAAACAAACACGTTTAACATAAGGATCTGCTGTGTTTAGAGGGAAAGGATGTATTCTGATGCTTTTTAATATGGAGCCAAAAAGCCACACAAACACAGGTGCATTCACAAAGCGGTGCATAAATATAAACAGACACATGGACTATACATGCACACACACACACACACACAGAGCATACAAGCACATACCCAAGCACACATTAGCCCTTGCAGCTCTTTCTCTCAGACACACATGCACACACGCACACACACGCATACTCACAGACACACATACAGTACACACACAGAAATGTGCAGGATCTGCACAAGCTCTCCAAGTCAATATTCTGGCATTACATATGCAATAAACCACAGTGACGACAGCATTGATTAGGCCAGTGAATAAGAGATAGGCACCGCTGATTGTCCTGTAAGTGATAACTCAGCTTCTCTGCCTGTCCTCTATTTCATTACTGTGCTTTCTCTCCTCTATTATCCCTCCCTTCCCTTGGCTGCAGTCCCAGAATTCAGTGGGGGTGACATATGTCTCCAGCTCCTGGCGACCTAACATTCTGTTCCCCCTCACACACCCATACATCTCTGGCCATCTCTGGCGGCAAGGAAACTAAATATCGGAGAGAATACTATTTTGGATCCTGCACCGGTGGGAAGCTAACTATCTGTGCCTACATGGCAGCTATAGTGCCGTCTATTCAGCCATAGTGGACTCCAACGCTGACGCAAAAAAGTAACTTTCACAGATCACGGGCAACGACAATGCACGTCCAGTATTTTCCATGTCCTGTGTCAAGCTTCATATAGGTAGCCAACCAACCTAGCACATACACAGCTGTTCCATTTGCATAATACTGGGCTACATTTTCTACGCCAAGGAAATCTGTAAAGGAACATAAAACATGGTGGAAACACAAGCAGGAAAGCAGCGGGGGGCTGGTCTCTGTCAGACAGACACAGACTGAGGTGGAAAATAAGATCAATTATCCAGAAGTTTCTCTGTCTGGGCTGGCAGGTGAGAACCACATGCCTAGGATAAGGAGACAACACATGCTGGGGGATTAGGAATGTTTTCTTGAAGGTTATCTACACTGCTATCTCATAGCAGTGATTATATGTACACATCTATGCTGTACCAACACTGATTTATGCATTAGCTGTAGCTCAGTGGTTATAGCATGTGCTGCAAAAAAAAACGTATGCCAAATACATGAGATGATAGCACTTTATTTCCAATGCAATTTCACTTGCTTTAGGAATTTCCTAGAAACAAGTGTCTCTATCTTTGAACAAGACAAAATGCAGGCATCTCACACAAGTAGTATAAAGAAAATGACACTTGATTGAAGAAATTATCGCACCCCTTTGGCCATTTTTTCACTTGATTAATTCAATATTTCAAAATAAGATTAAATTACTTGTTAAGATGGATATGTTTTGCAGTGAGGAAGTATCCACTTCCAGGGTTAGTAGTCTGACACCAACTGGAGTCATCTGTACTAAAATTGTATGCACTGCATGGTAAGGTGGTCTGGTATGGTACCGCCAAGTATTGATTGGTTTATATCCTTGATGGAGGACTCACAAGACACACAAAACACATTTCATGTTTTGTATTGCATAGCTGAAATGCAGTGTACCGTAAGCAAACAAAAGTCACTCCTTCAGAGAATTTAATCATCTAAGCAATAACGATATACTATATTACCACAATCTACTGTAATGAAATCAAGGGAAAAGAAATGAGTCATCAGAAAGCAAAACACCATGAAACACAAGGGCATATCAGGTTCACATTTTGCCCACACAAAATTGTTCTCAAAGGTTGCTGTGAACACTCGAGAAGGTGAGAAGAAATTGCAGTATTTTAAAATGGGATATAACTTAATTAACTTGCTTTGAATACTCCAAGACCCAAACACACAATCGTGCGTGTAATTTGAAGAGCTATGGCCCTAAGGACTGCTGTGCATATGAGAATATGAGAATTACAGTAACGTTAACACTGTCAAGAAGTAACAATGATAAGAGTTGCAAAGGAGCAGCACCTTCAAACATGGCTTTGGGCTATTTTTGTCTTTTCATAATTCTGCCCAACGACCTTACCTATCACTCTCTGCCAATCACGTTCCGCCTGGACACAATCTAACTTTTGATTGGCTGATTGACCTTTCGGACGTCCAATAGCACCTGAGGCTAAGGTGCTGTATCTAGGGGATGGACTTGACAGACTGGCAGACAGAGTGCTGTACTGTACATGAGGCTAGCAGATGTTTAAATTCCCTGACTAGACACAGAACGGAGAGAAACTCAAGCTGGGTTACTGTCTGCCTCGTGCACCAATCCAGGTGTGGAGATTTAATGATCGGGCACGTGCACAGACTGCGTTAGCTGAGCACCTGCCCTTTCTTTGGCCTGAGCACCCGGGCCCTTTCATAGATCTGTGCACAGCCCCGATAATCACACACATGGGTCTGACTGAGAAATAAGCAAGTCATGGTGCTGGAAGTATGAATATATAACATAAGGAGGTATTTGTCACTCATACAGTGTGAGCGGCTGAGACGAAATGGTAGAAAATGAAAGACAAGACAGAGAAAGAGAGAGAGGGAACGTGAGAGAGAGAGAGGTGAGTGAGTCGATGAGTGAGTGAGTGAATGCTTAATGATGATAGATGGGTAGTTGGGAAGAATAAAGAAGAGGAGGATTAGGAGCAAGAGGAAAAGCATTAGGAGCAAATGCTTGTACGTGTGTGTGTGTGTGTGTGTTTATGTGTTGGGTGTAAGGATGGCATCAGTTACCTTCAGCCTGTGCTGTGACACTTCGATGGGAGAGAGAAAGGGACAGTAGAAAGATCCACACACAAGCGTGGCCCATTACTCCTCCTCTCCTCCTCTTCCTCCTTCTATCGCCCGCTCCTCCTCTCCTCTCCTCTCCTCTCCTCCTCCCGGCTCTACTCTTCACAGATCTCCTTCCTCAGTTCCACTCCACAACCATCAACTCCGACTCTTCTTTTATCTGAAAGTATACAGATGAAAACATCAGTGTGAGTGATTAAGGGCACTCAAAGAGAAAACAAAATCGACTCATGATTCTTACGCAGCAATCAAGCTTCTGCAAACTTGAAAGAGTTATGTTTTTTCATGTTTTAACATACTTCCAATGACACAGTGTTAAATAAATGTATATGCACAGGGTGGATGTCTTCATAAACTTATATCTGCACTGAGTTCAGGCTAACACAGTACAGTTTCAGACCTTGATAATACATTTACATTTTACATGTCATTTCACCCTGCTGCCCCCGTATGAACAAACTAACCACTGGGCTTGCTTCCGCGCATACACACACACACACACACACACACACACACACACACACACACACACACAGATAAATATAATCAACAAGTGAAATACTAATACTTGTTACCTTGGAAACAGCCATGAGCTCAAGGAAGTTAGCTAAAGTGGCTCATCATATTATCACTCTTTTCTAAAAGAGAAGAATCTGCCTTGACTTGAAAATGATACTTTGTCAGGATACTGTATGGGCTGATCTGGGCTACATTCAACATATACTCTATGTTCCTTGGTGAATATGCTTTTTTGGATTGGAAGCTTAATCTGTGACAGTAGGACAGTAGACAGGACAGTATGAATTCAGAGACGTCAACACATGATCAATAAATCCGTTCAATCTCTGTTGCTGATATGATAAAGATAATCAAAGCAGTAGTATCTGGCAAGCTTTCGGGTAAAATAGCTTGAAACCACTACAGACCAGAATCAAGTGAGACAAATTAATAGAAGATTATCTGTGGCAACTACCAAGAAACACAACAGCAGACCAGTGTTAATGGCTGCAGTTCCACTCTGTCCATTCCAGCCAGGCTAAGGATGACAGGGAAAAGATCTGTATGGTTCTAGAGGTGCAAAAGATGTTTGGCCCACTCAGCCGTCAGCCAAACCCCCGGACCAGTGCACCTGTCCTGGGGAGAGGATTAAACAAACCCCCTGGGCCCCTCATTGCCCTGGAACTCACACTGTAGGGGTGATTATGTACAGAGCTAAGGCCGGGACAGCATGGCTAATCGCTTCCGGTGTGTGTGCGTGCGTGTGTGTGTGTGTGTGTGCATACTATCTCGTGCTTGTTCAAAAAAAGTGGAGCACCGTGGCAAATCTGCAATAACGGACACCATGTGTGTCCAATTTCCGTTTCCACCTGCCCACTGTTATGTTTGTGTGCGTGTGTGTGTGTGTGTGTTAGTGCCTGTTTGGCCAGGACACCGTGACACCATAGCAAATTTGTGGCAAAAGATACCATGTGAGTCCAATTCTTATCTCTGCTAGCATGAGTGCGTATCAGAGCACACACACACACACACACACACACACACACAAACACACCATGTCTGTATTGTCTGTAATCTGAAATTTAGTGGAGCATCAGCTTCCCTGTGACCACTATTGTGAAATATACTTTTTTTTTCTTTTTCTTTTTCTTCTTTAAAGCACATGTAAGGGGCAGCTCACTTATAGCTTTGATTAGCAGCGGATCGATGCAGGAAGTCCAAACTGCACCCAGGCCCAAGGTGCTGGAGGGCCAGCAGAGTAAACACCGGCTCCTCTTTGAGATGACTTCGGAAATCAACATTATTGTTCAGTTGTAGATAGGTGGGGGTGGGGGGTGGGGGTGAGCTTTGTCCAGTGTTTCTAAGCAATGCCAGCAGGAGAGGCAGAGGTAGGAAGAGAGGAGTCTCACTGCTGAACGCACAGCTCACAGCGACCTAGACGGCGGGAGAGTATTATACCTGTCCATGAGAGTAAGTGGAGGTACAGTAACGCTCTGGGGAAATCCTCCACTTTGTCTTCTTCAACACAGAGAGAGAAAGAGAGAGAGATAGAGAATCTTCCGCATCCCCTTCTTCAGCAGAGAGAGAGCAAATTCCAGCTTAGAACGAAAGAGTTTAGCCCCAAGGCTGCAGCTTTTGACTCGACATAATGTACTGAGTGTATGCAATTCAGTCCCATTGAAACTTTGCAGCTGCTTTGCTGGCATATAATCTCCCACTGAGACGTATCTCTTGGGAAGTGATTTTTAAGGGAAAGTAGGGAAGTACAGTGCAGGGGTAGTATCTTATCAGAGTATCTTTTCTTAGCATCTGACACTGCAGATGTTACTGTGGAGTTCTACTCAGGGATCTGAAACATATTGAGATTGATCAAGTGTGGTTATTGATTAATACTACAACATACATTTTTCTTGCAATTTTGATTCACAGATGAAATGTTTTAATCCCAGAAACATCACAGGAATCTAGCAAAAGAAAGTGCTAAAAAAAAACATTCGCTTTAATGTACGCATGCATAATCAATGCCTAAGTAGAGTAAAAATCCAACACTTAAATTGCCACGCGATGGTGGAATCATGCAGCAGTGACGAATTATTCCATTTGAATTGAATGAACCTCCATCGGAGAGCAACACATTCAACACATTAAGTGTGATTGAGGGAAACGGTTCATGCTGTTATGTTTTAAATTACCTTGCTGTCCTCTACACCTCTCCATTTAAGTGTGTGTGTGTGTGTGCGTGCGCATATGCATGTGTAAATTCATAAGCATAACATCAAAGGGAGGCCTGCCTTCACTCAATTACTATGCAGAAAAAATCCCCAGAAAAGGTGAGATGAAAAAAGGTTTCTTTTAACGTGAAGGATCCACATCCTATCTACAGTATCAAGTCATCAAACAATTTTCACCGCACATCAATCTCCCAATATCGCCTCATGAGACCATATTTCCACTAGAAATGAATATCATAACAACATAAAAATAAATCAGATGAATGTGAAACAAATGTGAATTCCAGAAACTTCCCCATCGTGGTTTGACCACCTGGTCTGATAAAGGCTGACTAGTTTACAACCTCTGCAGATGGAAGTGAGAGCTGGCAGGGCTTGTGCTGTAGTGCAGCGCAGCCAAAAACCACACTGTGCTCTCCCATTCACATACCAATGCAGATCTGAGATCTGTCTCTGCATGTATCCTGCTTATAACTTAAGACTCTACTGCTGAGAGGACAAACTCAAACATTTGCTTTTTGAAGAATGGTAGCCAGTGCAGAAGTTTCTCTATCCTGTATCCATCCTGTATTAGTACAGCGGGATTCCTGCTACTACTAGGAGTCCTGTGATGGCTTCATCTGATGTAAAACTATTTTAAAAGCATTTTTGTCATGATAGGCCAGGTTACAGAAGGCATCAGAAGCAAGGGACTTCTGAGCCATGCATGCCTTCCTAAATTGCTGTAGCCAAGCAATAGTTGCGCAGATATATCACCACTGTCCGTGAAAACCTTCTATCTCCAAAATGACAACTTAACTAAAAAAAACCCAAAATAGACTTGTTTTCAGCTTGGCAATAATGTTTTTCTGAGTTTATCCAAAGAGGTTTGAAAGGGTCTCATCAGGCCAATAGCCGCAGAATTTTCTCAACCCATAAAGGACCATGTAATCCTTTGACTGAAGTTAAAACATGAAAAACCCCAAGACTGGAATTACGAGGTTTTCGCATGACAACAGCAATATGGAAATGGTTAGTGCCTTTTGTGCACATCTCACCTTCTATCCATCCATACTCACCCATCCATCTACTGACATATATCCTGAGGTTGCAATAATCAAAGGTGGCTGTCAACTCACATGCTGAGGCCATCACTTTGACAGTAGAAAGCTCACTAACGAAGCGAGCATGGCCCTGAGCACTACAGAGTTAAACTACTGTGGCCAAAGCTACAGAAATCACAGCTCATTCCAACAATACCTCAAGACATTGCTGCAAGGTCTACTATCATAAGCATGTCAGATATTCAGACTGCATGCTCACAGTGCTCCCACATCAAACTGTTTGCACAATGGAATCTATCACACACTGAAACCACAAGCACTTTAGTCCAGCCTCACCCAGGAGACAGTGTGTATTGTGTCCAAGGCCTTAGTTTATTACTGTCCTGAGAGGATTAAATAAGGATACGAAATGAAGTTTTCCTGTCTGTGCCACTTCAACTCCCTCTCTGTCCCCTATCTCTCTCTCACACACACCTACAGAGACACACACATACAAACACATGCTCACGTGCACACATATTCACACACAGATACACACACACACGCACACACACACACACACCGTATGCCCTACAAGTCTAACTGCACGTCAGCTATTTCTACATAATGGCATTTTCCACCTCACCACTTCACAGGATGGATTATCCCTGTAGGTGGGAAACTAACAGAGAAAAGGCACACACACACACACATACACACACACACAGACAGCTAAGAACTACAATGTGTGATAGCAGGTATCTGAAGTGTATCAGAATACACATAGATTAATAAGATTTAAGATACACCAGCTAATACACACACACAGGTTATAGACACAGCCAATGCATACACATGCGCACTCTCTCTCTCTCTCTCTCTCACACACACACACACACACCTATATACAGTATACAAGTGTACCAATACACAGCATACTAGCTGCAGCACAGTACACTGGCACAGTACACTGTCTTAATATGACTTAACAATTGCAGTCAACCAACACCGACAAGTCTATGCACGGGGAAAAAACATCCATGATTCACTCCACATACTTTCACCTCCTAGCACCGCTCTCACAAACAGCCCTTTATACTGATCATTCATAAATACACTAGAGTTGACGTGATTGCAAAATGCAACAGGTCTTGGTTTTATGCCATAAAACACTCAGCATGATTAATGCTCTGAGTTTTTGGAGGGTAAAAGCTTTGAATAAGCTCCTGTAGCTGAAAAGAGAAGCAGAGTGCTCCCTTAGAGACTTCACACACAGATAGAATGCTGCCGTTTTCTGCAATACCAAGTTAAGTCCATTAGCCTTGCTATTTTGATGCTGTGTGTGTGTGTGTGTGTGTGTGTTTCTTGTTGCTTACGAGGGCTAGATTGAGCGGAACAGCACATTTGCAGACTAACAGTTTCATTTGCAGGCTAGCAGGTTCAGCAATTACCTTATCACGGAAAGAAGGTGGATGAGACTGAGAGAGAGGGGAGGCAAACAGCAAGAACTACGATCAGACAAGTTACACTGTTTAAGGGGAAATTGTACTGTAAGCAGTAACAGTAAAAGTGCAATGTTCTAGAGTTGCATTGTAAAGGCGTTGGCCTTAGTCCAGACATTTAGGCTGTAACGAGGGTATCTTGGCAGGGAAGAAGCTCACAGCTACTCTGTAAAGCACCATATTAAAATGCAGTAAAAGTAATGGGGTTTTCACTACGGCCCTAAAATGAGCCCACAGATTCCCACTTACCACTCCAGAGAAGTGAATCATCATTATCTTCCCGATCCAGGTGATTTCTTCAGAGTTGCTAGGTTATGAAAGAAAAGAAAAATCCCCTAAAACACACTAAAAAGTTTCATCCAAGTTCGGCAAAAAAAAAAAAAAAAAGTCTGTTGATATTATATTCCTTCAGAGGTGGCTATCAAAGCGAACAGATTGAATAGTACGTGTGAATCAATGTGTGTATATGTGTGTACAGATGTGAGGGAGAGAGGAGGTAGATGTGTGTGAATGTGTGTGAGAATGGATGAATGACACTCAGACTTTTTTTTCCAGGGCTGTGCTATAGCGCTGAAAAGTTAGAGTGGGGGTTTGGGGGGGGTGGGCGGGGGGGGGGGTGAAGCTGCTGCAACCTGTTGGCTCAGAGAGAGAGAGAGAGAGAGAGAGAGAAAGAAAGAGAAAGAGAGAGCGAGAGAGATGGACAGACAGACAGAGAGACAGAAACAGAGAGAGAGAAGGAGGCGGGGGCTACTGATGAGCTTTGGCCCGGCCAGGAATGCATTGCTACTGTTCTTAGGTGCATGTGTATGTGTGTGTGTGTATGTAGGTCTAGTGGATTCAGTCCAGGCGTAGACACAGACAGCCAGGCTTTCACCTCAGGGTATTAGAAAGAGCAGTGAAGTAAAATGATGTTAAGTACTTCGAGGTTAATCCTCCCATCACACACAAACATACTGTAAGCTGAACTTGTACCTAAGTCAGGAATGTGAAATTCCACCAAAAAAATGTCCCAGCTACTCATGTATTTCACAGCAGGAGTCAGCCCTTGAATGACCTCTGCAATTTGGCCGCAAATAAGATTCAGGATTCAATGTCTTACTGATTCAAAACCTTTTTCACAGCAGAGACAGCTGGAATTTACTCCTACAAAACTAATTGCTTCATTTGTATACAGCCGTTTCAGATAGCAACGAAAAATATTTCTCAACTTTGAAAGTCTATCCCTGGTGTGATATAACAAACTGCATTTGTACCTTCCCTCCACACAATATTGTATCTATTCAAGCAATAGGTTATGTAACAGCGAATAGGAGAAATAGCAGATAATAACAATACCAATTCCAAACACAGCCAAGGTCAATTTATTGAAGCCATAAGGCGCGCATCCTTGTATTCCCCGCATACCTCCGTATTAAAAGTTTGTATACCCACACATGAACCCAGCCAAAATAGCTTGCCAAGCAAACACCTTCTTAAAAAAGAAAGGATAGAAAAGAGGACAGATCAGTCACGTTTTATGAGCCCTTGTCTGTTGGTGTTTGCGTGTGTGTGTGTGTGTTTTGTGTATGGTGGGCCATGGGGTCATCTTTAACGGTGGACCCCAGGAATGTGGTGAACAGTTTAACAGGGTTTAGCCAGCTGTCAGTCTTGACGTGCTGTAACTCAACACACACGCTCCTCACCCGGGACAATGGTGGGATCCAGGAGATGCACGTCTAGAAGATGATCGAGGCGAGGGTGCAGGGGTGCCAACAGGAGGATGTAAAACTGTGTATGCACGCAAAGAAACTTCTGTAGTGCACACACAAGAGCATCCAATACACTCTACCCACACACCCAACCAATGCACACACACTTACAGCGGCAGCTATTGTGCTCCCCTTCTCCATTCATCTATACATACATTTGAACCACAATATTTCCAAACAAATCCTCTTAGGTCAGAGTATCAGTGAGTAAAGATTGAGGAATCTGAAGTGGCTGCATCTGTAGTACACAGACAAAGCAAGCCTGTGTGTATTTGCAAGCACACAGAGTGCAAGTCCACTTGTACATATAAAGAAGTAAACCCAACAAAATTATGAATACTAAGCGATAGCTACAGAGGTAAACTTGTACACTAAATCATTCAGTAACATTCCCTTGAATACATCTGTAAAAAATAGCAATGCCATCTGAACCATAAAACAGGGCACACACATGTATAGTCTAGCATGAAAACTTTGAATTTCATCTTCCACTTGGCATGAAACAGACAGAGCAAGGCTGATCAAAAGTCTCCGAAGCTGGAAACCCATGTCTAGATTATTCACAGATGTCGTGACATCGGAAAAAGCTTGTCACAGAGAGTGAAATCATCTCAGTCTCTATGAAGGAGGTGCATGCTCTACATACAGCATCACTGCAGTATGTCACTGTAGTTCAAACGTGCCCTCTGCAGACTGAGTGGGTCAAATACAGTAACCATACAGTACATGGGTTATCTTGACAGAGGATTTGGGTTCAAGCCTGTACCAGACTGCACTTTAATGTAGATCTGTCAAGAATTGTGAGGCCCTGAATCAAAAGCATTTTAATGGTCTTTGGCATAGATAAGGAAATGGATTTGTGCTGTAATGCTGGTAAAGTTGGTTAACGCTCAATTGTAGGCCCCTTGTTCCCTACACTCCACTGTATCACTGACGCAAGGTGAGTGTTCTTGCAAATCTGGCAACCACACATCAGCCAGGTGGGTGCTACAGAATGGGGGTGGATGAGAAGAGTTTGGATTTGAGATAAGCATTTTGAGTTTACAAAGTATTATATTGTTGTGTTTTTCAGGATTGAGAATGAATTAAGTATGAGTCTCTCTCATCTGGAACCCAGTCCTGCGCTTTCAGAAAGGCTGGCAGCATCACTGTCGACTTAGCTGTACCTCACACGCACCCAGATGGCCCTTGTGTATTTAACCTGTGAACGCTACGAATGAGCAGGGCAGGAGGCAATATAGGACAACATCCACTTAAATGCAGACAATATAAATCCAGTATTGTGTGATGCTATAAATAGTCAAGGATTTAAGAACTACTTCTGCAACCAAAAGGGTCTGTGATATGTGTCTGAAGGTGGCCACTGATCCACAGAGAGGCAGACATTACAGAAATCCCCTTATTCTATGTCTATCTATTTTCCAAACAATTAATCTTGGGTGTAGAGCGACAATATAGTAGAAATGCAGGAATTAGAGTAAAAGCTGGTCACCAATCTACAAAGAGGCAGAAGTGCAGTGGGAAGTCAGTGTGGGAAGTCCTCCCTTCTTACATCTATCCTGCATTAATACTGTGGCATTTTCCAGACAAGCCCTGTTGGGGGTGGAGCAGGTGAAGTAGGACTTCTACAGGGACTCTGTCTGGAAGAGAGAGGCATTTTAAGGCAGAGTAAAAGCTTGTGTACTCTGGCTTGGCCTGAGGGCCGTCTGAGCGAAGCGTTGCCCTGCCGCTGACCCCAGGACATGTTGAGGAAGGTCAAGAGTTACTACAGGAACCAGGAGGGCTCATCAATCAGGACCGGTCTCCCTATAGACAGCCATAGGTGTGTTTCAGGGGCTGTGGGTGATGGTGAGGTGGGGTGTGTTAGTTTGAGTGTTTCTATGTGAGTGTAGTTCCTAGTACCTCAGTGTTTCCCCTGATACTGAATAGACAGAATGGGCTTCAACGCGAAGAGAAGTTGCTACCACTAGTATTACCGTCCATTGTGGTTTCAGTGGAGAGTTTTAGAGTCACATAACCTAGATGTTCATTTTGTCACCACCAAGAAACACTTCCAGGGGTGAAGCCGGTGCACACAAACTCCAAAACAGTAATTCAGCACAATGGCTTCATCAAAACATTTTGCAGTGAATGAGTACTGTAATCCTTGCCGCTCCAAAAGAACACACTACTTTACACTTCCACCGATGAAAAGCCTACTAAAACATTCAGCACTCTACATCTTTACAGCTTCCCCGGCTCAATTACAGTATGGGTAAATGGGGCTTAACTCTCTTTCAATAGCAGGTGTGATTAGAAATAAAAGGTGTTGTGGACCTGCTGGGGGTATTCAGATGGGGAATATTAACCAGCCTTGTCTCAGCTAATTGCACTTCTTTTCCAAGTGGGCCTAAATCCCCCCCAGTCACCAGCGGTGCTGGCGTGAAAGTGAGCTTTGATTAAATTCACGCTGTAGGCTAAGCAGAAAACAATCATGTGCATTGGGAGCCAAGAGAAAGAGCGAAAGAATGGGGGAGAGAGAAAAAAGAGGGAGGGAAAACTAGCAAAAGCACAGTAAATTAGCAAAGCCATTGGGACATGAGTAGGAGGGGTGTGTGTGGGTAGGGCAGGGTATTATGTGTGTGTGTACTGGGTGTAAACATGGAGGGCAATAGAGAAAAACTATTGTGCACGCAGGTATGTCTGTGTGTGTGTGTGTGTGTGTGTGTGTGTGTGTGTGTGTGTGTCAGGTCTATCATTCATTAGGAATGCCATGGGCCGGGCAACTCATGTGACACAGCCTAATAAAAACATCAGTGGAATCATGGGTAATTGCACCTCTAGTTACAATGGCTTCTTTTTCCAAGGTGTCTGGCCCTTCTCACTCTTTTCATTCTCTCCCTCACTTTCTCTCTCTCCATCCTTTCTTCTCTTTGAACCAAATGCCAAGAGCAGAAAGGTGAAAAACTACGCAGACATCTTTTGACAGTTCCCTTTGGATAAAGGCCGTATCAAAGCCACAGCCACTGTGTTGCTACCCAGGCGTCGAATGATGAACAAAATGGAGGCACAAGTGAATATAATTATCTATTAATATTCTGTTTGGAAGAGCCCTGCCCATTCACCATTCATGCCTTGTGGCGGCTTTTCAAGGAACCAGTGCTTCTAATTTGATGAAATACAGATTTAATGTATTTCTGAAATCTTCATTTCTCCACCTCCTTTTTGTGCTCCACTGGTTCCATCACAAAGGTTATGAATCAAACATTACTTTAGCCGTCGGTTGTAAGGCACTCCGTTAATTGTGCGATTTCTCACACGGCACTTTAATTATGTAAAGTTTAAGTTTTTAGTTGAAACTCAGGGCTGATCATTTCTGCATATAGCGTTCTGTATAATTGGTGAGAGTCTATCGCCGTGATATCATTACCTTGAGCTCAAAACTGATATGGGAGATTGTGTTTTCTGAAATATATTAGCAACTCCGAGTTGAACTTTGAACAGCCAAACTTTGGAACATTTTACAATTAAGCCTTCAGAATCAGAACATGTAACCTATTGCTGTAGTGTGAAATCAGCCTGGGAGGCTCATTTTCCCATGCTGGTATTTGATTTATTTTCCCGGCTTCTTTTATGTAGTGTTAATGTAGCTATTGATAGACTGACAGCATGAGATGAGTGTGAAACAGACAGATTTGATGCCTGTTTCGGTTTCTGTGTTAGGCTATGCTGTCAGTGTTGGCACACTTCTTGGGGTTTCACACCAGAAAGATGGGCAGTCTTTCTCTGGCCTGGGGCTAACACCATTCTGACTCGCATCCATAAACCATACACGCTGGGCATAGCGCCCACTGCTGCCAACTACAAAAGGTCTGCTCTGTGCCAAGCCTTTTAGCAGTGCAAACATACAAACAACACACACGTACACACACAAACAGACACGCAGCAGACACACACACAGACAGACACAGAAGACATGCAGATAGATATGCAGACAGAGAGAGAAAAGCATGCACACACACATCCACGCTCCTTGGTGGATACACACTCTCTTGCAGTCTCTTGCAGACAACTTTGTCATGATGAATTCATTTCATAAGCAACTTTCCGACCCCGACTGAGATACGAGCTGTCATGGCAACAGAAGAAAAACAGCAGTAACAGCATAAGGGCTGGTTTGTTGGGACAAGCTGAACCATGATTGTGTGTCCAATTACCATGAAGCTCCACACTGCAGCTGACAAAGGACATCAAAACAATGAACAAAAACAGTTCTCTTCAGCGTGCTTAAGGAGGTGCACTGTCACAGGAAATTAAACAATTGACATTGAGACAATTGGCAATACACATGTAGAAATATATAGTCGGTCGCCTCAGATCAATAACGGCCCTTTGTTGTGGCTATGGATCTTGATCTAGATGTGAAACCGATGCCTTTACATAGCGACATCAGCTTCATTAAGCAATATTTGAGAACTGAAAGAGTACAAGAGAAGTCATTCAAACCAATTCTGTGTCATGATTATATACAGCAGACCATACAGTCATGGTTATGTAGATTTATAATGTCCTAATTGTGTAGGTATAATGTACAGTCTGTCATACAAGGGAAGTAATTCTAAAGTATGCCATTACGATCCGAGTGATAACCAAAGACAAGCCTTAGTGCATTAGGAGTGATGAGCTTGTGCCTGACCTGGAGAGATGGTTTACATACATGGTGGATGTTTAGGAGCTAGATAACCCCTGAAGGTCAAAGGAAGCAGCTGTCCACACTTGACTCCTGAACCTTCCAGAGAAAGGAGAGAGAGAGAGAGAGAGACAGAGAGAGAGAGAGAGAGAGAGAGAGAGAGAGAAAGAGAGCGTGAGAGAAGGATAAAGTGAGGTATTTTGTCTGCCAAAAAGCAGACAAGGTGCTGACCAACTTGTTGTAGGAGTGTGAGTGTCAGTGTGTGTCTGTCAGACAGACATAGAGAAATGTTTTGCCACTGATGGAAACCATATAATCACCTACAGTACCACACCTCATTGCAGAAGAGGAATCCTCCACAATCAAGCTGCATGAAGAAGTACCGAGCTTCCCAACACTCACACAGGATTTGACTGAACTCGTTTAAACAGCGTCTAGAGACTATTTCAACTGAGCACATCTGAGCCATTTTGGCTCAGGGGAAAAAAAAACAACACATCCGCAGTTCAAAAAAAACAAACACTGCGGTGTGTGTGTTTTGTACCCTGATTCATTTATTTATTAAGCTACTGACTTGTGAATCCAGGTGTTTCTGTAAAATAATACTGCTTGGTAAGAGCTAGGAACGGGAATTTTGACTAACCTCAACGCCGATTAAACCTCAGCTATCTCAGAGAGAAGATGCCAAAAACCAGATGGAATTTACAGCTCTTTTCTGTGAATGCCTGAAACAAGCAAACTCTCTACAATCCAGGTGACAGAAGGTTACTATTGGTTAAAGTATATCTAACTGACTAGTATTTTTCTGACCACTAGTATGTCACCCAGCTAATCCACCAGTTGATTAATCATCTCCATCCCTGGTAAAAGCACACAGCATAGCTTGAGACCAAAGAGAGCGCAGTTCGAAAGGTTATCATGTTGAAGTAATTTACTGCAGGAATTATGCTTCGATGTTTTTCCACACAGCTGAACATAATCCAGCTCTACTGAGCAGAGCAGAGCAGAACTGGACTTAACTGAGCTCACACAGCCACACTGTGAAGGACAGTACAGAATGTAATCAGGTAAGCAGTATGGCAGTACATAGTAGAGAAATACAACAGGTGTGTCGGTATGCTAAAGTAGTCTGCTTAAGAGTTGGCACATGTAAACACTATAATCTACTGAATATAGATGAGATAATGTAAGCTCATGTTCTGATTATTAAAACCACAATTATAAATGCTGGCATATGCTGATATTAGTCATGATACTAAGGTATGTAAACACATTATTCCACTGTTGTTGATTTAGTGGGAGTTGTGGCATTCCGAAAATTCTCTTACTTCACGTATGTGGATAGCTGTGAATGGGATTTGAAGATGCATTCTCTATATTCACCATATCCTGAATTGGACCTTAGCCAGGGTATGAGCTAATATCTGGAATACTCTGTGGATGTAAACACACTCAATAAGAAAAAAAAAAAAAAAAAAAAGAAATCCCTCCATCAGTCAGGCAGTGAACTCAGTGGAATGTTCTTGTGTAGTACAATATCACATGTTGGCTGAGGTTGGGAGATGACACACACACACACACACACACACACACACACACACACACACACACACACACACACACACAAGCAGAGACAAGTCTGCTGTGTGTCTGCTGAGAGCAGGTCACTGGAGCTCTGTAGTAGTACTCAATGGAATGGAAAATGGCTGAGGGCGGACCGCGGCGATGAAGGCTGCCTCTTCATGTGCGTTATGCAAAAGAACATGATCGCATCGAGATTCAGGTGAGTCGTTATTGCATACAAACATGGCAGCCAACAGAGACGTGGAGATTTAGATGTGGTTCAGCCATGCGGAAAAAAGACAGTGGCGTAATTCCTAACATAAACTAAACCGCTTCAGTACGTTTCAAACCCCAGACATGGTGTGTGATTTTATTAACTGAGTATAAGGTTGCCATTTACTGACCTTTACAATGTTCAAATTTTATGGAAACGACAAAACCAAAGCGAAGATTTGGCTAAATAATGAAGTCAAGGTAAACACAAATACCAGACACGCACACACACAAACATGCACAGCCTTTCTCATCCATCTGGCCTTTTTTTGACACACACCCCTGCTCACTGAACTTCACACACCCTTCCTTTCCAGGAGTAAATAGATCACAAATTCATCAGAGCTTGAGCATATGGTGAGGTGAAGGATTTCAAAGCGGGGACACCTGGGGGTTTTCACAACAGTCACATAACCTTTGTCCTCATAATCCACCTCTCTCTCCTCCCTCCGCTGTAACAGTCTCTTCTGACTCCTCTCCCCCCATCATCTGGCCTTTGAAATCTTCCTCTTTGGTCTAATTTAATATGTGCGGCACAGTTTGGGGGGCCGAGGACGGTAATTTGTTGAATAGTCTGAGTCTCTTCCTCCTGAGGATGCTATCGAGAGGAAATATCCACTAGAGAGAAGTGGATCACCCAATTTCACGGGAAGTGGACTGCGGGTGTACAACAAGGCAACAACTCTTGAGAAATGAGAGGAGAAAGTGGAGGAGGAGAGGATAATGAGAATACCATGGAAAGGCTGCAGTGATACAACGAGGGAGGAGGAGTGAGGGAAATAACAGGGAAAAGGAATGATTTGTAAAAGACAAGATGAAATTCGAAGATGCTGAACAGAGAGAAAAAGAAGAGTGAAAGAGGGAGAGAAAGAAAGCCAAAACCCCCCAAAAATGTGGGTTATTGTTAACACGTGGCACATTTGTTATATTGTATGGTATAGCGTTCCTGGCTAAAAGGTTCAGCACTCAGTCTCACAAGAGAGGAACGAGTGGGAGACAGAGAAATGGAGTGATGGAGACAACATGTAGTGGAGGTGGAGGAACAGACTGAGAAGGATAACATCTGCAGCAGGAAAGAGAAACACATGGAGGAGGAGGAGGAGGAGGAGGGGAGAGAGAATGGGTGAGACAGAGAGAGTGAGAGAGAGAGAGAGAGAGAAAGAGAGAGAGAGAGAGAGAGAGAGAGAGAGAGAGAAAGGTTCAGGAAAATTGCTGTCATCCTCCTAAGGAGATCGAATGTCAAAGCAAAGGTCAATGTTCGGTCAAAGGTGAAAACCCCTAAAAATAGGAGCAAAGATGAAGTAAGTGTACACATTAACTCTCTCTCACTCTCAAACACACACACACACACACACACACACACACACACACACACTGCTCCCCTGAGGCTGCCATTCCCAGGCTCCCAGGTGAGGTCAGCCCACCCTGGAGGGGGCAGTGTTGTTCCACTAGGGGTATTTGTCTGGACATGCCCACCTCCGCCTCCTGCTGCCTGGATACTACACATCTCCCTCCGCCTGGCCCGCACCCCGGGGCGACCAGCTGGATGGGGCAAGAGGAAGAACGAGGGGTGGGGGTGTGTGGGTGTGTTAGGGAAAAGATACTGGAGGAAAGAGAGTGTACAAAGTTAGAGAAAAGCAAAGATGAAGACCTGTGCCCAGTTGCATGAAGCATCTTAATTCAAGATTTTGCGTACTGTGGGAAACAGCCTCGTATTTCTTTCTTACATAAGAATCAGTGAGATGTTTGTTGCAACTCTGGTGTCAGAGGTGTGGATGGATAGATGAATAGATGGATGGATGGATAAATGAATGAATGGACTGGTGGAAGAATGGATCCCATAGAGTTTTATTCAAAATATACAAAAAAATGACCAAAAAATATATCTGTATATGTAGATGACATTCATTAAAAAAATGTTTTGGCCACTGGAAATCCATTTTCTTCCTGTGCACTGTTGACAAAATACAGCAGCCACTCAAAATATATATTGAATGAATATCATCTATGTCTACAAATCTGGCCAATGTTTGTTTATTTATTTATAAAGATAAACATTCTGTATCTCTAAACATCTGTGAAATGTATTTCTTTCCATATGGGATGGATAGATGGATGACTGGATAGATAAATAGATAAGGCTTTGGAAAATAGAAGGGAAGGAAAGGAAGTGGTACTTATAAAGCCTGTCAGTTAGAATCAGCAGTAGATAATAATTTGAGTAGTCTTGTCTGGGTCATTATTTACTGAGGTAGGGGGTTTCAAAATGCTGCATTCTTTCCACCAAACAGCCGAAAGATGAAGATGACAACCGTTGTCATGTGCCAGTTAGCATTTCTTTTAAAAATGGAAATGTGAAAATCAGCAAGCAAGAACAAACTCGTGCACATGCGCGCACACACACACACACACCAAAACTAATTGTCTAGAATTTGTTTTGTCATTGCACCCAAGAGGATGTCTGTGAATAACAATGTCAGATTCACAGAGCAACATTTAAATAAGCTAAACAGGGAGAGAGGGGAGGAGGAGGAGAATATGGCAGTTTTTCAGAAATCAAACACTGCTGTAAAAGACGGCACTACTTTTTAATAGAGGGAGCAAAAGACCCAATTGAGTGGTCGCCACTGGTGACCACATGGTAGAGTATCTGGTGTGTGTTAGTCTGGAGAAAGTTATGCCTCGTGGGACTAAAAAACCCATGACAGTGGTGGTGATGTATGGCGTGATGACTACTGATGGCTAATAAAGTGCGTCAGTGCTTCACACATGGATGGCTTGACCAGATCGTGCCATCTCTCCTGTATATCTGTATATTGATGAATGGTGAGTTCCTTAGTATGCATAGTGTATTGATTATTGCAATTACACACTATTACGGTTCCATTATTCGCACTGACTGTCTTTAATTACACTAGAGAGCAAGAAGGAGAATGAAAGGAGAGAGAGAGAGAGAGAGAGAGAGAGAGAGAGAGAGAGAGAGAGAGGCTGCACAGATAGATAGATGAAGGGAGACACTGCGCTGAACTAATTAAAACAGAAACTTTTTGTTTCAGCAAGTTGACAGGGAATGAATCTGGCAGGGAATTAATCTGACCGCAGGGAACACAGTGAGGAGTCACACACACACACACACACACACACACACACATACATACACAAAGGGAGGTGCAGTGCAGAGTGCTGTTGCCATAGTTACTGACTGTGGCGCCACATCATGCTGCAGCGTTAATGCAGAGGTGTGTGTGTGTGTGGGTGTGTGTCTTACTTACGCTTTCATTATATCACCGCCCTGACCTATTCCAACATCCACTACACACACACACACACACACACAGAAAGAGAGCAAGACAGAAAAGTTGCAGAGATAAATACAAAGTGCTCTTGTTGAAATAGCTAAGACTTCCTAATATCTAGCTAACAGCTTCCAATTTGCTGGTCATTTGAAGCCAGTTGAAGCACTATCCAGGCTGATGTGCTGGGTGATAAAAGGTGAGAAAAAACCTTTTGGCAAGTAAAGGTAAGCACTTCAATTCAAGTCAAGGCCTAAAGAATGCATTCCTTTAACCTGATGAAACGGATTACTAATTACATTCTGAACACTGGCTTGTGCCTGTAGGGTGTAAGGTCAGTGATTTCTGTGTGACTACATGCATGCTCCCAAGTGTGTTACAGTAAGCGAGTCGATGTGTGGGAGAGAGAGAGAAGAGAGAGAGAGAGAGAGAGAGAGAGAGAGAGAGTCCAGCACAACAAGTACAGCGCTGCTGCAAGTCATCCATAACAACATAACACATTGCCACTAATCCAAGCTTACAAGGACAAATCCAAACCACATGGGCACTGTCCATTCTCACAGCCCTTCAATACCGAACCATTCTCCACCATGGGCTTGCATTCATTATCGGTGAGAACATCTTCAAACGGCACCGTCAAAACAGATCCAACGCACGCAGATTTACTGACGCAAGCTCATTTTCATGCTTTGAAAACATATATACCAGTTCTCAATGTCAGCTACTATTGATTCAGTCAGTGGCTGCTCTTCAAAGCGCTTAACTTCTTAACTTAACTTCTACTTACAGTATATGTCTTAGTAAGTGGAAGTGATCTCTAATAGGTGTGGTAAAGCTAAACTTTGCTCTTTTGGCGTCTGGGAGTTGTGGGAAGAGAGGTATTTAGCATGAGAAAATGAAGAAAAACAAGGACCAATTTTATGAGTGCTGAGGAGCATCCAAAATGGAGAATGTGACTTAAGCTTTGCAGGAAGGATGTGTGTGTGTGTGTCTGAGCATGAAACGAGTAGGTGTGTCCCTGCTCTTCTGTCACATTGTACACCCTGCATGTGTGAAGGTTAGCTGCCAAGTTTACAGCTGTGCCTGTAACATATCATTGTATTTTCACAGACTATTTTCCAAGTCCATCCGCACCCTCATAACACTCCCTCTCTCCTCCTCTCCTTTTCACAAGACATTTTAAAGGGATAATTCACATTAAGGGAAACTAGCTGTAACTGCTGACCCATAACTAGTAACAAATCACTGTCGCTGTAAAAGCGGGGATATAATTGAACCCTTGCCGTAGTGCTTTGAAGTGCTGTGACAGCTCGTAAGGCTCGGTGATGGTTGCGTCCACCTGGTCAGAAGGCCTGCTGCCTCAACGAGGCCGCAGGGACAGGTGAGACTGATCCTCGTCACATGGCAGAGCCGGGACGGAGAGGTTAAACTGAGTTCAGCTATACAGAGCCCATGAAGGATCTGATTACAAAATAAGATAGCGACATCTGATATTTGATTTGAAATGTGACACCTACTGTAACAAAATGATTGCTGGCATTAAAATAAAACTCATAATTAAATATGACTGAAGTTGTTAGCTATGTGAAGACTATCATTTACAAACATGTAACATTTTAGAAGATATGGTAATTTGTATTTTTGAATTGAGCCATAAAAATCACACTTTTTTTTTAGATAGATAGATAGATAGATAGATGGATGGATGGAAGGATAGATAGATAGATAGATAGATAGATAGATAGATAGATAGATAGATAGATAGACAGATAGATACTTTATTGTCCACTTTTGTGGAAATTTGCCTTTGGTGTATATATGCCTAGAACTTTATAATGAAACTCTTCATGTATGAGTTTCAGATTCAATGCTAAAATAGTAGAATTTGGGGGTATCCCAGTGGATTGGTGGATCAGTACATGTGTGCTTGTGATGTCAGATCGGGCCTATGATCTCTAATGTGTGTCATCTCCTCTGTCTTTTACATCTTTGCTCTCCCAAATACTGTACAGTAAAGCAGAAATGCCATGTTGCCCTCCCATGCATACTATCTTGTAAAGCAGAGATGCCATAAAAAATATGATAATGTAAAACATGGAAGATCTTTGGACATGTATGCTCAGTTTATCTGTGAAGGAGGACAACTGAGTGCAAAGGTATTATTCATGGATGTTGTATTGCTTTTGAGTAATGAAGAACTTTGAAATGGCAAGGTCACAGTTACTGTAGATAGACACTTTCTTCAGTTTCTTAGACGCTCTTCAGTATCCTTGTCCCCAGGCGTTTGGTGTGTGAATATCAAAAGCAATGCAGAATAAATAATTGGTGGGCACTGTGTGCATTACGACCTTGATCCCCTCCCAAACAGCAGCTACAGCAGCTCCATTTTTTGTCATGACTTTGCACTGTGTTTCATTGGATAATTTAACTAACACAGCAATCAGAAATTCAAGGAGGGGCAGGGAAGTAAGGCATGGCTTGCTAGCTGTGCAAACGTCTGCATGTCAACGCTTTACAGTAACTAGTGCTTCATTAATCATCTCTTTTTCAAGGGAGACATGGTCAAGAAAACAGAATCAAGGCAAACATAAAAAGTGCAGACAACACAACAATGTACGAAAGCAAAATAGAATCAAAATCAGGTTTAAGTTAAGTCCAAAACTCTATATACAACTGCTCAAAAAGGCAGTAGTCCAATAGCAGTTGAGGGGCCAAACCTCTATAAGTCAGGACTAAATAAAGCGCAGACAGCACCACAGGATCCGCCATCATCAGTTTAAACCTACCAACAGAGACCAGCTCTTTTGGTTTTACATCATTTTGTAATGAGTTCCATGATGAAGGTGCAGAATACATGAAAGCTCATGAGAGCTTTACAAATTTGAAATACAATTACCAAAATTTTAATCAATGTAGATGCAGGGAAGTGGAGTCTTACTATGCAGGCATTACATTACATGTGCTATTTTTTGGAGGCTTTTATCCAAAGTGTCTTACAGTCCCAGGAGCAGCTTGTACATTTTTGAAACGGAAGTGGCCCTAGTTGGAATTAAACCCCTAATCCTGGTTCTGGATTAGTGTTAGTGTGATCCTCTGCCCACTGAGCTACGCAGGATACAGCTATACAAGACCAAGTGTATGGTATCAGAACCAAGTGTGATATTCACTCGAAATGATGCTGGAGTGTTGTTAATTCAATTTCTCTCACTAGCTTATTTCCAGACACAAAATAGAGATTAATGCCACCTCTCCTCCTAGCTCATTTCTTACAAAAATCCTTTAAAAAATGGATTCATAACATGGGGCGTTTCAGCTTTGTGAAAATTGATAACATGCTTCTGCATATTTATCCCATAATAACTCTTTTCAACCTAGCCCAGATATAAATTTCAGATGCAAGCTATTCTTTGTTTCTCCCAGAGAATATGTCCCATTTTCTCTCTGCTGAAAAGTGATGCTGTCTTAGGAGTTATGTCTAGATGAACGAGTGTGACATGTTTCTCTTTCAGCACCTGTGGAAGTAAGCCAAGATTGAGAGTTCCAATAGATGCATGATACGGCAAATGTTGTGCGCGGGTTTATAAAGCACAGAACCCCGCAGAGAGAAATACAGGTGTTGCCATCATAGAAATAAACTTTACTGCATATACTTCATGCAACAGTGATTTACTGCGCCAGCATCAGAAGGCACAGAGAATGATTTAGCAGCCTCGAGTTTTACGACATACCTATTCACTTTTCGCCTAGTTCAACATTTGAGAAAGAAGCGGCTGCAGTGGCTGCTGCAGGAGTCATGGAGGATGGATGAAGGAGATGCTTGATGGGGGGACTCGCATGTCTACCGCTGCAGACATGGAGACACAAAGACTGAAAGACAGACGGTTACGCAGATGTGAAGGCATCAACAAACAGCTAGACAAGCAGGTAGGCGGGTCAGACAGGCAGAGGGTAAATATGATTACACATCCAGAATGACATCCTCTGTTCTCCACCCCATGTTTACATCCCTGCACTGCTATTTCAACAAGCTTAAAGGCGTTTACAGTGCATGACAAATCATCTGAGACTTTCACCATGCACGTAGTTGTACTGTGCATCCAGTGTAATGCTCATGCTCAGGAAGTTGACATGTGACTCTAAGATGAGCTATAAGTAAGGGATGAAGACTGCTGTGTAAGTAGGTTAGACCCCCGGGGCCCTAAAGACACTACTGGTGGTGGAACTGTCGTGTCTCAAACTGCCAAAGAATTATGGCGGGGTTGCAACATCTGCTGCCTGAGAGGGAGACAGACAGTGATGGATGGCCAGGTGTGTGTGTGTAGAGGTTTGACTGCACATACACACACACACACACACTAAGAAACGAACATGCATATCTTCACATACACATGCATCCACAGACTGACTGAGTCACCACTTAAATAAGCAATGCACACATCTGTGACAGATGACAATTTCAATTTACTATGACTCACCAATGAACAATGTGCAAAATGCACAAACGTACACAGACACACAAGCATGCATGGCCGTGTGCACAAACACACACACACACACACACACACACACACACACACACACACTCTTGTTTTGATGGCTCACTGTTTAATACCTGTCAACATCTCCCATATGAATGCATTTCCAGTTGAATAAATAATCCCATCAGAAGAGATAAAGATTAATGATGTATTTATCATCCAATGACAAGAGTTGCACGCTACACATAAAAGATCAGTATCTAGATGTCAACGGCATATCCAATTTGATGAGATTACTGAACAGTAGGAAATATAATTCCACTTCACTGTCAGGGGAGTTAATGCTACATTTATAAAACACTAGACTTGTACTCTGTACTTTGGGGACAAGGAAAGTTTTCCAAGATAAACAAATATCTTCTGTAGTCAGGAATCTTGCACATATTAGTCTAACAGCAAAAGTGCTATTTCCTTAAACACACTTGAACACATTTCAGAATGATTGAGAAAAAAAAATCCATGTGGCCTTGAGGCCTTGGTAATGAATGGCATACTAGTCAATAAAATGTGTGTGCGTCTCTGAGTGTCTACGTTGGCTATTGAATCATGTCAACGTTACACTCCTTTAGGCCACAGTTACACACATTGCCCTCTAGTACCGTCGTATGTCACCCAGTTATTACGTAAAGAGGACAAGCGCAATTCTGTCTATAATTATACTGTAATCATCTTTATATATGGCCATTAACATCATCACCTATCATGTGTACACAATACAACCAGCGCAAAAGACCCAGACGTGTTGTGGCATGAGCAATGGATCACAGCAGAAGGTATGTGCCGACAGTGAAATCCAACCGCAAGTGTTTGGCATTGGCATATCACACCACAGTCTATGCATGTTTGAGTTTGTGGTGAGTTAGGTGCAAATATGCAGGTTTGTGGTTGACGATTAATGTTATTCCTTTTGCAGGTAAAATGTTTTGATGTTCTTTTCATTTTAAAGGCACAGTCCGTGATTTAAGTCCCGAATGAGCAATCACATAGAGAAGAAGACAGTGTCACATTCTATGTTAATGTTCTCGATTTACAATAAAACTTTATTCATAAAAGTAGAGGCTACTGGTGAATATTTACACCTTCGCTAGATAGCTAGTCAGATGCCCCAAAACCTCACAAGCCTTCCCTCCCTCTGTTCCTCTCGTCACCCTCTTTTCTCCCTTCTCAGACTGGTGGGTTTGGGCTGGGTGAAGGAGCCGGGCTGGGTGGTACAGGGGTTTTGCGACCGAAGGGGATGGGGGGCAGGATGGGCTTGGCGTTGGATCCAGGGCGTCCAGAAGAGGGAGTCATGACTGCAGAGAGTTGGTCTGTGTCCGGACGGGGGGCGTCAGGGGTCTGGCCCGATTCCACTTGTTCTGAAAGGGAAACGTTTTACTGGATATAAGCACGGATATGGACACATTATATAAACACATCTATGGTCACTAGAAATAACTAGAGTCAACCTGACTATATTATGCTCAGACGTACAGTCCTGGTGATTTATGGACGGTAATTTGTCATGTGTAGACTCAAATGATTTGTAAGAGGTTTGTAGCAATGGCCTACAACTGTCTGTGACTTGCATGAAAAGCAGAAAAACAGCCTTTTTGAAAACAGAAAAAAACAACTTAAAGCATGTCATTGGAAAGGATAGGCATGATGCAACTAATAACTGAATTTTCTCTCTCAGATGTCCTAGTTGCTAGTGGGATGAGATGCATACCGTCACCTTTGTTACATGCATATTTTCTGGCAGAGATGCCCTAAAAATAATCATAAAAAATGTATTTCTGACCTTTGAGTGTTTCTAGGGTGTGTCCCAGGGCAGAGATATCCAGAGGCTCCACGGCAGGTCCGGAGCCCAGGTCTAAGCCTCGGCCTGGGGCGACGGCCTCGGAGAAGGCCCCTGCTGAGCTGGGCACAGACAGGGCCGAACTGGCACGGGACTCATCTGAGCTGCTAGTGGAAGCAGGGAGAGAGAGGGGAAGCATTGAAGAAGGGAAGAGAACCCAGAGATGAAAGAAGGGGAGAAAGAGAGAGGGAGACGAGTGAATGAGAAGAGTTTGAGTGAAGGGGCAAACAGTTAAATGACAAAAGAGAAAAGGGGTGAACACACTTCAGCTCTTGGAGGATTGAACTTGGGACCTTCCAGTTACAGGACAGTCTCTTTAACCACTAGTCCAACCTCATGTCTACCAGTTTTTATTTTCTGATAACTCTGTTTATTTCCTACTGTACTGAACTATTGATGTATTATTTTTGTGGCATCCTTCCCCATGCAGATCTGTTATCCTGCCCTTTTCCCACCTCCACCCCTTCTTAACACTAGAGAAGCGAAAAGACCATGCCGCTGGGTGTACAGATTTGAAAATTAGATTTCTCCAGCACTGTGTATGCAGTGTACTCATCCGCCCATGGCTTTTTCTAAATATTTGCCCTTAAAATGCCTGTGTTTTTGGAATAGATATATATAAAAAATATGTTTTTTCCCACACAAAACACCTTCCTTCTGAGCTACAGGGCAATTGTACTTCAAGTGTGAATGTCTCTCCCTCCATTGAATCCATTGAATGCCCTCAAAACTCTATTGAAACTAACACACTAACTAACACATTTGATTACTCACATGCCTTCAGAACAAAAGTGTGATGAAGATGATGAAGACTTAAGCGAAAGGAGGAAGTGGCGTTAAATGGGAAAAGGCATGTACTACAATGGGAAAAAAAGCTTTAGGGCTTTGCTGTGTTATAAAAAAGAAATTCAATCAGTATAGCAACCCTAACACTCAGTATCAAAGACCTACAGAAGCTGGACAACATAACAGAAACACCTAACAATATATGAATATCAAGTACATAATAAGAAGTAGGGCCATCCTTTGTTTCCAGAACAGCTTCAATCCCTCTGTGGTACAAATCCTGAACTGTGTGTCTTGGGATATTGGACCATTTTTCAAGATGGAATGCCTCCAGTCCTTTGATATTTCTTGGCCGTTATACAACCATGCAGAGCAATCATCGGACCTAATGACTCCCATGAGAACGCCGCCCAAACTATTACAGATCCACCACCATGTTTAGACAGTTGGAAACAGACACTGTGTGTTGGAGGAACCCTTTGGCTTTCTCCGAACATAAACCCGTCTGGGTACACACAAAAAAAAGAAAGAAAGACAACTCTTCAGACCAGAAGATTCAGATTTTTTTTTTTTTTTTTTCCACTGCTCAGTGGTCGGTTTTGTACTCCTTACATCAGAGTATGGATCTTTGTGAAGCTCACGGCACACAGTTTTTGTTGAGAATGTCACAGAGGTGTTGATTTAATTCTGTGGTAAAACTGTTAATTGTCCATCTATCCTCTGCTTCAACCATCCATATTCTTTGCTAGTGCAGTTTGTCCAAGGTTGGGATTATACAGACTGCTCCCTCGCCACATGAAATCATTTTGCTGTTTTTATTGCGCCTGCAATTCTGACATTGACGATTTTGCCCTTTAGGGACTCTGTTAGATGCCTCATGTTGCTTTGAAAAAACTCACATATAAAAGTGGAGATTGCTGGACCTCTTTGAAAGCTGACACATACTTGACTTGGTATTCATCTTAATATGACTTTCCTGTGTAGCTGCCTGTAGATGTGTTTTAGTTTTAGTTCAAAGTTAAAGTCCTTTTTCATGTGTTGTTTCTGTTATTTTGTCCACGCCATGAATATTGGCTATGTCCCGATACAACGTGTTTCACAGTGATCCAACCACCCCTCCCATTATCAATGCCAGGAAACAAGTCTGTTGTCTCACTTAAGCTACAAAAGTGGGATGGAAGCTGACACCAGTAATAGAGAATGGTCTGTCAAATGTCTGCGGTGAAACACATACACACACACACACACACACACACACACACACACAGCCTATGCCAAAATCCCATCAGAGAAATAGGACAGCCTCCTCTGTTATAATATGTCAGATAGACACACAAGTAAAGACACATCCCTAATAAAAGCTAGGCCAACACAGATGTCTGGAATCCTCTATAGAAATACTGCAGGGCTGAGTAATGCTCACTTCACATACTATAGGTCATGTATCACTCACAATGCCTTGACAGAACATGTACATTGTCGACAAGTTCGGTAAAACTTGACTTCTACAAACATGAAGCCAGTGTTTGTGTTAGTGTATCTTAAATGTCTTTAGATTACTTTTGAGAAAAGGTAATGAAATAAATTTGTTCAGGTGAGGGAATACTGTGTGTGCTTGCATGCACACGCAAGCACATGCACGCACACACAGCACACACAGCACACACAAACACACTTTTCTTGATGTATGACTGCATCAATGTATAACTGATTAAACTCATATTTGCAACCAACTTGTGCAGTAAGCCTGTTTATTGAGCTTAAATATACACAGGGGGAGTTAAAAAGCAGCAAAAGCTATAAATCAGAATTTATGAGTCAGTGTAACTATAACTCTCTGTGTGTGTGTGTGTGTGTGTGTGTGTGTATATATATATATGTGTGTGTGTGTGTGTAAGTTTGTCCCCAGATGGCTCATACCAGTAAAATGAGCTCTATAAAAGTGAACATATGTTGTTAAACAAGCACAGGGAGGTAAAGAACAGTACAACAAAAGCAGTTTTCTGCTTCTCAGTGTTCAGCCTGGGATTCTGTTTTAATAAACTTCTAGACGTCCTGTGGATTCTAACATGAAGGTGGGGAAACAAGCCTTGCACAGCTCTCACCATAACTCAACATGTTATTTCTATTGAAGTTTACAAACCATATACTGCATGCAGTGAAACCTAATACAACTTCAAAATACATCTGTATCTATTATTCACATACAATTCCATCTCTCCTTACTTCAGGTCTGGCAATAATGTGTCTTTTCAATGGGTAACTACCCTTTTTTAGGGTAGGGCATTGGTAGACTGTGAGCATTGGTGAGTGTGTGTGTGTGTGTGTGTGTGTGTGTATTTACCTGCTGTCCTCATATAAATGGGGGTCAGGATCCTGATTCTGAGAGGCAGTTTGGGCAGACCTGAGGTAAAAAAAAAAACACATAGAAAAATTATTTTTTCTTCACAAGTTTAAATGATATGGAAAAGCAATTTCAAACACACACACACACATGTTCGCATGTACTCGTCATACACGATGTACAATGAGACCTCAGACTCTAAAGCCCCCGTTCCTTGACAAGGGCAGCCACCAGAAGAAGGTGAATTTCGACTTGGCAAATTGTGTGTGTGAAGATGATAGGCACAATACCTGTCATCTTCCTTGATCATTCATTCATCCGTTCATTACTTCATTCATATTAGTGTAGTCGATGACAGGTATAATTTAACTTAAATGAGAGCACCACATCACAAACCTCTATTCTTAGCCAACAGTTGGATGCAAATAATCTTCCACTTCAACATCAAGGTCAAACAGCAGCCCAAAATAGGCCATTCAAATGCAGTTAGGAGAAGTGCTCCAATTACACGTAATTTGGCTTAGTGGTGAATGCCCACTCGAATTAAGGACTGGAGCACTATGAAGTGCATGCTACTATGCACCTTTTGAAGAGCTGGCTGTAGGCCCCTGGACTCTTCCCTACTATAGCCTCTCTCACCAGCTGCTCACGTCTTCTGATGGAAGCCAGCTCCTAGGGAGGGGAGAGAGTCGAAGAGAACAAGAAGGAGTAGAGGAGGAGGAGTGGGAAGGTCAGGAGAAGGGAGCAAGAAATGCAGGCAAGAAAGAGGAGAGGAGATGAGGGGAGAGGGAGAATAATATGGAGGTGATGGGGGGGGGGTTAGAAAGAGGAGGGGAGTGAGGTGGAGAAAGGGAGAAAGATATGTAGAGTGGGAAGGAGTCCAGGAGTGCAAATGTGTGAGATGTCTTTTTTTGACATTCACTGACAGGCTGCATTACCAAATAAATGTTTCATCAGAAGTAATGTTACTCACGGCGGGGCTCTTCTGAGGGCTGAGCTGTGCCTGGAGCTTGGTCCAGTAGTTTCTGTAGGAGGGGTCTGATGGGTCCAGGGCCGGGGCTGAGCGAAACTTACTGTCTGATCCTGACCTGCTAGACGGGGCCGAAGCTGGCCTCTCCTCTGGCAGATGCCCTGAGGCTGAGAGAGAAAAATAGATATGTCAATACTGTATGTAAAGGTCACAACATACACACGCACACACACACACACTTAAGCACACATACATAAACACAGAGAGGAGACACTCGGATGGAACACACCTGTGGAGGCGTGGTCTGGGGAGGCTCTGGTGTTGTGGTCCCCTTCAGCCTGCTCCTCCAGCCCCAGGTACTCCTTCACTACCTGCCTCAGTGTCTGGTAGGCTTCTGCCTGGTCATCTACACACACACACACACACACACACACGCAACCACCAAACACATGAGTGCACTTAAACGTACATTAGCATTTACACCCATTAACACATAAGAACACACAGAAAAAATGGGTTCATGAATGTAGCCAACGTGTCTCCCATCTAATGTTAATGAATTAAAGATATGGGGATGATGACCTCAGTATAATGAGGTGCTAGCTAGCAGTGCATAAAAATGATGAGTTACCCACGCTCCCTGTACATTCAGTTCATTAAGAAAACAGCTAACATGTCTCAGTGCTTTCATGAGGGAATGATAAACACAGCCATTCGGCAGCTAATGTGCTCTTAATATATGTGGTAATTGGATTGAAAGTGTAGTGCGCGGGTTTGAGTGAAGTGTGCTCATTTATCTGTGGCTATAGCGATGACACTCAGAGTGCTCTTGGCCAGGGGGAGGCGGGGTATTTTTGACTTAGTGAGACACTAAGATGACACATTGCTTGTGAAGAGAGCAATCACGGCGCAACAATGAATTCCCTATTCCTTTGTCCGACTAAGATGCATCATATGCAAAGCCTGAGCTTTGCATATGATGCAAATGGATGATTGTTGGTAATTTCATTGTGGATATTTACACTTGTACCGTAATGAAACAATAGCAAATCACTAAATTGGATTTGAATCTCCACTGAGAGGGGTAATTTAAAACTGCCTACTAATAAACCGCTATTATTTAGCTCTGCAATCAACACTGAAACCAATAACTTAGCCCTCAACCAACATGAATGGATAAGTTCAGTGCCATGACAGTTCAATGACAAAACGCCGCCTTGCCGTACCACAGGGGATGACGTTATCGAAGAAGCCCGGCCGCTGCCTGTTGGTGTTCGCATAGAGATCTATACGTGCCACCGCCGTGTCTATCTGTGTACGGGTGTAGAGGCCCCGGCTTCTCAGGTGGCTGGTATACTGTTCCACCTGGGTGGGGATGAGCAGGATGTAGCGAGGCTCGAAGTAGCTGTTCTTCAGACTTAACACACCCTGGGAGGACAGACAAACAGTGTGGCTTTGAGGAGGAGGGTTAGCTATAGAGAAGGAAGAAGGAAGCTTCACTCTGTGGTTCATGGGTTGAAAATGGGATGTCTGTCACTCTGAGAGGTTACACTTTAGACATTTTAATCCCACTCAGAATGCAGAACAAAACTGTAGAACCATAAGAACATGATTTTCACACTGGAAGAATAAATGTAACGTTTTTAGACCTCTAAAACTGAATTTAAGCCTTAAAATGCTTTATTAAACTGTACTCAAGACTAAAGACTAAGCTGAAAGGACTAGAGTTCAGATAATATAATTTAAAACATTTTAAGACTGTTTCAGGACCTTGTGAAGAATGCTTGTCTCCTGCTTACTTCACAGTACTGTGTGTTATATACCGTATCTAATGCATTGCTGCTGTTGGGTGAAAACCTTGCATCTCAAAAAAGTCAACTTCTCAGGAATTAAGAAAAACAGCCTTGTTTTCAGGTTTGATGGCCATGCATTTTTTAGTTTATCCAGTTGGTTTTGGAAGGGTTTCATTACCTCAAGGGCTGTAGAATTTTCTCAGCCTATAGAAAACCAGGCAGTCCTTCAATTTAAGTTAAAACATGAAAATCACCAAATTTGGAATTACAAGGTTTTCACCTGACAGCAATAATATACTATACTGTATCTACAGTAACATATACTGCATACTGAAGGTTGTTAGTGGCTAGGTGAAAATCTCTCTGTCTTCCTTTGGCTTTCTCTGTCTCTCTGCCAGTCTCTATTTTATTAAACACACGTGTGACTGCTTGATGTACTCCAGCCTGCACATGCAAGTCTGTGTATAGGCGTTCTCCATACGCACCTCTAGCTCCATATGCACACAGCAGGCCAGGCCTTCGCTGGCTACATCCTCTATGGCGTCCCTGGTCAGGCCGTACCTGTGACCCCCATACTGCATGGTCTGGATAAACTTACCCTGAGGGGGAATTTCCAGTTGGGGGGGAAATAATGAGAGAACTTTTTAGTGTACCATCGCCACAGACCACTTTACTACCACAGTATTCATCATCTTACCACTGTTATGAGCTACATTAATCTCCTCAAGTGGACATAATACTTGACATACATATATGACCCCAGCCTGTTCTGACAAGATTAATAATCTCAGTTACTTCCCTTCCTGCGAGCTGAACTCTTGACCCCAGTGGTCAGGGCAAAAATCCCTCTCTTTGTTACTTCTCACACATGACCCCTGACCTTTTGTCTACCTTCATCTGGGGCAGTTTTATTTGAGCTGCATAATTTATCACTCTCAACAAGCCTATGGCCAGATCCCAGCTTGGAATACAGCATGCACACTTAAATGTAATACCTGTTCTTTGGTTTGGGATAGTAATAGTGAATGCAGACCCACAGTTGATGGCAATAAAATCCAACAAAGTCTGTTTGATACTTCAAATCAAGATGTCCCCTGCAGACCTGAGTCAAACAGGAATTTAAGTTTCATCAAATGCTTTGTTTGTGTGCATCATCCAACCTAAATTAGTCATAGAAAAGCATTCAAACTCTCATTTACCAATGTCACTCACAGAATGGCAGAACCATATTAGATTTAGTTTGGCTGCTGTCTTGTGATTCCATATTACCAGACTTGGCAACCACTCAGCCAAAATGACACAGCATGCTAATCTTCCCTGTATTTACGGCCCAGTGAAACAGTATAATAAGTACTTAGTACTGCTGATTGGGGTTAATTTTGTATAAGAACAGCCACAAGGAGTGGATACAAGAGGTTATGATTACATAGTTACAGAACAGTACATCTGGGGGAGCGAGGGAGGGAGGGAGAGGGGAGTGGAGGGGAAGAGGACGGCTGACAGAGGAGAGATGAGAGCATGAGGAGAAAGACCTGAGTAAGAAGGAAAGGCGAGGAGGGGAGAAAAAGAGAGGAGCGATAGTCTAAGAAGTTGGCAACAAAGGAGACAGATGGATGAATCCAGTAGAGGGAGGGATAGACAGTAAAGTTAAGCTGATCCACTTCCTCTGTTGGAGCAGACAAACGGCATCGATACAGCATCAAAGCCGTGCCTGTGTAAATCACTCCCTGACCCAGACCTCTATCCATCATCCCACCACACTTACATAATAGCAGCTTGAAGAGAGGGACAAGCTGGGAGAGAAACCAAACGTGCCCCAGACCTCAGGCCTCCTATCCAGGACTCATTTTTCTGACTCTAAACAATATTTGATTTGACTAGTGTAGATTTGATGCTTTTGTTATCTTCGAGGAGTATGACAACACGGCTGAAGTGATGAATGAGAGACGGTTACTTTCGATTCACACAAATACAAAAAATTGATGTCTGATCACGCATAGGAAATCTACGGAGCCTGGCAGGGGCCGTCCTGTAAGGAAGATGTATTTCGTGGTATATAAAACATGAGCTCGAGTTACAGAAAAAGTATGTGAATAGATATAAAACATGTGCACATAATAACTTGACCGATGCTCTATAATATCCCTCAAGTCTGCATACTGATGATGGCAGAGCCCATTAACCTACTTACTAGTAATATTGTCTTGCATGGCAAGTGTTTTCAGTAGGTATTGCCTTGATTACTCATCCTCAGTTTTTTTACCTAAAGTAGACTTTAATCAACAAATATATCCAGTATACCTTAACAAAAGCCTCATTCAACTAAATATATCTTTATCAAGAAGATATCAGGACAATTACACTAACTACTACTAAATAAATCAATACAATAAAGTAAATTCTACTAATTATGGCGAGTTAAATCAGTTTGAAACTTGCTCAAGGAGATAAATCGAGCAGTTTTAAAAAACGTGCACATTTAATTAACTTGTGGGAATGTGTTAATTAGTTTGTCTGCATGAATTATGAAATTGTGCGCACAAAACAATCAAATTGTGGTCTCGAAATGTATATTTTATTCTCCTGCGGCCACTCCCAGGCTCTGTAGAATTCAAAGTGATGAACCGAAAGCTTCATGACAAAGTAACACACCATGTGAATCAAGTTCTGGAAATCTTCCTCACTGACAAAATGGTAGTCACTCCCATCCTCCTCTCCAAAGTAGGGCCCCCTTGTGGTGTGACAGGATCTGTGGGAACACACACACACACACACACACACACACACACACACACACACACACCTGAGTCTGGGTCAGTGTGTAACACATCCAGCCATATAATTTACGAGGACTAAGTATTTGAAATATCCTGGGCCTGCAACCACTAAAGAGGGCCGGTAGGGGGGCTAAGAGACGGGACAAGCCCCCTGGGCTCCTGGAATGTTCCAGACAGTAAAACCAACCACCAGGTGAGAGCCAGAGAAATGCCATCACCAGCAGATGCGAGTTTGACCTTCATACTGCCGCATGTGTTGCCACGATATTTAATGTATGTGGGCTATGGATCTATCTTTCAATAAGGAAGCATGCTATTGGTCACTTATCGTGTGTTTTTTAAGATGATTACTTTAAGCACATAAGATATGCTTGACAAGGGAAGTGATATTCAGTGGAGATGGATAGATAATTGAGGATCATTGTGATAATACAGCTTAAGAACATTTTAGGTCAGAACTGAAAATTGTCTGTGGGCTCGTTTATCACTATACACTGATGTTTCTTTTTGCCAGACTCCCACACTGGATCTTGCTAATGCAGAATGTAAAAGCCACAAAAGAGCCAGCTGATATGAGGCATTATTTTACTCATCATACCACTATGGCTACACCAATATGTCCTGTAATGCAAACAGGTGGCCATTTACTTAAAGAACTCAAATGTTGAGAGTGGCTGCACTTTCAATTCAATCAATTTAGGAAGTTACGTTATAATTTTGAAGTGACCTGACTAACTTTAATTGACACCACCTCTGAGCACCAGGCATGTGACTGATGTTATATGTACCAAAAGTATGAGACTGACCCGTAGGCGAAGTATTCGCTGAACTCGTGACAGAGTTTGTGGGCCAGCTCTCTCTTCCCACAGGCTTGAGGACCGGTCAGCACCAGCATAGGATAGGGAGAGTCTATACTGGGCAGGGTACTGCTAGGACACACACACACACACACACACACACAAACAAACACACACAGAGACAAATGTACGCACACACACTCACACATACACACAGGTTTCTGATTAGTTTAGCAGTAAGTTTTTAGCTTCTCTCTCTCAGATGAGTAAGACTTAGTTATTACAATAAAGCATGAAACCAGAGCACAAGCTTCTCCATGCTTGTCAGCCACTCCTACAGTACAGTCAATACAGACGGGAGCCTTATGGGCAATATGGATGTGCTCTCTCTAAGAAGCATAGTGTAGAATGGTGAATTGATTGTAGCTGCAGCATTTTATTTGCTGATGATGGATGTTTTCCAAAAAAGTGCTGATGCATTAACTCATTTTTTTTTCTTTTAGGTGGTAGATAATATGAGCAACATAGAAACACTGCAGATAAAATGTGGCTTATGTCTGAAAACCACATTCTTGGTTGGTTATTTTACAGAGGGCGCTTGATTATGACTAATCCTCACATTGTGATTGCTTGTAAACATCCATATTAAGATCCCTTGGCCCACTTCCCAAACAGCATTTCAGCATCTCACCTCAGACAATCTTTTGCCTTTATTTTCTTTTGTCCTTTTTCTTCCTGAGTTGAGATTATGTCACCTTGACTCAAGTCACAAGGTGGTCTTCAGTCAAAAAAGTCAACTTTCAACTCAAGATCCAATATGACACACTAAATCACTAATGCAATGGAACAAAGATCTTACCACTAACATGTTTTTGAGATACGGGGCACTGGACCAATCAGAAGTGACGATATTTAACAATATATTTATACCAACCTATCATAGAGGACCTGGGGCTGCATCAGCTGATACACCAGGTGGGTCATGTGATCCGTGGCTGCCACCACATCCAGAGGAGGGTCATACTTGTTCACTGATGACACCTGGGATTTAAGGTCAATAACTTGGGGTCATACGCCACCCCACATCCAAGGAGAATATGACAGCTACATTAAGTTGGTGGCATTCATTCTAGCCCTGGACAAAAGGGAATAGACTAATATCCTGATTGAACATGAAAATAATGTGCCTTGATAAGCTGTTGTTTGTGCTGATGTCCAGTCAAGATAGTTTACCTTGTGAAAGATATTATGTGTATTCATACCTTCTCCTTGGCAGTGACTTTCTCCTGGTCCAGTCTAGTCAGGTGTTGGAGGAGGAAGATGATTGACAGTCTGTAATCTGGCTGCTCCTACCAATCACATTAATATAGCATACATTACATCAACATTAGGTTGTGGATCACCCAGTGATGGAGCTCATTTTACTTGAAGGACATTTTCCTCCGTTGTTCAACTTAATACAGTATACACAGCTGCCTGGGTAAAATAGCATAAACCTTAAGAAGCAATACAGATAGACCATCATATAAGGCCCAGGGCTTACAGGCTAGCTGCAGTATGCATGCGTACAGTGAATGTTCCCATAATAGTAACAGTCTGTGGTCAGTAGGATTGGGTTACCTGCACTGGGTTTCCCTGCAGATTGAGGTCCCTCAGCAGGAATAGATCATGGATGTGTGTGCACTCCTTAATTTCACTAATCTGAAATCAGTGAAACATGAACATAAATTCATTCAGTAGAATCATTGTTTGCTGATGCAATGTATTACTATTAAATATTATTTCTAGCTATAAAACCGGTTGGCGGTGTACCTCATCATTTTGTGGTAAAGTTCTGGGCCAATATGAAAAAGGTATTTTAGAACAAGACCAGTGATCCTACATATGCACAGTATAACAGTATAACGCATTTACCTGAACCAGAACCCGTTTACACAACAGCAACATAATGAGCAGCAGGATGGCCTAGTGCTAAACAGATTGACTGGATAAGAGTGTCAGCTAAATGCCTATGAAATTAGCAATATATGCAATATCATAAAAAAATGATGTCAAAATGATGTTTGATGTCAAAATGCATATGCAGGCTATTTCCTTCGTTTTCAGTAAGTTTTACGCCCAAATTTAAATTCACCTTGGCATTTAATTCTTACAGATGACCTCAATTTCTGGAAGGGTTTGGATAAACATAAATCTGCTGTAAACCAATTCTAAGATACTTTCTAAAAATGGTTCCTGATCAGTACCAGGTTGTTCTCCAGGTTGATGGAGCCCAATAGGTGGAGGTTCTGGAGGCCGGACAGACTGGTGATGCGGTTCAGAGACAAGTCCAGAACCTGCAGGCTCCTCAGGTTCTCCAACCCTTCAATCCTCTCCAGCTGGTTCCCCCTCTGGACAGGGAGGAATGATCAGACCGTTACTGAGGACACAAGTAAGCAGACAAGTACAAACATATTTGCACACACACACACACACACACACACACACACACACACACACTTGCACACGCACACACAAACAGCAGCAGTCTGTCTCACAAGAGGCTTCCAACTGCTAGTTCTTCTCTCCCTCCTCTTCCACAATCTTCAGTTCCACTAATCAAAATTAACTGAGTGTCCCCCGGTCGAGCTGCGGGGTGCCTGCCTCCACCTTCTTCCCCCTCAGTGCTGGGATGAGTGGCAGGCCTGCTCCTCTCTGCTAAATCCTGACAGGTGAGGACTGACAGCCCAACAGCTGGCGAGGTGCTAGCGCAGCATGCTAACCTGCTAAAGAACCAGACCCAGGCTCCCCTCCCCTGCCAGGGTCCCCAGCCTCCCTCTCACTCCCTTTCACTGACTAAGGTTGTTATCCCGGCCTCTGGCTACACCTCACCCTGCTCTCGCCAAGCACGTTGCCTGGCAGAGGGCTGCCGTCAGCGGGGGAGGGTGACCGCGCCGGTCCCTTGAAGCTCTGGGGCTGCGGTGTGATGGGCTGGGAAACAGACTGGCTGACAGGGGCATGCTGTTTGGGGAGGCAGCATGCGAGCAAGAGGGGTTAGGGATGGGATTAGATGGATGTTGGATGGACAAGGTGTGCATGAGTGTGTGTGTGTGTGTGTGTGCGTGTGTGTTGAACTACTTCCAGGCTCACTCAAACGCCGGCAGCTGGTCCCAAAGCAAAGCTACAGACAGCGGAGGACACAGCCAGACTGATGGCTGCTGACAACGAGGAAACACTGATAAAGGACAATACACGCATGCGCGCCGCACTTACACACACACACACACACACACACAAAAGCAAGGGAGGGACAGAGAGAGAGAGAGAGAGAGAGAGAGAGAGAGAGAGAGAGAGAGAGAGAAAGCGGGACAGAGAGAGAGAGAAAGTGAGAGAGGCCTGCTGTTGGGCCATATGGTGATTCCAGAACAGGAGGCCAGGGTTTTACTGAATGTAAAAACGAGGCCAAGAAAAGAGACATAAACAGAGAGAAAGACAGAGGAAAGGAGAGAATAGAGAAAGAAACAGACAGGTGAAATCGAGCTTACAGGAGATGAAAGACAGGGAATGAGAAACAACAACTCTATGTGTGTAGATACCAGTCAACACATGGAGGAACAACATCTTGAAAAGTGATGACATACCGTAAATGGAAGTATGTCAACTGCCAAGCGATGGCAAGCATACAGCAAGGTGAATGGAAAACAACTGAGCTGCATGTTTAACATGCATGTTTATAAGTCTGTGTTTGTATGCATGCGTGTGTGCATATGTGTGACAGTTTGTGCTCGGACCAAATGTGAAATAACACACAAGAGGAGGACCTACAAGGCAGAGGTCTATGAGAGGCAGTTTGTCCAGGCCGCTGATCTTGGAGATCTTGTTGTAAGCCAGGCTGAGATGGGTGAGGCTGCAACACTGCTCAAGACCACTGATCTCGCTGAAGCTGTTGTCTGAGGCCAGGTATGGACACGTTAAGAATGATACACAAGGGAAAAAGACAGGAATATATGAAGAGCTTTGTTCCAAAACGAGATATCTACCATTTGAAAAAAGTGATGCCTACTCTTACAAAATGATTGATAGTCCAAAATCAAGATGAATCAAGGTGCTTTTGAATGATAGTGGGTAACTTATGTTCTTGGCTGACAAGATGGTAACAATTTTACAGTCAATATCTTATATATTTAAAAGGTATAGAATGACAAAGTTAAGATAATGATTTCTTTCTAAAATGTATACATAGGGTTTTGGAAAGACTCTTTAGTTTTGTGAGTAAGAGAGAGTGTGTGATTAACAGAGAAAGAGAGAGAGAGAAAGAGAAAGAAAGACAGATAGAGGAAGTGTGTGTGGACATGGATGAATTCAACTGTTTCTCAATAAGGATACAGTCCAGTTCCAGTTTACAAAGAGATGAAAAGGCTGACAAATCCTTCATTTTTGTCATATGGTTGTGGGAGAAATTGACCTCCTGAAAAAAGCCACAGATTAGCATAACCATGGCATAAACATAAGTCGTGAAAGCCACATTGTCAAGAATCTAACTTGAAGCATTTCTTCAACAAAATCCATAGAGTAAGGGAAAGATTTTTGAAACTGGTAAAGTTCATTGTCATCCAAGGACAGTTAATGCCTTCTAAGCATATTCAAAGCGACTACAGATGGGCTATGGAAATCCAGGCCTATCTTATGGGAATAGCCCTATACAGTAAAACCCAAGCCACCAATCAAACATTGTCTTATCCTGTCAGCCCAAGGTCCTTCGTTACCTTCAGGTTCTTGGGTGGCTGGAATCCAAAGAAGTCGGAGAGTTCATTGTGGGAAGCATCCAGGATGATGAGGTAGAGCATGTGGCTCACACAGGATAAATCTATCAGTTGACAAACGTTAAGGGAGTTGGGTTGATCAGAGGGGAAAGACGGCAACATCAAAGTAAAATCATTCAAATCATATCATTCACCTTATCATTCAAATTAAAATAAATGAGTTCTTAATAGCACCAATAAAGTGCATATCTTCGACAATCTGTTAGTAATATGGTCACAGGCTGATATAAACAAAAAAGCCTATAATAGCAGCTGTTTGTAAAGGCATAGCCTATCATTTGAACATTAGAAGGCTTACCTTTGATTTTGTTGTGTGGCAGCTCAAGCTTTTGGACATGGACATAATTGCATAAAATGGAGACATCGCTCAGATTGTGACCCTGGGGTAAACAAAAACACAACCTTGGCTGAATTAAATTTGTCACAAAATGAAATTGCAAAGGGAATAGCCTGACTTAAGTGCAATACAATATGACACAATCATTAGGTAAACCAATTTGTCTGGGATTGCTTTGTCTTGGTAAATCAGATAGCAAACATTATGCTTTTAAGCCATAATGCCAGATGCGCGTGGTGTGTGTTTGTGTGTATATGTGTGTGTCTTACGGGCACTGAGAGGTACTGGTAGTAGTGCTGCAGTCCAGTACCAAAGCTTCCAAGGTTAGATAGGCAGCTGGACACCACCTCTGCAGTTAAAACACCATCCTTCTGTTACCATAGAGAAATACAGTTCAGGGTGACTCAGGATTTTTGTATACATGGTACAGTAATAGAACAGTGAAGCTATTGTCTTTAGCCCTTGCAGCTTTTACAACAGTGTAGTAGCTTTCCTGCAATAAAAGTGTGATTACACAATTTAAAGAGTTTGTCTGCAAGGCACATGGAATGAGGCCACTACAAGCATGGCATGGCGCTCACAGCTTCCTGCCCCTACAAGCACACACACACACGCACGCAAGCAAGCACATAGATACACACACAGATTATGCTGAGGATGCACAGACACATTCTTTTATGTTACAGCGACTAGGCTGCCATTACAAATTTCTAATTATCAATGATAATAGCAATGTGACCTTGCAGTGCTGCTTTATCTCCACAGACCTCTTGTACAAGGTTACCTGCTTTACCTGTTGCATGTGGAATAAATATGAAAGTTGTTCAATGAATGGATACGTTCAAGTGCTCTGGCTCTACTGAATCACTCTCCTTACAGCATTTTCATGGTCAAAGAGACCAAAGGAGAACATCAATGATCCTCACAACAATAACACACACATTATACTGCTGCTCCATGACAACAGTTAACAGTCAAGGAAATCACATATTTATCACAGTAAGATCATTTATCAAATAGAGTGAAATACAGGTTTCAGCAAGATTTTGGCGGACTATAAGACTTGTAATGCCAGTTCAAATTACATTTTAAAGCATTTTCACCCCCCAAAAATTAGCCCGAAGTGTAAAAAAAAGCAGTTAAATATGCGTTTGCGAAACCAGGGAAATGTCTCACTAGAAAGGGAGTATATTAAGTTAGTTAGCGTTAATGCACCGAGAAAGGGGTAAGCTAGCTCTGGAACATGGTATTTAAGACTCAAACGCAAAATGTGGCCGTATTTAAAACCTTTTGAGGCCTTGACTTTATATAAATCAATTTAAAGTATTTTAAGGACTCTACAGACACCCTGCATAGGTAAACTTTCACTGGCTAAGCTGTCATGCTTACCTCCATCTCCCTGTTTCCTTCTTCCACACAGGTTGAAGCCTCTGCAAAGGGAGTGTTGTCAGTCAGTGACCCTGGGGGACTGCAGCCAGCAGTAGGCGACACTGAAGGAAACCGTGGACTCGTTTCCTTCATTATTTCCTGCTGAAAACGTCGAGGTGGAAGACAAAGGATGCTTACTGATTTGATAAGCAGTCAAAAAAGAGAATTTAGTCCGAAAAAATATTCAAAACATTTGTGTACAAGCGCGCTAGCTAGCTTTTAGCTTGAAGCGTCCCCCACGTCGCTAGGCAACGATGAGGCGAGCGTGAGATGAAATGAACTGTGGGACTTGTAGTTATCTTGCTGACTGACAGCATGCCAGGCTTTTGCACATTGAGGGAGGTAGCCAGGGGTGCTGTGTTCTCTATCCAGTTACACATTCAGACTTCATAACAGGGTTTGGGAGTGTCACATTGAGTATTAGTTGGGGCCTCATAAAACCATGCCAACAAGTGTCCAATAAACATGGATATAGGCCCACGCCAACACAGAAAAGAATGCCTTTCTTGTGGAATGTTGTCTGTGTTTATTTTTCTGATCCCATTATGCAGTGCTTTAGCGCTTCATGCGTCAAAATGTCACACAACACATGACACCTGACAGGTGAAGTACATTCCTCAGGTGTTGGTTTTGGATGTGTCTCATTGATATGATATGATACACTCAGTCTGAGTTAGTGTACAACCCAGATAACATCTATGGTGCATCAGACCGTTGACAGACTATGTTGGCATGTGTGGCAGAGGGTTTTTGTGTACATGAATTCTTGTCAGCTGTAATTTTCCAATGGAAAATATGTCTTTGTTTTGTAATCACACAAGACAAAATGATAAAATATACACTGGCACAGTCATTATGCAAAATACAGAAGAGACTCAGACAAAACTGGGATTTGGATTGTTTATTTTTTTCAGCAAGATTAGTGTACGCATTGGCAAATCATCTGTCCTTAATTTAGCGTAGTGACAAATTCAAAGCATTTATGAGAATGATGAACAACCAGAGGAAGAATGAGGATCTGAAAACTTCTTTGCAATTGTCACACTTTGACTTGAATTGAATTCAATACATTCTTTCTTGAAAAATCAAAATGACACTCATCAGACACATTTATGTGCAAAATAATCACGTTTATAACAAAGCAAAAAAAAAAAAAGTGTGTGCTGAATTTAACCTCCACTTAAATGATGGACCTTTATCACATTTCACATATTTTATCCATGAGTCAGGGGCATGAACAGCAGGAGACGTATATATTTATATTTGTGTGACAATAGAGTATGTGTGTGTGTGACATGGTATAGTCTGTAACTTTGTATTTAAGTTTCCCATGTATAATATTACAGAAGTAGCTCTGAACTGAACAGCTGAATGAGCAGATTTTAACTTTACACTAAGTGTACGTTTCAGAGCGGCAGGCGAACCCCTCAGCAGCTCCATGGTTGTTTTCCCATCGATCCCAGCCTATGTGTCATTATGATGGATTGCTCTGTGGGCTTCCGGGAGACCAGCGCTGGGCCCGCTGTATTGACAAGGCTCTCTTTCCCCTCTCCTTCTCTCGTTAAGTACTTCTCTCCCGAGTTAATGAACTAAAAACACGGAGGGGTGCGGGGAGACGAATGATTTGTGACCGTCTCTTGAGCGTCTGTGTGTTCAGTTCAGTTTAGAAGACCTCAAATTTAAGTTTTCAGCACATGTAGTGGGGAGGACAGAAAAAAGATTCACAGCCGCATCAATTTCAGTTTATTGAGCTGGTATGACTGATGAACTGTATTCCCACGCACTAGCCTCAACACAACACACACAGGTCATTCCACTGTGGTGTGCCGCTCCATGAAACATTACAGTTGAAATATACCTTGTTCTAGTTTGAGAGAGGAATGGAAAAAGTAGCTTTAGGTGATGGTACAGTGGCTTTAGGTGAAATGCTGTACTAAAAGTTCAGCAAAAAATCTTTATTACCGAGTCTGTCTCTTTCATCCAATTTATAAAACATGTTATATTAACTGACAACTTCCCACATTAGCCCCATAAGTTTACTGCACAAACTATGAGAAAAAAATGACAGATAAACAGACCATTTAACAGCCGTTAGATATGAGACAAATCTAAGCTAGGGGAATCTTTGGGGACAAACCCAAATTGGCGGCAGGCAGAAGATGCGGCCTCATTCAGACAGTGTAATCTGGCATCTGTTATTGCAGACAGAGTCAGTGGGCCCATGGGGCAGCCAGGAGAGGAGAGATAGACAGTGTAATTGAGAGCAGCAGTTTAGATCTAACAGGGAAATGAGATGAGATGGGGCCCAAGTTGGGGTGGGTGTCCAAGACAGTTGCCTTTTATCTGGAGCTGAAGTCGGGATGAGTGGTGGATTGTTTGACTCACTGCGTGTGTGTGTGCGTGTGTGTGTGTGTGCGTGTGAGTGTGTGTGTATGTGTTGCATTTGTGTGTCTTCTAAAAAGAGAGAATTGACAGTATAGTTTACCATATGACAATGACAACTTCTAATAAGTTGCAAATGTTGTTAGTGTGGATAGCGCCATCTGACCGTTTACATAGTAGAGGAAAATTCAGTTCCAGACCTTAATCAATAAGAATTTGAAATCCATTAGTCTGCCGAACTGAGATGGACACTACTTACTGACCATTCAATTGGTTTCTCCACGTGATGTAGTGTTAGCTGAAGAAGTGGATGTATTGGCTGGTTAGGGAATTTTGTGACTTCACTTGCCAATTAAATCTCAGTGATAGACATATATAGATTTCACACACTATAATGAGCCAAGTCTGGAACACACTGCTATCCCTTTTCATCAGTAACCCCTCTGAACCCCGTCTCTGAACCCCCCACATCACATCGTCACACGGTGGTGATCTTCTTGTCCTTGGTGGCCTGTTTGATGGCGGCCTGCTCGCAGATGATCTCCTTCAGCCTCTGCAGGCGGGTGTTTTGGGTGCCCAGGTCCCCCACGCCCGTCTGGCTGCGCTGGAGGAGGGACAGGGCGTTGATGTACTCCAGCTCCGTGTAGCGGACTCCCTGGTCCACCACCAGGTTCAGCAGCTCGTCCGCCGTGTTGTACAGCATCTCATAGTACTGCCTGGATGGAGGGGTGGGAGGATAGAAGAGAGAGAAGAGAAAGGGGTTGGATGATGTGTGGGGGGTTTATATAGAGAAAATGGAAGAAATAAGAAAAGAAATAGGGAGGGGGCAGCAGACAGTAGAGAAAAGGACAGAATGAAGAAAAAGAAAGAAAGGGAGAGAGAGTTAGAGAGTTAACAACACTTGGTCTTGCATTATTCCAGTGCAACATCTGATGGAGCAAAAACAACAAAGGGGAAACACAAAAGCCAAACTAACTACTGTTGCTGTCAAGCCCAGTTTTGTGAGAAAGGGCTGCGAGGACCTCACCCTGCCAGCACAGAGAGCTGAGGGAAAAGAGAGAAAACATCCACTGTCTACCAACTACTGAGACAGTTTTAATGAAACAATGCTGACAGAGCCAAAAGAGAAAAGGGCTGTGAGTAGAATTAATAGGTCCTTAACCAGGACCTAAAACCACAATGGGACATTTGAAAAAGAGAGGAAAGACCATGAAGTGCATACTGATAGAGAAGAAGAGCAAAGGGAGAGCAGGTGGCGGTGTATCACGCATACTTCCAATGCTGACTGACACATGAGGCATAAAGGTCAGATACACCAGACACAGGTGGGGTAGAGGGAATGTGCGGCACACGTATGTGTGTGTGTTTACTTTCATGTACGCTGTCTGCGTTTCTTCTGTTTAACTGGATGTGTAGTTGCGGCCCCCGTGTGTATGTGAGCACAGGATGGAAATACAAATCGTTAGCATCAACTCACAGAGGAGCACACGGTGAATTGCAATACATATGGATTCTAGTAGGACGGTAACCTCATACAACCTCAACCTCATACACGCAATTCACACACTTCTGTGCACAAAGTGCTGCTTGGTATGGAGCTGGAAGTAATGCACTGGGGAGTGCCGCGATGCAGGGCAGACTATTTTTCTCTGCTTGGGGGCTAAACAGGTCAAATACCTTGGAGAGTGTGTGTTTGAGGGCTTTTGTAGGCCACAACTATGCTATCTAACACACACACCACCACACTGGCACACACACTAAGACAGATTCAGTCCCTGGTCTGCCCCTGGCTACAGGAGAAATCCCATTCACTTAAGATATACTGAATGTTACGCTTCCATAATGGTGGAGGGAGGGAGAGTAAGAGGACAGCAGACAAAGACACACACACACACACACACACACACATACATACTATGAAAAGTATGTTTTAAATTACAAAAGAACAGAGATTATCAAGAACATAAAAATTTTGCATTTTTTTAAAAAACAGTACTTAGCACTTTTCTCACTTTCCCTTCGGCACAGTGTTTCTTTAACAATGAGTGAGGCTGTTTCTTATGGGCCCCGTATGACAAGAGTAGCAATATATTTTAATGAGCCTGTGTCTGCGGGTGACACTGAATATTCTCAGTTTGGGTCCTGGGCTGAAGTAGTCTCAGCTCCAACATTTCTCCTTCTAGACTAAAGAAACTTCCTTTACTAGCATAAATTGGCCACCTTGGCCAAGGGCAGATGCCAGTCACTCAACAATAGCGGCTCCTGCTGCTTTGTGAGTGCAGCAGTTCAGTGGAGAGAGATAATCGCAGTCCCTCACATTGTTAGGCTAAAGAAAGGTGGTGTGGCTGGAAAAATCTTAAGTCCACCTGTTTTTAAATCCCTCTTTTTGTGACAAAGGAGAAAAAGAGTGATTTATATTTCTGTCCATCAAAGCATATGGAGGAAGAGAGGGTTACGCCTGGAAAAGCTCTCTATTGTGCCAGAGGAAGTGGAAAGCACACAGATACAAATCTTTAGTGATTTCTAATGTGGTGCAGGAAAAAAGACACCTTCATAAGAAAAGCTATTCTTATCTCATTTGTTTAGCTCCACCACCCATCCAAGACCCATTCCCTTCTCAAGGTGATTATTTTAGATGCTAACGAGGCGTTAATGAGCACGGTGTTTTATGTGCTGTCATTCTGGAGATACAACGGCAGAGATAGAGGTGGAAAGCGTAAAAGGAATGATAGAATGAATGAGAGGGAGACAGAGAGAGATACAAAGTAAGAGCGAGGGAGAGAGTGATGAAGACACATAAAGAGATGAGTGAGGAACTGAAGTGCACAATATCTGTTTTAATATTTTCCTCTTTCCTTGACAAGTAATGCCCTTGGTCACGGGTGCATTTGCATTCTCGCTCACTCTCCATCCCGCTCTCAATTTCTCTCCAAGGTCTTGTTCATTTTTTCATTCCTAAGCTCATTTCACGAATGAGCTTGTCAATATTGATGAGGGGTCACATTGGTTCACTCCTTCACCGTGGGCATGACGGCAGCCAGGAAAGAACCTGCTTAAAAAGATGGGTCCCGCTTGTGCTTTTATCTCATAATGAAATGTGCGGTGTGTTTGTGTATGTAAGTGTGTGTGTGTATCGGTGTGTTTGTCTTCCCTTCTGATAGGTGTCTGTAAATGTCGGTGCCTCTGGATGTGTGTGTCTGCTTTTGTATCCGCTTGTTTGCGTGTGTGTGTGTGTGTGTGTGTGCAGTGTGTGTTTGAGCGTTAGCACATTCACCTCACAAACACAGCAAAACACCAACTCTAAAGCATTCCCATTTCATTCCCCACACCCAGCGATTAACTGCACGCTTGAGGCAAATTCACCTCGTTATATGATCTAATGGGAAAACCACACACGACCAAAACACACTCGCTCGTTTCTTTTGTTGAGAGAGGGAGCTTTGAACAGAAGGCTTCCCTCTTTCAAATATCCATCCGTGACTCTCAAAGGGAAGCAGGATAGCAGAGGAAAAACATGTTGATTTGAAAGAGAGCAATAAACAAGAGTAGAAAGTGCACCTGTCTAGCTGGGACTATTTCCATTTGTACTTTTTAAAGTGGCTTTGTAGGTTTAACAGTTGTTTTGAAGCTATGCAGATGCATGCTAAGTAGCTATATATGAGATTTTGATATATTGTTGAAATTATTTGCCATGACACATTCCAAATCTAAAAAAGGAACCCTTCTGATCAACTGGTGACTTATGCACAGGGTAAATCAACCGCAAATATGCCTGCTGATGGCTGAAATGATGACTGTGGCCACTTTGACAGGTACCAACCACTGTTTGGACATTCTTCTCTGTTCAAAAAAAAAAAAATGATTTGGCTGGTGAAAGCGCCTGGTAAAATTTGGAATCGGCCTGTTGATGTAGCCAGGAGCGAATAAAAAGTACTTTATAGGAGCTATAAAACACAGCACTAATATAATAGCAACTATAATTCACTTAGCAATGATATATTTAGGGAAAATCCTACACAGGTTACCTTTGAAAAGGATCTGCTATAGGGCCCATTTATAATTGATGATTGGGTACGAAATCCACTGTGCAGTTTGTTGTTCCTATTAGGTAGGATCCAATATCGCAATAGAAAAGGAGTATCCACTGCCAAACAATGTGCTGGTGTGTCGCCTGCTTGTTGGTGTGTGTGTGTGTGTGTGTGTGTGTGTGTGCATGTGTGTGTGTGTGTGCATGTCAAAGGGTGGTGAGGACACCTGGCAATCTGCAAGCCTCTGTTCAGTACAAAGGGGAGGGGGAGAGAGGGTTGGTTCAGAGAGAGAAAGTGTAAGTGAGTGTGTGTGTGTGTGTGTGTGTGTATGTGTGTGTGTTTCTGTCTGTGTAATGTAAGTATGTGCTGAAAACAGCCAAACACTTCCAAACACTTCATTACCCAGGCGGTTGGAAAGCCATTTGCCAAACAGCGGAAGGGCTGTTAATAAGATTAAAATCTCTAGGCACCCCACCATCAAGACAGAATCCCCCGCCCCCCGTCAGCACCACCTACACACACCTACATACACACACACACACACACACACACACACACCTATTTATCCATATAGATATAGCTAGTTAATGAAGAAACCAGTGGTACCAAATGCATTGTTGTTTGCATTGTCCCCTCCCTGGAATTCTCTGTCTCTCACACACACACACACACATACACACACTCAGTCTCTGTCACACACACACACACACGCACTTACTTCACTAATTTCTACCTGCTTCCATCCAAACTCCCAACCACAAGAGCTCTGCTTCCATAATCAGCTTGCGTGTGAGTGTGTGTGTGTGTGTGTGTGTGCATGTGTGAGAGTCTACGTGCACTAGTGTGCCAGCTTCCGCGGTGTGCTTTCTATTAAATTTTAATTAGCCCACCCCGCTTCCCTCGTATACAAAGAATATTAAGTAAATTTATGATGCGTGGATGCAGCAGAGGACGGACAGATATGTATGTCAATGGCGCGCGAGAGGGAGACAGATGGGGGGAGAGAAGGAGAGCGGGAGGAGGAGAGAAAAGAAAGAGAGAGAGAGAGAGAGAGAGAGAAAGCGGGAGAAAGACAAGAATCAGCACAATTCATTTCCCCTCATTTCCAGCGTGTACAATATTAAGGCCATTACAGGCTGCCTCTGTCAGCGCATTTGGAACAACACATTAGTTAGTGGAGGAGAGATGAGGAGGAGGAGGAGGAGGAGGGATGGAAGACTCTCTGGATGATCCTCTCCATCAGCCGGAACCGAGGCTTGTTGCTGCGGTAACAAATGCCGAGGCTACCGACACCGGCGACAAGGCTGTTGACTTCCCTCTCTGTTTCTTTGTCTCTCTCTCGGTCTGTCCATTCCTCTATCTCTTTTCTCAACCACTCTCCTATCTTGTCCTGCTCTCTCACTTCCTAATGTCTCTCTCCCTCCCTTCTGTCTCTCTCTCCCTCCAGAGCGGAGCATTTGTCTCTCCTCTGGTAATGAGGAAAGGTCTGCAGAGACACAGACTGAGGCTTCATCAGCAAAGACCAGTCTCATCATGCTGCGCCATGCGCATGCACAACACACACACACACACACACTTTTCCACACATCTACCCTATACACAAACACACATGCACACTCTCAGACTTCATCAGCAAAGACCAGCGTCATCACGCTGTGAGACGCACACACACACACACACACACTCTTTCTCTCTCACAGGTTTCATCAGCAAAGACCAGAGTCATCATGCTGTGAGACACACATACACAAACTCGCACACAAACACACACATGCACACACGCACTCTCACGTCTTCATCAGCAAAGACCCATCCCAACATGCACCTTGTGCCCACACACACACACACACACACACACACACAGGAGCAGAGAAAGGGAGGGGTTGGAAGGAGAGGGCGAGAGAGAGAACAACAATTCAGCAAAGATGGTGCAGGTGGTTGGACGGTAGGAAAGAAAAAGAGACAAGGAGGGAGAAACGAAGAGAAAGAAACTGAGAGAGGAGGAAGAGGGAGATAAAGAGAGAGACACAAGGTGACAGGAAGAGAGGAAGAAGCAGAGCAAAGTGACAACGCACCGAAGCCGGGCCTAAATACAAACAGTTTTATCTGTTGACACCCACTACCTCCTGACACGGCCGTCAACTGTACTTATTACCACATTCTCTGTAGACACACCAACCTGTCACCCCAACACACACACACACTGGGGTTTAGACACACACACACACACACACACACACACACAACCAAAGACAGTTTATACACTGACACAAGCACCGGAGTTCAGAGACACACAGACACAGGGGCAGGACACACCTGAACAAGAAAGTACACACATGCACAGGAAAGGCACACACACAAAGAAAGAACAGACAAACACACACACACACACGCACCTAAAGACACCCTAGTAATTTCCAGTAGCAGACAGGTGGGTGCGATGTGCTGAACCCTGGGGCATCTCTGCAGTGAGCCTGTCAGACTGGTGTTTAGCCTAGCTGCGGGCTAAGGGGCCTGGCCAGTTATCGTCACCACTCTGGACGCTGCTAGCTAGGGATGTTATGACAGCACCGCAACCTGCCAACACGGGTCACTGGGCAGCTCCGCTCCGTGTGTGTGTGTGTGTGTTCGTGATAGTGTGTGTGTCTGGTATTTCTGTGCGTGAGTTTGTCATTTCCTTGTGCGCGTCTGGAGAAACATACCTTAAGTGTTGCTGCGCCAGACATAGCAGACATGTACGCACACAAGCCTCACACACGTACTTAGACATCGCAGTAACACATGCACGCTCACACACACACACACACACACCTTGTAGTACAAAATACATGTCTGTAGTGTGTAGTGAGTGTCCTTTCAGCAGCGCAGCCTCTCTACTGGTGTGCTGCAGTAAAAGTTGCTTGTTCCAACAGAATGGTAATTCCGGGCTTAGTCGACCTGTGTGTGTTGAATTGCTAAGCACCCACACTATCATACAGACACACACACACACGTTATCTAGCTACTTAATAATCCCATACTTCGGCGACCAGTGGAGATAGCTACAGCCTTCAGTGTCATTTTTTAAGGAATTACATGTCTACTACATTTTGTCAAACCGACGGAGCTTTGTGACGTTAATCCAGTCAGCCTTAGCCAACCTGATCTAAAACAGCACACTGCACCATGATCATGCATATAAAGCTACTGTACAGCCACAGGGGAAAAAGATGGGACATTCAGACAACATGCACACACTATGAGGACAATGTGCTTCATCAGAATGGATGTTGACTACAGGTTCCTGGTGGGTGTGTGGAGGACTGATTGGTGAGTTGAGGAAAATACAGTGAGGAGAAAACCCTTCAACCTAAAAAGTTAAGAGTTGCAACACCAAGGGAACTAGGACATCTTTAAGTTTTTCACTTGCTGGCCAAGCTGCAAAGTAAACAAAATATGCTTTATCTTCAAATCTCTGTGACAGCAAATTATTTTTGGATCCCTATTTAAGGTTACTAAATTTGTTGCCAAGCAAAATAAGCAAAAAATCTCTCTATAGGCTGGAGTGGACTGTTGCCAGGCAACACAGGTTTATTGAACCTTTTATTTAAGATTGGTTGGGAACTATTAAGGCTTCTGTTGCTTTCCAGATAAAAGACTCTCGAACATCTTTGCCCATTCATCTCATCACTCCCTCTGTCAGGAAACCAGAAAACAGCAGAGAGAGAGAGGGAGAGGAAGAGAGAGAGAGGGACCGATAGGAGAGTGAGAGGAGATATCAATGGAGTGACGAAGAGTAGGGAGGGAGAGGTGGGGAGTTCAACACACACACACACACACACACACACACACACACACACACACACACACACAGATGTGACGATCACATTGCAGTGACACACTCAGGTCTCCACGATGGGACCAAGCTCCTGTACAATCTCTGAGCAGATGGTCGGTATGCACTTACTTGTGTGTGTGTGTGTGTGTGTGTGTGTGTGTGTGTGCGTGTTTGGGCTGACCTTAACCCAAGAGCTGATCTGGTTCCAAAACTTCTGACTGAGAGGCAAAAGACCCCCATGGGCCCTTGCTACACACACACACACACACACACACACACACACACACAGCATAAGCATTTCTACACCCATTTATACATAATAACATTGGACCTATGTTTTCAATGGATTTTATACAAATGTAGAGTACATGCATTTAGCCACTAGGTGACACTGTTTCCCCATCCTTCTTCACAACCTGTGAGAGTGTGTGTGTGTGTGTGTGTGTGTGTATGTGTGTCCTCAGGAGTTCTGCAGTGCTGGTTACCGGGCCTCTCCTTAGTTTTAACTCAGATCAATGGTTATTACTGTGTCCTTGCCTGGGTCTCTCTCTCTCTCTCTCTCGCTCTCTCTCTTTCCCACACACGTACACAGATGCAGACAGACAAGCCTAAACACACACTCACACACACATACACACAGATAAGAAACACAGAAATACACAGGTACATAACACAGGCAAGCATCAGCAGCCTTTCACAAAAACAGGCTTCCTGCTGCTATCTCTTCTCTTCCTCATCTTTCTCGTTTCTCCAGAGGTGCTCATAAAATACAGATGAATATTCCCTTTTCAACCACTCTTCCTCGGCCTGTTTTCCACTGCTGCTCTCCTCTCTCAGGCAGGTCAGGTGATAGGAGCAGAGGACATGTTTTACTTCCCTTTTCCACTGTATCCCTGTCAAGAGGCCTGTTCCAAAATGCTATATATCCAATTTAGAAAACAATCATCACCTGAAGCCCATCATTCACTGTCTCTAAAATATAGAGGATCCCGTTTGTTAGTTTCATTTTGTCCAACAAGATCTTTAGTTGCCTAATACCCTTGAAAAGTAATAATTATGAGTAGTCAAAATGTGTAGATGTAGATTTTGTGCTACTAATTTGTAAGAATGTGTCACATTTTCAAAAGGGGTGATTTTTGGGAATGAAACTCGTCAATCTCTTTTCCCTCTTCTACTCTTCCCTTCTCTACATCTGTTCAATCTTTGCTTTGCATTCTGTCTGCATTTCTCTCAGCCTCTGCATTTCACAACTAAAACCCTTAATGCAGTATGTTCATGTAACTTAAATACCATAAAACTTTGTTTATCCAAACTTCTGACTTCTGAACCAGCCAACTGAGCAGGCAGAATGGGCTGAAAACCTCCCAAAGTGTGCATTCAAGCATAGGTACAGTATATATGTATATATGTATTAGAACGGTAGATTATTATATTTCAGAATGCATGTGTTTTTTTTTTATTTTGAATAAGCTCTAGCCTGGATTTAAATGTATTTTAGAAATCTGAAAATATTACTTCCCTCAATGACCTCTATTACCAAGAAGTTCAAATAATCAAGGTTCTACTTCTTCTTGTTAGAGCACCAACACATCATATAATCTTATTCACATAATCATATCACTCTTTTACAGGCAATATGGTCTGTTCCACAAGTGGATGTATGCTATACTCACCGAGCACTTTATTAGGAACACCTTACTAATACTGGGTAGGTATCAGCTTTCAGCTCAATGTCAACCGGCTACCAAAGTACCATCCGCCTCCAGGTTGGACGTGTTGCATTCTGAGATGCTTTTCTGCTCACCACAGTTGTAAAGAGTTGTTTATCTGAGTTACTGTAGCCTTTCTGTCAGCTCCAACCAGTCTGGCCATTCTCCTCTGACCTCTCTCATCAACAAGGCGTTTCTGTCTGCAGAACCGCCGCTCACTGGATGTTTTTTGTTTTTCGCACCATTCTGTGTAAACTCTAGAGACTGTTGTGTGTGAAAATCCCAGGAGATCAGCAGTTTCAGAAATACTCAAACCAGCCCGTCTGGCACCAACAACCATGCCACGGTCAAACTCACTTAGATCACATATTTCCCCCATTCTGATGCTTGATGTGAACGTTAACTGAAGCTGCTGACCTGTACCTGCATGATCTTATGCATTGCACTGCTGCCACACGATTGGCTGAATGGATAATTGCATGAATAAGCAGGTGTACAGGTGTTCCTAATAAAGTGCTTGGTGAGTGTACATGAATATGCATGTCCTATGCATGAATATGGTGATTTGAAAATGCTGATTTTCTCGGCTGAGTGTCTGTGCATGGGGTGAGAGCAGGGGATGTGTGTGTGTGTGTGTGTGTGTGTGTGTGTGTGTGTGTGTGTGTGTACAGTATGTGTGTGTGTTTTGGAGCCGGAGGCTGGTCAATCCAAAAAGCCATGAATGTGTAAACAATGTGCACTGCAATTCCCAATCAACACCTACACACCGCCCACGCCTCGCAATCACAGAGAGAGTGGGAGAGAGAGAGAGAGACAGAAAAGCCATCACTGGCATTTCTCCATAATGAAAGTTGACAGAGGGGAGAAATAACATACTAATCAATGGTCCACCGCCTCCAAACACTGACAACACATGGACACACATACACACATACATATAAGTACGCACACACTCCAAGGACTGTATAAAGAAAGAAGCTGATTAACCCTACACAATTTCAAAGGGACAACATGACAGACACGAGCAAATACCCCCCCCCCCCCACACACACACACTCATTCTACAACATGTAACACTATGTATTAGATGCAGGGAGACTACTCATCTCCTTACACATGAGAGAGTGCAACAGAAAAGAAGAGGGGAAGGGCAAGACAGAGAGAGGGAAAGAGAGAGATTACACATTGATCCCTCTAACCAAAAACTGTTATGTCCTTGTGCAATTCAAGCCTCCAACTGACAAAGTCTGATCTCACGCTACCCCTGTCTTTCTCCTCTCACACTCTCCTCATTCCAGCTTCACCTTTTCAATAATTTCCTCTCTCCGTTTTTCAATTTCTCTCACCCCAAGCCCTCCCCTCTTTCTCTATCTTTTCCATCACCCCTTCCTCTCCCATTCTCGCTCCTGTCAGGGAAACAGACACGTGAAAGAGAGAAATCATGAATACTATGATTCACACTTCTCTTTCGGTCTTCTTCTCTCTTTCCACCATCCTGCTCTCTCCCACTCCGCCTCCCTCCCTCATGTACTGTTCAGGAGGGTATCAGAGCACTGGTGTGCTGTCAGGGCCGGGCAGCACTGGGCAACAGCAGGTAGATTCACAAAACATAGATGTATAAATAAGAAATAAACACCCACATGCACGCACATATAGACGCACAGTGTGTTTGACGATCTGCTTGTCCATCTGTCTACCTCTTTGACATAGTTGCTGTTTGAACTTGAGGACATACTGTGTGTCAGCGTGTCTCTGAGTGACAGTGTACTAGGGTTAGACTGATATATCAACCTATATAGGCTGAAAAATTGCTTATTGGCCAGTTAGTGTTGTCTATTTCTGAGGTGATGGATACGATGTGGTTTTGTTTGATTACATATTTTGTTGTATAATTGATCAATATTACACTCAGATTGTCTATGCAAAATCCTTAACCTGAACTAAGGTTAATGCACCTAATGGACTATGATCGGATTCCGCACAAGTATGCATTATGTGTTAATATTACTATTTTTATGATTATTATTATCCTGGGTTTTAATGGAGAGTTTTAGTCTATGGACTAAATGCTGTTTCAGAGGCATTTTCACCCTGACAAGAATAAAACTTTGGGGGAAACACTGAATACTCGTAATAAAAAAAAAAAAAAAATGGCATTAAAATAGCAATTAAGACTTAAAGATATTGAATATTGGCACAAAATATCAGCAGCTTCAATCTAATCACAAAGCCATATCGGTCAAACCCTAGTGTGTACGCCTCAGTCTGACCTGGCGAAGTCGAGGTCGGCCTCCCTGGACATGGTGATGTTGGTGAGGTTCTGCTGGAGGACAAAGATGTTCCTGCACATCTTCTTGATACCAGACTCACTGATCCTCTTAAAGTACTGGGCCCCGTTGATCAGAATGCAGGAGATCAGATGACCCAGACCTAGAGGGAGAGAGGAAACGAGAGAGGGAATGAGAGAGGGAGTGAGCGAGGATGAGGGTTGTGGGGTGAGAGAAAGGGGGAAGCAGTGGGAGTGAGGGATTCCTCATTAGTCATATCCTCCATTTACCACAAAATCTCTTTCAAAATCCATTCACCAACATGCATCTCTCCAATCCATTTTCCCATCCCATCCTTTCCAGCCCCTGCCAACCCCAGTCTTCCACCTTCAAACCCCATCGTAAACACTCCCATCCACAACTACCTCATCGTTGACCGTTCCCCTAACACCACAATCTCCACAGGTCATGTTGTGGTACATAAAACCACACTGTGAATTCATATCATAAAGATTTACTTTAGCTTGAAAAAGGGTGGGTGAACTGGATATCTCAAATATAAAGGTGGGTGTGCTGCATTTAATTGGGGTTGGCCCTCCGCTGCACCTCTGGCCTACACTGACCTTCGAAGATGTACTGGAACTTGTGCTGCTGCAGGGCGGCCCCCATGGCCTCCTCTATGGCTGAGATGTCTTTATTCAGTTTAACCACCAGCGGGTCGTAGTCCATGCTCTCCACATTAGCCACGATGGCATAGTTGCCCTGCTTGGCCAGGGGGATCAGGTAGTGGAAACAATGCACCCTGGACAGAGAGATGGATAGAGGGAGAGGAAAGAGAGAGTGGAGGATTAGATGTTAGAATAACATATCATATAAAATGTCTCAGTTTCTTCTCCATCCATTTAAGCCCTTGTGATGAAACTTAATAGCCTATGGGGGAAACAGTGCGCCCAAGATGGACAGAGAGAGGGAATGTGGTTGAGGGAGAAAAGTGGGTAAAAGGAGTATTACTCTCTGTTTTCTATTTTGGAGAGAACAAGATAGCATGCAAAATCAGTGAAAACAGTACACTGTAGATGTCTAATGAAAGGTAAAAGCAGACAAGGATGTTGTGCTTTGATATATCAATGAAGAAATTGTATTTCACTGGATAGTCTTCAGCCCTGAAATCAAATTAGTTGGGGACAACCTGTAATTTCATCTTATAAAAAGGTCTTCCACTTGAGGCCATCTGATGAAACACAGCAGCCTGCCGTTCTCTATGAGTCTACTTCATTCTGTAGACAGCTCTTTTATGTCCAGAAATAATGGTGAATCATGCCTTCAATAGGGTTTCATACACCTATTCATAGTATTCTGTTACATCACCACACGGCCATCTTGGTAGGAAAATAACAGCTGATTATAATAAATTAAGTCAACAGCCAATGAGCTGTGTATATGGTAAAGCACCATATTGGTAGGAAATGCATGTGACATCATAGAAGTACTATGTACAGAATCTAATGTCAGGGCACATTGAAGCTGTTCTTACCAGTGGTGGCCAAACACCATAAGACACTGGATTACAGTGTTTCCTTTATTTTAGAAATTACTTTTTTTTTTTTACCTTGATTTTTCCAGGGGAAGTTGACTAAGCACACACCCTGCTTGCCACTCACACTGTTAGACATTCACATCTGGGAACTCCCCACTACCAGACCTGGGTCAAATAGTACTTTTTCTTGTTTTGCAGTATTTGTTTTGCCATGTTTAAAGGGCCAGATGGGTGGAGTTTGTAACATGTATTGATATTTAGCATCAGGCCAAATTTATCCAATCAGAGAATGTTTGTCTGAAAGCTTCCAAAATACTGTTCTGTGAATGATAACTTTCCTACCCAAAAATAGAATTGTATTAAAAGTCAAACCCCACCCACCTGGCACTTCAGGTTGACTAAAATTAAATTATTAAGTATTTCATATAATTATTTGACTCGGGTCTGCCCAGTACAACCACAGACTTCTACTGTTGGCCAGTAATTGTAATTGTGGGTTAAGAACTTTGCCCAACGGTACCTTATTCACTTTCCTCTCCCAGATTGTCCTAGCTGGTCTGGGAACTGGCTACCATACTTCACACTTCCCTAACCTCTAGGTTGCCCCCTATATGTGACAAATCGCCATGAACCCAGACTCATTTAACTTTACAGAAGATTTTACACCAGAAAAAGTCAAAATGCACTTTCTGATTGCAAAATAATAATAATTCAAACAAAATAATTTCTTGATCCTATTATGTAATATGACATGTTTACGCTCTAAATGCAAATAACAATAATCTATGAGAAACAAACAAATGGTCACATGGTATGTATGTGGTGACTTACGACTTAGTTACCTCTATTTCTGTGATGGGTAAAAGAGGTTGGATAAGAGGATAAGGTGAATCTTAACCTATGTCTAATTGTTCTCTATCCATCTAAAGACTTCCAGTAAAGGTCGTCAGTGATTAAGTTTAGCTCTATAGACATCTCTTTATTGTCTAGACATAAGGAGTCAATACTCTCATAATGCCACAATCACAGTGCCTTGAGCAGAAGGCTATAAATGATATGAGTGAATGCCTCCACCCCCGAAGGCAAAACCAACATCTACTCCCTTTTCAGAGCCTCCATTTCTGCCCCTTCTCTCTCTATCTAAACCCAAGTCTCTCATTTCTCTTACTTAGCTACCTCACTCTCTTCCCTCTCCCTTCTTTAACCCCCACCCCTTTAACCTCCACACCCTACCCCCCCTCTCCCATCTCTTCCTCCTTCCTCGCTTGCTCTCTTTCTCATGGCTTCATTTAGCTGGTACCACTATCAGGGGAAATTTGCTAGATGGGGAGAGGCAATGGAGTGTAGCATATAGCTAGACATCAGCCTCAGGGAGGGCTTTCTGCTCCAATCATAAACAATATTGCATAAGCTACACAATACCCTGAGGGGAAAAAGTGGTAGATGGAGGGATGGAGAGAAGGAGAGAGGGATGATGGAGGTCTATTAGTGTTAGTGGAAGGAAAAAGTACTTGGTGTGGTAAATTAACTTGGACATCATCATTCAAATCACATACACAAAACACAGCGCAGAGGCTCTGGCAATCTGACAGATGAGTAGTATCAACATACGGACCCGTGACTGCTTGCAAAGGAGGAGAGAGTAGGTGTTTCAGTTCGAACAAAATCATCCTCTTAATTACTGACTCCGTGGTTTTGGCCACATCTAATTAGCTTCCAAGACTCTTTCGCTTCAAAAAGTCTGGTTAGTTTGGGCGAAGCAGATCACTAGCCTGGAATAACCTGCAATGAAACATCTACAACACAACTCTTTATCTCTTACCAGGTATACACACTGGCATAAAGACTGTGTGTAATTTAATGCATGGGCTAAATATGAACCATATGAACCCCCTGAAGAACAGCTAATAAACAACATCAAATTAAATTTGATGACAGAAATTGAACAAATTGATGAACGTATGTCTCAAATGGATATCTCAATGGATATTTGGCGCAGCAATTTAAAAATACTAATGAGCTTCTTCTGCATAGCACTTTGAAAAAAATCAAACATCATGCACATGAAATCATTTAAAACATTAAAGCACAAGCCATCACAAGAGTAAAAGCAATATAACTGTACAAATAGCTAAAGACATCACACAAAAGCCGTTTTTTAAAAATAAATTTTAAGGAATGGTAATGTTTAATGAAGATGATCCTGCTAAACTATGTTCCTGAAATCCTGTAATATAGCGTAGACCTACCCGTGCTTTAAAATACTTGAAGATGTAAAACATTGATGTGTATGTTTTCATTTCTCCTGTTCCTGTGATGTGTGTGTGTGTTCGTTCTGCGTACCTGACCTCCAGGTGCAGGGCAAGGAGGCAGCGGTCAGCGATGTCCTGGAAGCCTCTGGACAGGTCGCTCAGGGTCTGGAGGATCTGCTCCCTGCTCCGCTCACTCTCACCCACCACCTGGCTGTCTGCCGAGCCTGGAGACGCACCTGAATGACACACACACACACATAGAACAAGATATGTATCAACACACACAGGAGGTCAGAGTCAAGGTCAAGAGAAAGGAAAGTTTCCATATAGACATCATTACATCATTATTACTGTGGCCTGTATGTGCGCACATATACTGCATACATAGGTCACTTGACGACAGACATGTACGCAATTCATGTCAACATCCCTAGGGAAGAGAAGTGTGCGTGTTGGTGCATATACTGTATATGTATTTACATAATCAGGTAAACAACACCAGCACACACACACACACATATGAAAGCAAGTTGTTAAACTTCACACAGCCGTGGAAACTTCCTGAGTCCTTCAGCATGTTCTTGCACTTTCTTCTCGTCACTTCTGCTGAGATAGCAGGAGCATGTGTCAGTGCACTGCATTGTAAAACACACAAAAGACCTGTGTGTGTGTGTGTGTGCGCGTGTGTGTGTGAAAGAGAGAGAGAGAGGGCAAGGGAGCATGATGAGTGTATATAAATTCAGCCCAGTGTAGATCAATGGCCATAAATTAGCGAGGGGAGGAAAGGGAGAGAAATTGGCCCCGTCACTCATATGTAAGTCTATTTGGTCAATGAGGCGGTGTGTGTGAGTGTGTGTGTGTGTGTGTGTGTGTATGTGTGCGTGTGTGCGTGTGTGTACGAAGAGTGACTGTTGAGCGGGAAAGCGCAGGGGTCCACGATCGATGTGCCGCAGTCAGGGCCAGCTCCCCAGTTACTCTTCCTGCCCTTCCGAAGGTCACACACACACACACACACACACACACACACACACACACACCCACACACACACAGACACACACACCCACACACACACAGAGATACAGAGTGGCACCAAATTTAAACTGAGACTGAAATAATCTGGCAACCATCTGGCAACCATGTCAAAATCTGTACATTGATTCATTCACATACAGTATTTATTTATGTTTATTTGAAAGAGGAAAAAAGCTCACACTATCGCCATGTAAGTCTGAGATTCCCTGCATGGTGTGTGTTCTTGTGTATCTGTGCCTGTGTGTGTGTGTGTGTGTGTACATTTGTGTATGCACTGGTGTGCCTCTGTCCCTATTAAAGTCATTTTAAATTGGCCCCTGATAAGCGGAGAGGCCATTGGCTTAGGCAAACAGCGCTGAGGTGTGTGTCACGGTGGTCCAATCTACAAAGCAAACACACATACAACATGTGACATCAATGACAGCTGCGCTTATGGCCAGTGTGTTTGACATGCAGAGATGACGACTGGAGATTGTAGTTCCTATTAAAGTCGTGTGTGTGTGTGTGTGTGTGTGTGTACTGTATGTGTGTGTGTGTCTGTGTATGTACAAGTGTTACATGTATCTGTGAAGTCACTCGCTAATTAACTGTCTCCTTGGGTAAACCTCTTGATAGTGTGTGCCTGTGTGCTGTGTGTTATGTGTGGGGGCACAAAGAGGTAAAGAGTACTGGAAGATTTGCGGCAGTCACAGACATTCTTTAACAGGCGGCTTCAAGTCACAATGAAAAAGAAACTGGAATAAAAGACCTGCCAGAGAAATCTGTTGGCAAGAAGACCTGGTTTATGTGACGGCTGGTGGGTTCTTTAAAGGAGAATGTCAATCAAATTCAGTGCTATTCCAAAAGAACATATGACAGCTACATTTGTGGTTGCCTTAGAGGTGGAGATATTTTCCACTATTCCATAAGAATAAGAGAGCCATGGATCGGTTTATTGGTCTAGCAATACCACAATTAATCAATCCTAAAAGAGCCACAGAGACAATACACAAGTGTGGGCTTAACAAGGAAAAATCCACAATGATTTCTCAAGGGAGGGAAGCATAATGATATTATTTGACTTCATTTGATTGTATTTAGCCCATGTTGTTAATTTCCCCTGGTCAGCTTACAAGATCATTAACAGATAAAGAAGCCAGCATTAAAAATGCAACACTGCCACTCATACTAGTGGCCACACTCAATGATATACTTTACCTATATAGCTGATCAACCTTAAAGCTGCATTTATCTATGACTTTTATCGGCCTCTATTGGCAAAAAAGGAACTGCAACATCAACAGGTTTCTGGAAGCTTATGGTGGCCTGCAACTGACATAAATAATAAGTCACATTTTCACAATACAGATGAGCAGCCTAGCTAATTAGTTAGTAAATAAACAGAGTACGGGCCAGAAAGCGAGTTTTGAAAATTTGAGTCATTGGTATTGATCAACAACCCTATCAAACCCCCACAGATATATTATGGTCATTTTGTGACATGAGTAAAAATCTTACTTAATGCACCTTTAAAGAGAGCAGGTGTTTGTGTGTATATGAGAGAGTTTTGCTCTTTTGCTGTGTGTCTCTCTCTCTCTTACGTTGTGTTTGTGTGTGAGTGTGTGAAAGAGAAAAAGGGTAAGAGCGATTCTCTCGCTTGCTCTGTGTGTGGGAGGGTTTTCTCTCCCAGTGTGTGTGTGTGTATGTGCGCATGTGTGCGTGTGTGTGTGATGTGAAGGCTTCTGTTTCCTCTCATGTGCATTACACTCACTCACTTTGGCAGCAGAAGAAAAAAAAAAAGGTCTCGCTGTGGCACATACTGCTGGAGGTCTCTCCAGGGGGTGTCCGCGAAACACACACACACACACAATCGCACAGACACACACAGAAATGCACACACACACACACACACACATAGAGAAACACACACAGAGGCCCGCCACCTCCCAGGCTGTGCTGCTTTGATGATGCGAGGGAGGCGTCGCAGCATGGGGGCACCATTAGAGTCAGGGACAGACGGGCAAAAGGAGACGACTCATTGGTCCTGACTGACAACTTTCTCGCTCTCTTTTTTCTCCCTTTGCTTCTTTCCCTTTCTTTTTCCTCAAACCGAATGTCTCCCATCTCTTATTTATAAGGTCTTTGTGCGTTCGGCATGCATGATTAAATATGTGGATACGTATGTGCGTGGTGTGTACTTATTTATGCGCTCATGTGTAGGCATGCGTGTATGTGTGTGTGCGTGTGTATTGCGCTTATCCAATTATTTTCCAATCCCATCTAAGGGAAACGTCTGTTGCTTGCCATCTGCAGGAGATGAGGGTGGCAGACATTAAGGGAGAAGATCAGTGATGGAATTCACACACACATGCGTACGCACACACAAACACACACACACACACACACACACACAAACACATACCCAAGATGCTCTCATGGCTCTGCTTGTCATTAAGGACACATAATAGATTAAGAAAGAAGCCAAATAAGAAAACAAGTTGATTTGACATTTTCGATGGCATTAACAAATATAGCAGCCGAACATTTAATAAAAACCCTGACCCAGTTGTTTCTTATAAAAATAAATAAATAAATAAAAATGCAACATGCTTCAACAGAAAAGAGGAATGGGAGAAAGAATGGAGAAAGATAAGCAAAGGACGGTATATCCTGCAGGGGTGGAATGATGAATGATTCATAAATGACCGACTGACAAAGAGAGGAGAAGAGTTAATTATTTTGCTGCCTCTGGTATGGGATGAACATCTGTACCAGGAGACAGAGGGATCTGAACTTCTGACCAGAGAGAGAGAGAGAGAGAGAGAGAGAGAGAGAGAGAGAGAGAGAGAGAGAGAGAGAGAGATTTTGATAACCAAAGGCTTCCTAAAAAACATTTAAAGGTGTCTTGCAAATAGAAGTCAAAAGAGGTCAGAAATGTTGGGAAAAAAAAAAGTGGAATAAAATTACATATGGAGGAAACACAGCAAAATATTTCTACTGTTTAATAAAAAAATGTCTCCCATTGCAACTGCTCCCTCAGGCCTTTGCTGTAAATAAGAATGTGTTCTTAGTCAACTTGCCTGGTTAAATAGGGGTTAAGAAAAAGAAAAATTCTCATTGCTAGAGGAGAAAGACCTACGCTTGCCACAGTCAAGGTTAAAAAAAAATAAAGGCTTCCATGAGCCTTTCAAAGCAGAGCAACCACTGAAGAAAGAAAGGAAGTGATTCCCAAGGGAGAGCAGATGATAGAGACACAGAGGTTTGTCCAGAACCCCTGCAGCACAGATTAGAGAGCTTCAATTCATTTAAACACAGCTGCTGCATGTGGAAAGGCACACATCAACAACATGGTGCGGTCTAGGGGCCAAAGATACACACCTAATGATGGTTTGGCCTCAGAGACGGACACACACACACACACACACAAACCACTCAGACATGTGGTTCATGATAAAATGTATGCAGATACATGTTCAGTACACTAGGATACAACAGAGCTGCCAGACACGTAGCAAATATTTAAAAAAATGCCCCAAATTCTGAAGTGCCCTCACAGACACACACATAACAGCAGTCAACAAAAAACGGCTGTCATGCTGGCAGTGCCCCCTGGGTGTGTGGTGTGTCTCTGTGTGTATGTGTGTGTGTGTGTGTGCGTGTGTGTGTGGTCTCAGGTAAATATTGTCACAGAGGATTAGGTGTCCAGTGCTGCGACCAGATGGGCGATAAGACCCTTTCTCCTGCCACCTTCACGCCCAATCACCATCAGTGTCTGCCAGTGTCTGTCTGTACACACACACACACACACACAACAATAGTCCTCATTGCATGCACATGCACAGGCACGCTTGCACATAGAAAAGTTCACACACACACGCATGCACACACATTCAGTGCACGCACACACACACACTTGCTGAACGAAATTAAGATTGAATTAAGATTCAGCACCTTGAGGAAGATGGAGGGATCAAGTACGAGTGCATTTATCATGCTAATCTCCATGCCTTATTCCGGCCTTAGAGCACAGCAGCGTGTGTACTGTATGTTTGCTTTACACATCCAGCAGGGTCCAATGACATAGGAAGGTGATCAAACTAAATGTCCACTGCAAAGATCACCCAGCCGTGGACTGAAAATTCCCCTTAATCTTCCAGGCCGTTACCACTCAGAGAAGAAAAAAAAACTGTCCACACTCCTGGGATGAGGAAGAGACAGACGGAGAAAGAAAGAAAGAAAGAAAAAGCAAGAAAGAGGGGGAGGAAAATGACTTGTTCATACCTGACTGCCTCTGTAATATAAAATCCAATTTGGAGGGGCATGGACGTGGGGGCGGGGGGGTGGAGGTTGAGATAAGGTGGGGTCCTTTTCCCCTGCCATACCCTAGTCTCATCTTACACAGTGCATGCTTATGTACACACACACACAAACACGCACGCATACACACACACTCATACCCACACACACATAGTCCGTCATCAGCTTGGCAAACACTAAATAATGAACAATACGGAGGCTGTCCCACCATGATAAGTGACTGCCCTATCCTTCCCATTAGTGCCACCCGCTAGAATTAATGATAATTATGTCACGTCCCCGCCCGTACTCTTATTGAATTCTTATCTATGGACAGACGAAGAGAGCTGGCATGAGAGAGAGGGAAGGGAAGAGTCTGAAAGAGAGAGAGAGAGAGACAAAGTCAAACCCGAATAAGAAAATCTGAAAAGTCTCATTTAATTATTTTATGTCTAAAAGGAAAGCTGCGATATGGGACAGCAAAATAGGAAAAGCTCAATGGGCAATCAGAGGTCTGGAGCTGGAGAGCTGTGACAATGACTGATACAAGGTTAAAGCTGTCTATACCTCAAGGGAGGGTGCATAATTTCACAGAGCTGTGCCAGAAATCCAAGGCTCTACAGTGAACACTGCTAAAAGTTTCTCCATGGTGCTGTAATACAATAACTACAGAGGTGGATGAGAAGGCTCTGCAAAGAAAGGTGACAAAACTTCTACATGCCATTTTTATCAAATGTGGTGATTATTGTGGGGTTCAATGTGTTGAAAGTGAACACAGATATACTCAAAAACTACAGAAGTGATAAATATAAACAAAGTAGATACCAAATATCTAAATGCAAATGTCTTTCAACAAGAGAAACCAAACAGGGCTCTGACAAATAAACTCCTTTTAAGACAAGCGTAACATCATTATGTCAAGAATGATAATATGCCCCCACCCAAATCCAGAAATTCAGCTTGGAGGCATTTTTTTTTAATCTTAAATAGATGAATGAGCTTAATAGAAAGACATCATAAACATGTGTCAATTAAACATGACTTCTAAACTCAATGTGAAACCGTAAAAGGGTTTCTGACATTTGCATAAACACTGGAGTAAAGCAGACATACTGTGCATTTATAGTTTTGATGGAATGAGAAAACAACTTATTTTCCACCTATAACTCCTGAAGAGCCAGGCTCAAAAACAAAACAAAGACTGGCGCTGCAAGCTATAAAAACAAACATGACCTTACTGTAAGATGCCCATTAATGGGAGTAACAACTTGCTGACTGCTTTCATATGAAGCTAATAAAAAGATATAGACTTGAAGAAGGATATTACAAGATGCTAAAATCTTTATTAGGAGATTGAACATGTACTCAGTGCGCTAATGAGGATAAAAACACCACTGTAATGATCAGTGATTAACAAGACTGTGTTGGATGGACGGACACACACACACACACACACACACACACACACCTCATTTTGATCAGTGATTAACAATACACAAATGATGAATGTGTATTGTGGGGAATGTGTGAAACGCTTCTTAGACTCGTGATAGAGGTAGACATTTATGCACACACACACACACACACGCACACACACACACGCAGAGGCAGAGCCAAGGATAATGAGTGTGTGTGTGAAGTGCTCTTTGACAACTCCAGTGGAGACGGTAATGAGTGTGTGATAATACACTCAAACAAGAACTTAATGAGGCACAGGTAAGAAGTGCTGCTACTAAAGTAGCTGGGGAAGAGAAAACTCCATGCCCCTGAATGTGATCTCATTTACACCATCCATATCTGTCGGAAAAGGTGCAATTCAGGCTTGAAAAAAATGCATATATATATACAGTATATATATATGTATACATATTCTTCTGGAGATATTGTTTTTGAGTCTGGCAGGTATTCTGACCAATTAGTACTTGGTGTGGGTGGACTCCTGCACCTTCTGAGAAATTGGTGGAATTGTCTCCTGAAAAAAATCTCCAAGAGGTAACATTGCACTATACTGTAAAATATCAGTGGGATAGCTAACAAAAGCAAAACAATAGCTGTGAAACATTATATAAGAGCCTCTTCAACACCTAACAAAATGCAAACTAAGGTCGAAATGGAAGTTACTGGATGTCATGGCTCACTGGCTCCTTGTGGTGGGCAGAATCGCTAGCATCTTGTTTATTTTTTTTTTTGTTTTTTTTGTTTAGTATACAGCATTTACCAGACTGACAAGCAGCGAAAAGTACAATCAGAACCTGTATCGTTCCCCGTGTGCATTTATCCCCTCCAGACAGGAGATTGGACATATGTGTATGCCAGAGTATGTGGAATGTATGGGAAGCAACCCATCTGTTGTTGACAAACTAGGCTAAATGTACTCCACAGGTTGCTGCGCATGCATGTCTATGTATGTGTAGCCGTGTGCATTGTGTGTTGTATGTGTGTAGAGTATATATGTGTTAAAATATACACGGATAGCACAGAGAATCAAAGGCATACATGTGTCATATGAACCCTTGCATGCTCAAAACCCACACACACTGCATAAGGCATTTAACACCTGGCATTAATATACATATATATGTTCTTACGAAATTAACACTGTCCTACACACTCTCCCCTCTGTAGTGTATGTGTGTATTTTGTGATACTCATAGGAGAAATTCGTGTTTTTCCTTGCCCCCCTCCACAGGAAGGTCAAAGGTCAGGTAAGCTGCAGAACACTGACCATGGAGCTACACCATCGTGCTGCCACAAGCTGCTGGATGTCACATGAACTTTCACACATTTATACATAAACATATAACTGGGTTTTTCCTGCATAGGAGAATTTCTGGCAGCCATCAAAGCCTTCACTTCGAATCATTTGACTTTTGGCGCAATGCAGCCATCCGACCAGCAGAATGCATAATCAGAATGCATAATCAATGACACCATACGGTAATTCACTGAGAGCAGCAACAGCAACAGACGTCTCCGCTTTGGCTGTAGGCAGGAAAGGTGTGTGCCAATGTTTGTATCAAAAAGTGTGATTGTACCTTGTTGTGCTCAATTCAACTTCATCAAGGGATAATTGCTTTTAAGATATCCAGTAACTAGAGATAGAGTTTAGAGTCAGGGAAATTCAAATGACTAGGCTACATCAATAGACTAAATATCAGCAAACAGTCTGTCAATCAGTCTGTATTATTATCTGCTGATATTACAGCTATTTGGCTATGCACAACTTATCTATTAATATTATAGCTTAATTATGGAAAGAAGGATGACACCAGTAATAATATCTTTCTTTGCCAAGACAGCAAGGAGAGCAGAAGATGAGGAGAAGAGTTGATGTTACCCATAAACTTTAGGCTATTACCACAACAGCGCTCAAAATGACAAAGTGGCCAGTGAGAGACTTCAGCCTGAGCATCAGTGATGAACGCTGACAGTGCGCACTGACCCTCACAACAGGGACACGTCTAAAGACCCATTTTATGGCAGAACAAACCCTGCACACCCCTCCCACACCCAACACAAAGCCTCCCCTACTCACTAGTGGCATGAGGCAGGCTGGAGAAGAAGGTCTTGAGGCGACCGGCGAGCCACTCCATGCTCTCATGGAGGTTGGCCAGAGCCTTCAGGTCACTGACGTCACGCAGGATCTCGTTCTGGGGGATTAGCTTGTCTCCTAGGTTACCGGTCAGCACCTCCGACTCCTTAGCGAAGGCCGCCCTAGACGACAGAGAGAGGGTGAGTGAACGATGTAGGGTGGAAGACAAAAAATACTGTAGGTAAGGAAAAACATAATTTGACCATCACTGTCATCATAATCACCACTGCCACCATCAAATATCCTATATACACAATGACTACTATCAAAGAAGTGTTACAACAAATACAATTCTGATGATTTTGAGGCATGGCTGTGGAAGAGCCTATAATCTGTCCATAGTAATAACTTATTTGAAGTCAATTATCAATCAAGGGTTTGCTGGTCAGACTGCAAATGTCTGGTCTACAGAGTGCATGACTTACATAAATGCTATAATTGAATTCAATTTTCAAAAGCATAAACATAATGGATTGCTGGATGGAATTGGCTGTGTGAATGTGTGTGTGTGTGTGTGTGTGTTTTATAACAATCCCACACTTCTGTGCACAATGGCTTGCTGATGTGGAGCTGAATTCAGGTCTCGCCCTTCAGTGATGCACACACATCCCAAAGTAAACCAGTTGCACAGAAACTAGAGGAGGTGAGTGAGGAGTGGTGCACGGAGATTGTGAGAGACAGAGAGAGAGGGAGAGAGAGAGAGAGAGAGAAAGAGAAAGGACAGAGGGAGGGATGGTGAAGAGTAGTTGCTTTAGAAAGATGGAGAGAGTCAGAAAAAACAAACTAGTAGTTAGTTAGATAGATAGTAGGTGGGAGAGGTGGGGAGCATTTACAGATGGAACACAAACAGATTCACACAGAGTGGAAAAACACAAAGAAATAAAGATCAAAAAGCCTTGCTTCATGATATTTACAGGAATTTCTGGGTTTGGCAGCATAATTGACTTTGGAGTGTCAGAAAAGATGGGCAGAGAGCAGGGAAGCTAAAACCCACAGTGCTGAGAGCACATGGTATGTGGACCGGCCCCGAGTCACCAGGATGCCCACAAGATCAGGATCCTTTAAACAACAGATGGGGCAAAACGCCAAATGCACAGGCAAACAAACACTCTCTCACTCACACACACACACAAGCATGTGCAGCTTATTAATGTGGCTTTATCAAAGCACTGGGTTGCCAGTCGCACGGAAGCTAATCCCCCTTTCAGAGTGATGAAAACGTCCATGGCTCTCAAATCAAAAAGCCTTATGCTCTCTTTCCTGCTATCTCTGCGCTCGCTCAGTGTGTGTGTCTGTATGTGTGTCTCAGAGAGAAAGAGAGAGAGAGAGAGAGAGAGAGGGAGGGAGAGAGAGCACACAGAACAGATTGACTTTCTCTGGCCACATAACCAATTTATTTATTTACTTTACTATTCCGCTCCAATGGGCGCCAGCGTTCCCTGAAGAGCGTGCACATTCAAAGGCAATTTCGATAAGGCTGACCCCCCCCCCCTTCCTCCTTTCCTTCTATTTTCCTATTTTTCCATCCCTCGTTTCCTCGCTTCCTTCAGATAGATGGTGCTTAAAAGAGCAATCATGACTTCTTTTATGACTGTGTCTTAGTCAACAAGGGAGGGTTCAATAATATGTGAATAAAAGAGCAAAGACGGGAAGGAGGGATTGTTTGCGTGATTGCTCTGTGTGTGTGTGTACTTGTTTACCCCACTTGCTTGAATATGGGTGTTTTAGTACTATACAATATGTTTATGTATATTTGATATAGCATAGTCCAAAAATATGAAAAGTTCTCTGTGTGTGTTTATGCACTAGTATACAAGTGTACACTATTGTCAATGTGTTTGTTTGAGTGTATTACATTTGTGTGTGTGTGTGTGTGTGTGTGTGTGTGTACCTGGTGAAGTCCTCTTCGTCCTCTCTCTTCTGTCGAGTTTGTCTGGGTTGGGCCATATTAGCCCAGTTCGGGAGCGACTGGAGCAGACGGCTGATGTCTTCGTCTTTCGACCAGGAAGCACTGATGGTCAGCTTCTCTTCACACTGGACTATTCCCCTGAAGACACACACACACACACACACACACACAACAAAATGCACACAAACACAGTTCAAGAAGTTATATAAATGATCATATATATTTGTATGTCTCCGCTGTCAACAGACTGTAAGAAGGTAAAGATGAATAACTATGTCATACTAATGGGCATAAAGACAGACTAGGACCATTGCTAGTCAGTTCATTGTACGCTGCAATTACTCGCATGGCCTGTGTGCATCTGTACTGACACATAATACATAATTACAGCAGCTCTGATTTGGTGTGAAGAAGAATTGGGGCAGACCGCCAACATGTTTTTGCTTTGTTTGCATATGTCTGGGGTGGAGAAACTGCTTGGCTCTGCATTTAATATCATACTAATACCTTGTACTTGAGACACAAGCTCTCTTGGGTTTTGCAATCACACACACACACACGCACAGAGAGAGAGAGAGAGAGAGAGAGAGAGAGAGAGAGAGAGATAGAGATACTTGTTTATGTGTAAATGCACACGCAGGTAGACAAACACACACTGCACACACACACACACACACACGCACGCACTCCTTGGCAGCCTCTGTTGGGCTTGTCTTTATTGCTCGGAGGCCCCGGTGAGACCGAGGCTGACCTGTGACAGTGTCCAGATGGACACCCAGCAGTCCATCAGTCCTCTCTTCTGCCTCTGGCCCCTTCATCACTACATCCCTCCATATCCTCTAGCCCTCCCTTCACCTGGCCAGGTGTTACATGCTCCCAGGGGAGGATGAATAGACTCTCACAAAGCAAATGTGTGTGTGTGTGTGAGTGTGTGTTTGCATGTGTGTAAAAACAAGGAATCATCCATTTGTGGACACTTCAATCCTTAAAACTCTAAAAAAAAAAAAGTAAACAAGAACATACTTATATACCAATAAAAGGAACTCATCCCTGTTGTGGAAAGCTCATAAACAATGCACATCAGCGTTTCCCCCTGAACTTTTCCTTGGCGGGGTGGAAAAACTTCTGAAACAGCATTTTGCTGTTGTGAGGTGAAAACCAGGTATCGGTTTTCAGGAATGAAAACCGACACCGAAGCTTAGTGGTTAGAGGGACTAACCCAAACATTCAGGTTCATTGCCCACAACCACCTTTGTCCAGTCCTTCAGAGAGACACTCAACCCCTGCTCACTCTGTGCTCTGTATAAGCTAAATGCCTAAAATGTAAAATAGAAAAATGTAAGATAAGAATGCTTATTTTGTCTCCACACCGATTTTGTTTTTTTGTTTTTTTAATCAGTTTTTTTATCAGGTTCCAATCGTCCAAGGATCATGAATCTTACTCAACACAAAAATGATTGTATGAACTTTCTATTCAAGTGATAAGAACAACTTAAATTACGTGGTGAAACAAATAATAATTTTAAATTGGACTGCAGCTCCTCATTTAGTGACCCACACTGGTGATTTAAGGATAGTGGAACCAGCCTCTCCCTTCTTTTACCTGTAGGCCGTGTTGCAGATGTCCTTGTACTCTTTGAGCTTGTCACAGACCATCTCGAGGAACTGGTTGGAGTAGGCACTGAGGTCCTGCATCAGATTCATTAGATCCTGGATGGACTTCTCCACTACCACCGTGCTCTGGAGAAAGAGAGAGCAAAGGAAAGAGAGCAAGAGTGAGTTCACCGATGGGTGTTTGGTTGTTTTTACTTAGGGAGAGAAGTAATGGAAGAGTTCAGTTAGGGTTTTTTGAGGGATTACTGACAAAAGATGGTCGCTGGATCATAAAGGTTGCCAAAATAACAAGTTTCAGCAGTCTTCTATGGTGCAGTGTATAAAATTGTTCCCTCGCAGCACAAAGACACGTCTTCAGGTCTTTTGAGGTGAATATAACACCACTAATGGAAATCGAGTGTAAAGCAGACAGGCTCTACCATGGATGCTAATGCCCTTGACCCACCATGTCCACTTCCTTCTACTGTCCGTCTCTCCTCAGCTCACAACAAAACTTTTTTTATTATTTTTTTTTTATTAAAGAACTGGACACAGAAAATGACAGGAGGTCTCTAGAACAGTGGTGTTGAGGTGAAGAGGGTGTCAGGTCAGATCTGGTCTGTGATAAAGCTAATGTAATAGGATGACTCTAAATTCACCTGTCTGTCTGTCTGTCTGTCACCTGCGGCTGGGCTGATGACTGCTCTTGGAGAGCTTGTCACTGTACCATGTGTGTGCATGTGTGTGTGTTTGGGTGTGTGTGTTCTGAGTTACTGTTTTCTGTGCATTCTGAGAGTGCGAGTATGTGTGTGTTTTGAGTGTGTGTGCATGTCACACAGCACACCCGTCACCAGGAGCCACGGCAGGCTGTGACAGCAGCCATTACAGATTAGCCACTGCTGCGTGACTAATAGCTGGCCCGGGAACAGCGGTGCGACTTCATGTCCACACACACACACACACACACACACACACACAGCAAACTTTCCAAAACACACACCTTTGAGCAATTCAAGAGCTGTTAAATGAGATTACAACTCAGTATGTTCCACTTTGCCTGCTCCTAGCACTTACCAATCTTTCCAACAACTCCAATAATAGTGATAACCGGCTATTAGATAGGCTGGCCGCACTCACACTGAAAGTAGCTAGCACTATAAGAGCAGTACAGCGGCTGGTGTAGGGTAAAGCACACACAAACACACAGAGGCAAGCTTAAGCACAGGAGGATATTCATCCATTACTCATAGAGTGATGGATGAATACTTACATCTTACATTTAAGTTTTTATACTTCTGCGTTGATGTGTGCGTAGCATGCCGTTAAAATCCCATACACAGGGTGGCAGTGTTTAAAAAAATTTGTATTGCTGTATCGTGGTAAAAACAAACATGGATGCGACTATAGCGATGCAGTTGGAGGAATGGGATGTGTTGGAGCAGTTTGAGCGAGGAGTTGGACGATCGCCCCTATGATCAACCAATCAGAGCTTGCGACTCAATGTAGACTCGACACAAAGTTGAGATTCTTGGGCAGGAACGCGACACCTTTTCAACCCCAAATACACGTCAAATAGTGCCAGTTTACGTGCAGAGACACTATTTTCGTTAAAGTATAAAATGTGCTTTACTATTCTTGCTGTGTCAACGTTTGCACATTTTGCGCTTTCTCCACTGTCAACAGGTTGTAAAATGGAAAGAATTAATAACTTAATATATAAACAGAGAATGACCCATGTATTTCTATATTTGGTAGTTAGAAGAGAGATAGAAACAAAAGCAAAAGTAGAGGCATCGGCAAACAGAGGCTAGCACTTTCTGTTTATTGCTGCCCGCCATAGCCTGGCAGAGAATAAAGGCACATATCAGAGTCTAAACCTTTTGATGCCACATGACAACAGTAACATGCCTGAATCTTAAAGCTGGATAATACATTTTTCATTTGGATCACAGGCTACAAAAACATGTAAGAGTCTGAGCTCTGCATGCCAGCCATAATAATTAGCATCTCTCTTATTTTTCTATTAATATAACGAGTATTTTTTTTTTATGTTGTCCCAAGTATCAGATCCCCACTCTTTGCCACAAGCCACTGATATGCAAGCTGACATTCAGGGCAAGTGGCGAGCTGCCAAAGTGACAGAACGAGACTGTAGGGGGCAGCAGTGAATAGAATTGATCAGCAACAAATGGAGGAACCCCCGATGCGATGGGGTGATATTAATATTAATAAGTCTTTCTCTGTTTCTCTTTTTCCTCTCACTCTTTCTGTCACAAGCAGGCAAGCAAGCACAAACACATATGCACACGCGCGCACACACACACACACACACACACAGAGCAGCTCCACTGAGGGAAGTAATGATCCATTGCGGTGCCCATGCCCATGCAGTGCTAACCAAGGCCAAGCCTCTGCCAAGGGAGCAGCCCTTACTGTCCATGCCTGCCTCCTCTGTCAGCCTGCCAGGGCAGAGGGAGAAATACACACACCCTGCAGGAGGGCGAGCTGGTAGTGCAGCTCTGACTGCAGCTGCTACCACAGCTTGGTGTGGGCTGCTATACCGCTTCCACTACATAACGCAGTTAAAAAAAAATAGCCACGGTAATGACATTGCTGCCAATTTCTGTTACCGTAACTACAGTGATAATGCAATTAAGGAACTAATATTACTTTATTGATCCCTGAATGGTCAGCTACAGAACAACACCGCTGGAGCTGGTAGGGATTCGGTATGATGACTGACAGACAACAACATGAATACAGCGCATGAAGGTGCAGCGGAGTCATTTTACTTTGCATGGATTATTTTAGATTACATCAGATTATATTTCTGGGGGAAAAACTGATGTGTATATGCGGCTAGATTTAAACAGAGCAGGAAATATTCCATATTTGATCAGAAACGTTTCTGCAATGCGAAACATGGATTGTTGTAGTGATTTTTCCATGTTTTAGCACTATAACAGTTGTTGCTGGCTGTGAGAAGTCAGCACAGTTGCATGACTTCAGGATATATAACCCAAGGCATACAGACACACACACACACAAACACATAAACACACACACATCAACGACACTGACAAGACACACACACACACAGACATACAGACACACACACACACACACACACACACACACACACACACAGTAACACACACCTTTCCAAGTCTATGAAGGAAAATTAACAATGATTTAGCATGCACTACATCTAAAAGACAATGAGTGATACTCCAGTGAACTAACTTTAATCCACAGTAGCAATAGCACAGGAGCATTACTCAAGCACACCACTATTCAGCTCTTGGTTCAGAGTCAATAAAAATAATAATTATAAAAAAAGTTTCTTTAAAATCCCCAAAACCAATGATATGCCATTGTCAGGATGTCTCTCCTCTTTCTTGTGTACTCAGAATTATCCTTCTGGGTTTGAACAGTGGGTCTCCTCTTTAGCTCTCTCTACTTTGAGGACACAGAACTCAATAACAGGCCAAGTCAGCGAGTGGAGAAGGGTAAACAATGGATCCCCGATCCATTACTCCTGCTCTAACAAATGCTCTGGCGCTCGGCTCCCCTTGTCTAATTCTGCTCATTTAACACAGCCATTTGTCTTAGGCAGCAGAAATCATTAAAAAGTAATCAAGGGACAGATTGAGAAAGGGAGGGAGAGAGAGGGTGGAGAGAGAAAGAGAGAGAGAGAGAGAGAGAGCATTAGCAAGGTCCTGCTGGGTCTCCTCCATCTTTTTTGACTGTCACATTGGAGAAGAAATGCACTGTGGAGGCTCCTCTCTCTCTCTCTCTCTCTCTCTCTCTCTCTCTCTTTTTCTAATAGTCTAAGCCTAAAGCTATATCATACTGCACTATCATGTAAAAAACTACAACCATATTTCTGTTGTAATTCTACTTAACTGCACTGCATTACCCCTGAAATTGAGCTTGGCTCCACTTTGCCTCAATTCCTTTATATTATCCCTACATAAAAGCACAGTCATCAATGAAAATTAGTCCTCACTCTTGCAAATGGATCTCAGAATTTCCTGGGGTAAACTGCTGTCGCTGAGAGTGAAATGAAGGCCATGGCCACAGTGGTTTAATGATAGCAACAAGGCACGACTGGCACTCAGACTGGCGCCTCGGTGGAAAAAGCTGTTGATGTATGGTCATCACTATAGAAACTGCCCAGCGTGGCGCTAAAAGTAGTTATTTTCTTTGTGGAGTGGGTAAAAAGCACAGCACAGGAAATGACATTAGCACAGTATAAGTGCAGGGATGTGATTGTCAAGCCTCACTGTGTTGCTGTATTCTGCTGGCTTAATACAAAGGATGATCTGAAGGTAGAGAAACAGGGGTGAGGGGAGAAAGTGTAGTTCAGTCACTCAAGGTTGCTTTGACTATGTGAGTACATATTACACCAAGCAGAATGGCAGTTTGCTTGAAGGGTGGGTGGGTAGGTGGGGGTTGAATCGGAAATGGATCATGAGTTTCCCCATTAAACAGTGGGGTGCCCCTCAAAATTGTGCGGGGTCAGAGTGTTTAACCCCGTGCTTTTTGCCATGTCACTCACACCCTGACCCCAAACCGCTGACTCGTGTAATGCCTCTGAAGCACCATTTGCGTATGTGGCCACGGGTTGCCACAACAATACACACACACCAGTGCACGCATACAATCACACACACACACACACACACACACATATGTATACATGTTTATATATATATACACACACAAACAAAGATAACTTCTCTCTCTACCTCCCCCTCTCTCTCTCCCACACACACACACACACACACACACACACACACACACACACAGTCTTCCCCTCTCAGGGGTAAAGGGGAGCTGGGCATGAGTGGGACAGCATCTTGACAGATCATTCATCAACGTCAGGGCAGAGGCACACTTGGAAAACTCCCCTGACACACACCGGATGGCCCACATGCTTCTGCCTGCTCAACTGTAACACACACTTCTTTGTATGTGTGTGTGCGTGAGAGTGTTTGTGCATTCGAGTGTGTTTGAGCTTTGTCATCCAGTTTGTGCGTTTGTGTTTGTTCAAGTGTGTAACGTCACAAAATGAGAGGCCATCTAAAAAAGCACCCACTGAGCAGTTCCCCATGTAAACCCTCATGGGAAAGCATTAAGCATGCTCATGTCTGCAATGTAAAATCTAAATTAAATGTATTATATTATCAATATTTCTTAGGTCCTGATTAAACTTACTGTTCTTAAGAAATCTGAATTATGCTGTTTCAGAATCAGAAATTCATCACTTTATAAACTCCACACTTAAAAGACTTACAAGCCTTAATCTTGTTTGCATGCAAGCACACAAGATTAACACATACACAATACACACACACACACACACACACACACACACACACACACACACCAGGGTTCTTCCTGCATGACCTGGAATGCACCAATCACAACCTGTCACCTCTAATCACGTCCAATCAAATTACCCTCGGATGGACTGCAGCGCAGATCATAGCCAATCAATCATTTTGGGCTGGAAAAAGTGCTGGTACAACAGTGAAAATCAAATAACACTGTATACAAGGGTTTAGTTGTGATGATTACAGAAGGGCTTAATAAACATGTAATTATGCAATGAATAAAAGTATAAACTTTCTGGGTGGACAAATTTGAGCTAGTGAAAGAGATCGACCATCTTCACCATCATCATCCCTACCGTAAAGCTTAATGCAGTGTTTGTAGTTGTTGTAATTGAGAGATGAAGACCAATATCACACTTGGCTGACTACAGATGGGCTTCCATACTACACACACACACACACACACACACACACACACACACATACACATACACATACACATACACACACACACACAGACACAGAGTGAAATATGGAGGTCCTGCACGCTACACTAATCCTAGGAATCACCCCAGTGTTCAGATTATATGCAGTTTGATGCCGTATGCTAACCCAAAAGTCCCTCCTACTAATCATCCCATGTTCCTCTGAGGATTTCTACACTGATCATCACATCATTACCTTCGAGTAGCGGTGGGAGGGGCTGGAGTGTCTCCTCCACCCCACACTACATAAATCTCATAGCAACCGCTGGGTTGGGCCATCAGTATGGAAATGTTACAGCAAGTGTGTATGTGTGTGCCTGTGTGAGCGAATGAAAGTTTGCATGAGAGAGTGAGAGAGAGAGAGAACGTATTGTATTTTAATGCTTTCTGCGGGGGGTATATGTTCCCTCTCTGTGCTCCATTAGGCCCATATGGAGCCATTGTATTGGCCCACGTGCACAGACCCAGGCACACCCACACACACGCACACAAACAATATGTGTGTAGTGTGCTCGCAACAACACAAAGATTGTCATTTGTAAATTCAGCGCATTAACTTGCTTCTAAAAACTCAAGCTGTAAGTTTTATCAGACGCCCACAGCTGAAACCTTCTTTCCTTCAAACCAAAGGGCATGTTTGCGGTAGAGCTGACATTTCAACTTCTCTCTCTCTCTCTCTCTCACTCACTCACTCTATCACTCCAAAGGCAAAGATTATGTCTTGTTGCACACAGTGACTCCGTCAGCGGTAGCACTGCATGGTGGGAACCTGTTCTACCTTAGGCTGAAGTCGTTCTGTTTTTCGAGACTCATTCAGAGCCTCTCTCTTTCACTACAAACACACACTCATGCACGGACACACATACACACCCACACACACACACACACACACACAAACAGCTGTGTCACATTTGTGAGAAAAGAACATCTCCATAGCCCAGGCAGGTTGGAGGCCCTGGGCGGCTGGGCACAAGCCTGGGGAGTACATGTGTTTGGTGGGAGATAACCAGGCGAAGGTAGGTGGTTGGGGATTGTTACACCTTGAGTAGTGAGGAAGGAGGTAGAGGAGAAATAAGGCTTTGAGGTGAGCCAGCGCTGTCCTCAGCTAAAGAAACTCCAAGTCAAGAAATAGTCATATCAGGATTTTATTCCATTTAGTAGACAAATAAAAAGTGACTTCTTCCATATTACTGTGCTGGGGCAAATCGAGTTTATCAAAGAAGACTAATACATATGACATATGTGTGAAGTTTATGCTGATGCCAGATATGTACTTTTAATTTTCAAGAAAGAACTCATACAATATGTTTAAAAACATTTATAAATCGGACTAATCAACTGATAAAGTCTTGATCCAACGAAAAATTTTACCAAGACGGGGAAGTCCAACAGGCGAGCTAGGGGAAGATGAGATGAGATCAGAAACACATACTGAGCAATTCCAAGAGGTGATTATGTGCATATATACTACAATGTGTCTCATGTGGCATGGTGCAAAAAATAGAAATTAATTTGTTCGTTCATCTATTTGGTCAGCCATGCGTCCATTCATTCATTCATTCATCCATTCATTCATTCAATACTTGTAGACTGACTGGAAATAATTATCTGGATTTCAGTACCTTTGAACTGAAATACTGACCACAACATGGATATCAGAATGGAGAAAAAGACCTCTTCTCCTGACATATTACCCATTTATATACATATTAAAAAGTCATATTTGAAGCACTAGAGGACTGGTCCCATGACAGGGACCCTCTTCAATGATTTTGGAGGAGGAGACAAGAACAGAATTGACAAATATGATATTCCTGTAACCTTTTCTTAACCTTGTTCAAGCGAGGAAGCAATTCTTTTCGTTTGACATGCTGCTCATGCTTGAAGTTCAACCGAGGCCAAGATGAGATCATAAAATCAAACCACCTTTGGAAACCACCATGCTCCCTTAGTGATTACAACTTTATCTCTTTTTGGTAGAGGAGGAAGAGGAGATTGGGGCAACTCATTTCAAGTGCAGCCAAAATTGCTGCAAGTAAGTGTGGCACTTTTTATTAGGGTGCCAAATCCCTTGATAATTCTAAACAGCTGTAAAATTGTCAACTGGGTGCTTAGGCACAATCCATTTCATGACAGATAATGCGGTAGAGGGCTCCAGAAAACATTTGGGCTAAATGGAATAGCATTTAAATGATTTCTTTTACTGTGAATAGGCCTATTTTGCCAGAATTAAATTGGGTGTTCTGCAGTTTCGCTGAGAATCTCTTTTTGCTAATAAACATGGGAATGGCTTTTGGTTGTGTTTCCGGTAATGTTTGTGGTGTGTGTGTCTCTGTATGTGTAGAGGTGGCATGTGTGAGTGACTGCTTGCGTATTGCATATTTGTCTGTGTGTATGTGTGTGTGTGTGTACACAAACCACCCTAATACTCCCCTTTCCTCCTTCCTCCCACTCCCACTTGTGTCCCAATCACAGGGCACGGCTGATGCAGCTAACAGGTGCACTGTGTTGTGATTGCTGTTGTTGTTGATGGGAGCTGGGTGCTGAGAGGCTCCTTAATAAAGAGATCCCCCCCCATGCCTTGGTCTCCACTGTGTGTGTGTGTGTGTGTGTGTGTGTGTGTGTGTGTGTGTGTGTGGTGGCGGTGATGGGTGGTGGTACAGCAGGGAGCCAATCAACAGGAAGCGATCAGCCCCCCACAAATAAACATTGGCTACACACACAACATCACAAATAAAAAGGTCAGTGTCATTACAGTTACTGGAGGTGGGTGAGCGAGTGCGTGTGTGTATGCACGCGTGTGTGTCTGTGTGTGTGTGCGTGTGTGTGTATGTGTGTTGTTGTGTGTGTGTGTGCAAGTAAATATGTTTATATGTGTGTATGCCCATCTCCACCTTCCTCTCTCACACAGCTACATGTAAATAGGAAATTTAAAAGGTCAACATCATTAGCAGGCCATTGGCAGCTGAACACATCTGCAATACAGTGAGCGTTTTGGCAGATGACATGGACTGAATGAAATCAGTCATTATCTGGCCACACAACAAGTCATGTGTGAGTACGAACATCCATACACAGACACACACACGCACACATGAATAACAAATGCAGGCATATACACTTAAATACACACACGCGCAAACATACACAAACACACACAAACACAAACAGACTAGTTAGCGGCTATTGTGTAGAGACGGCGGGGGGACAAAGCTGAATGATACTTAGCAGCTGGAGAGTGGGAGCCAATGTGTGGGAATTATGCTTAATGTAATTATGGCTTTGGTGTGGTCTTGGCTGATGAAGTAAACAAACAGAACACAAACAACGCACTTCATCCAAACTCACAGTCTCTTTCTTACACACACACACACACACACCAAATGAGTTGGCATGTAGGTGGCTTGACACCAGTGTCTTACGGAAAGAGAAATAAGTTAGCCTATTTATTGCTTTGGTAGGTTTGTCTCTTTGCACTCGCGTGAAACTGCATACGTGCATCGGGATGTTAAAGCGTGTGTGTGTGTGTATCTGTTTGTATGTGAGTATGTCACAATGTAAGTGTGTAAAGGGGACGTGGGGGGTTCTACCAAGATTAATGGAGCCAATCTCCAGCGCTATCCAGCGGAGTGACCATACCCCCCCTATCCTCCTCTCTTCCTCTATTCCATTCCCCCTCTCCCTCTCTCCTACCTCTTTCCCCTGGATCTAACTCTAATTAAATGAATCAATCAGTGGCAACGGCAATGCTGGACAGATAGCATCACACTGCTAGTGCTAACAATGTGTGTGTGTGTGTGTGGGAGGGGGGAGGGGGGTAGAAAGAGGATGGAAATAGGAGAAAATGGAAGGAGGGAAAAAGTAGCAGAGTGAGAAAAACAGAGAACGTGGAGGATAAACAAAAGGCGACAGAGATAAGTAGGAGTAGAGAGTGATGAGATGGAGACAGGACAACAGAGTCCAGGACACCAAACAGAAAATGCTGAAAAATAAGAGCAAAATTGATAGGAAGTAAACGATCACGATCACAAATAAAAAGACAGGAGGAGGAGATGCGTGGCCTGGCTCTCTTAGGATCACTGCTCGTCTAGAGACTTATCAGGCCAGTCCATGCTATCACACACACACATGAATGGACATTAACCTTTCCAACTGAACTATACTGCCACACTTAGCCCTTATCTTATTGTCCTAGTGGACAATATATAGCCACTGTCAAGCTCATATTAATATCATACTCACTATGATCACATCACTACATATATATGTACATTATATGCAGTGCTTTGACACTTCTGGTACCTAGTGATAGGCAAATCATTTCCTATATCCATATCACTTATTAACTTAGGTCCCAGACTGCATGCGTATTGCTTATTATCTGCTGTTTAACCAGACCTAAGGTGTGATATTCACCTTGACTCCCATACAACGTTCCCCCAAAGTCACTTTGTCCATTTCTACCAAGCAGGTATCAGTGACAAAGGGTCAAAGGACCCATATAATAGAAATCTATTCAATAATACGGGTCCAGTCAAAAGCTAATGCTATGGAAATGCATTCATAAATATTCTCTTCATGCTGCATTGGGGTAGCAAAACTAACCTGAAGGCAATCTCACACCTTATAGCAGAGGGTCAGAAAAGGATAGAAATATTATATATTTGTATACTTTGATACTTCTAAAAAAGAGAAAAAAGTACCTAACTGTGTATATGTGTGTGTCTCCACAAAAGAGTCAGTGTGCATTGGCATATGCATATGTGTGTTCATCATCTGTGTGTGTTTGGCAGTGAAAACCTAAACTCCATCCCAGAACATACAACCACACATGCTGAACGCTAATGTCTTCCTCCCATTCGAACCGATGCACATGTTAATGTGTGCTGCGGTGGACTGGAGAGAGCAGGTGCGTCTATAAATGCGCTCCCCTATGGTTTTCCCTGTGTGGTGGCAGCCAAGGTGTATGAGTGTGTGTGTTTAATGGTGTAGCAATATTGAGCGTCCTCCCACCCGTCTCTCTCTCCCATCAGCCACACTGGTTCTGATGCCAATGGTGTGTGTCTCTCACCGATAACACCTGGCACAGGAAGTTTCATGCCACCTAAAGGGAGCACATACATGTATGCACAGGAGAACACACACACACAACCACATCTGCTCCATTATTAGAATCCCTATCAACCGTTATAGAGTACTGTCACTACTAGGGCCGGGTATCGAGAACCAGTTCCAATGTAGTCCCGGTTCCAAATTGCCTAATTCACCGGAATCAATAAGCCACGGCACTGACAATACCTCTTATCGATCAATGTTGAACAGCTGAATGCTTCTGGGGTAGCTGTGCTTTTTACGCTTTTGGTGTGCTGTCAATCGCAAATGATGATGTAATTGGGACGGAGGCGTTTTGTGACGTACGTACTCACCTTCATGTCAGTCATCACACTGGTGAAGTTTGTATGTCCATAGAACATACAGTGAGTTGGCTAGCACAGCTCTGTGGCAGCCTTCTTCAAAACAACAGAAGTTGCTTGAGACCGTTTATTTAGAGTTCCAAAAATGGCAAAAAAACATTTAAAAAATAAAAAAAGACCATAAAATTACTCCAAACAGCTCGTGCAGCATATGTGTTTTGAAGCAAAACGATTGCATTATGGGTCCAAAAGTCCAATATTACATTTTCCTCACTTGTTCTGCACCGCACCAACCGTCACAACAGCAGCTGTAGGAAACATTGTAATTGCAGGTAGAGCACGCAATAAAGTGGTAAATACAAATGGGAATCCAATTACTTGAAATTTTTTAACTTGTGCTTATATTGTGTTCTTTCAAGAAAGGCATTATGCCAAATGGGCCTTAGCTGTTTTGAAAAGTAGAACTGAAACAAAAGTGAATGTACACAGCAATGTCTTTCTTGAGTATTAAAACAAAGTTAACTCCACTAAAGCTGTCTGTAGTCTTTTACCACTGGCAATTTATACAGTAGGAATCGATAAGGGAATCGATAAAGAATCGGATCAATAAGAAGAATCAAAATTGGTAAAATCCTAATGATACCCTACTCAAGTCACGTTAAATAGATAAATAGATTCACCACCTGACCTAACCCACACAGGTAGCAAGACCTTCACTCACATCCCTTTGCATAAATACACATGGGAACAGAAGCTCAAGACTCACAGACACACAAGGTACAAATGTATTGAAAACGCACTCACACACACACACACACACACACCGTCCTGGCCCTATAATGCGCGTGGCAGGAGAACAGGAGCGGAAGCCTCTTTGATTTAGCCTAATTAAAAAAGGCAAAAAGCCCAAACAAAAGGAGCGTTTTATTGCGCGCCCCACTACCAGCAGAAAGGCTCATTAGCCCCAGCAGCGTAATTAGCAAGATGCTGCAGTCCTCGTTAAGGAGGGGCCCGAGCCGTAAACAAACCCTGCTGAACTCCAAACGCCCACGGTCTCTCTCTCTGTAATGAACTGCCACCGCTGTTCCCTCCCTGTGAGAGAACCAGGCACAGAGACAGGAAGGGCCTGACAGGAGCAAACACACAACATAACAAAATACACACTCACAAACACACACACACACTGACAAGCACAGATGCAATACCCGCAACATAAACACAAATAAACTACCTCTCTAAGACACTATGTCTTTATTCATGTTTGCGTGGACAAAAACACCCACACACAGACACGTATAGACAATATGTGTGTGTAGGCAAATACATGGACATGAATGCTTTATTTGCAAACAGCAATTCTACTGTTTCTACAAAAGATTTCAACAATATGAGTTCTTTGCAATACTGGAGAGACAGGGGGGCATCCTCCAGCGCACAGCCAGACTACCTGACAGCTGAGATGGAGAGAAATCTTGCCAACTGTCTGGATCTTGTCTCTGGCAGTGCTGTAATCCTCAGGCCGCCATCAGCCTGTTTTGAATAAGCAATGGCTGCCAATATCAGCATCATGGGCCCCTGTGTACTGTGTACCGCGGTACAGTATGGCTGCTATGCTTTATGTTCAATGTTTTTTTAATTAATAACAGTCAATAAGGCCCTCAATATCAATTAGTTTCATTAATGAAATAAATCAAACATACATGACATAATTTGATCACCAAGTTGAAGCATGCTTTACATGCTGAATTTCAAATGATATCAATGGGATGCTGTATGTCTTGACGCATCACTCTGACACTGGCATATTTGTATTGGAGCGTTCAATAGTGACCAAGTAATGGCTGGTATTTCAACTGTTAGAGAAGCCTTGATCCATGCGCAGCTCAGAGGAACAGCATATTTCTTCAATCATAGTCACATGCACAGTCACATGTGCCTGATTGAAAACAAAACACACCGAGACACAAACATAAATTCTTTCCCCCCCTTGGAATTTAGTCCAACAACACTTGCGGAATGTCAAGATCCTAGTGCATTCTGGATGGCCCTTTATAGAAAATAATGAACCTCAAACACATACACACACACAAACACACAGCTAGCACCATATAGAAAGACATCCCCAAAACAAACACAGTGAAGCCATGTAGAGGCACAATCATGGTGAGTCTGTGTGTGTGTGTGTGTGTGTGTGTGGGCGTGTGTGTGTGTGTGTGGGCGTGTGTGTGTGTGTGGGGGCGCATGTGTGGTTACAGAGTGAATTTGAGCCAAAAACCCTCAACCTCTCTTTGTAGGACAACCATCGTAATCATAGACTTACTTTCTGTAGGAAATGGCCTTGGGGAAGAGAATGGTAGATACAAGTGTTTGTGTGTGTGTGTGTGAAGTTATATAACCACCAGTTAGCAGCAGGTACTGACTCGAAGAGGATCAAGCGCTATTTCAGCCGCAATTATGATCCTGGGAGATAGGTGGCAGGGTGGGCAAAATGATCTAGAGAGAAAGAAAGAGAGAGAGAGAGAGAGAGAGAGAGAGTGTGTGTGTGCGTGTGTGTGTCTGCTGATGAACCAACGAAGATCATAGAGAACTACAAGGTGAGTGCAATCAAGAGAGCCCTCCTACAGCGAGGTACAAGGTATAAGGTACAAAGGTGGTGCCAAAGGGTGCCAAACAAATGGGCAGTGCAAACCTGTTTGTTTAGCCTCTCTGACTATTCACACATGTATGTGCTACACACAACATCAGAAACTATGATGTTGACTAATTGAATTGTTGGATCCATATAAAGCACACCTGTCAAAGCAGGTCTGTGGTGGTGGTATGGGGGTAAATATAGCTGAACTACAATTTCCTTGCATGATTTTGAAATGCTAACAACACTGGTTTGCAAAGAATGTGTTTCTGGGTAAATTCACTTGCCATTTTATTGAAAGCTGAGATATTTAAATTCTAAAATTCAACACAGTCGTCAATTGAGGCCTCAGCCTTTTTAGTGTTTAAAGTGTGTTTGTGTGTGAGTGAATTTGTGAATGTACATGTATAGCTGGACATCCCTCACCTGCAGCAGGGGTCTCTGGACACCCAGAACCTTCATGGTATCAGCGTTGGCAAGGATCTTCAACGGGTCAGATGCCTTGCTCACCGCCTCAATTTCCTTGTTGATCTCTGTTCGCACCTAATGGATCGATGACAAAGGTTTACATTAAATGGGCAATACTAAATGCGCAAAAGACAGGAGGAGCACACACACCACTGTGTTGTTTGTGTTTGAGTTTCGATTTGTCACTTCCAGTGGGCGGAGAGAGGATTTCCCGCCAGTTTACACACCCGTCACCAGAATTTCATTTGGGCAAACAGGGTGAATCTACAGCATCCAAATTAGAGGGGACGGGATGCTCTTTGCTATCGTAGCTCGACTTTATGATTTATGCTGAAAAAACAGATGTATTTTACAAAAACAACTTTGCTTGGTGAAGCTTGGATTGGATGTTGAAGAGTGGGTAAATAAGAGCAGGTATGTTATTGGGGTTATACTAAATGGGCTTAATAATACCATGTTCTCCAGCACCACTTCATTGTGTTATTTAAGTACGTTTTGAGATATTGTGAACAGGTACAACATTCAGGTCGGTTGACATTGAGGAACAAGCCCAACAGGTGAGTCAGTTGAGTTTTTATAACCAATAGAGTATGAAAGGTTCCAGTTGTAGGATAACAACTCCCAAGAACAGACTGTAACTCCCAAGAACAGACTGCAACAAAGACTCCTGTCAAAAGGCACAAAGCTTATCTTGGGTTTTTTTCTGACAAAAGAGTACCATGCATTAAAACAGAAAAATAATGGTCACAGTCTGTTCTTGGGAATTGCTGGTGTCCCACAGCTGGGATTTTTAATATGAAGATATTATCTTTTTGGACAAGCTCCCATGTCCCACCAAAGTCTTGTTTGAAGTGCTGGCACACCACTCTGTTAGACAGTATGGAAGTCATCATCCTGTCATCTTACTGACCTGGTTGAGGAAGAGGTCATTGATGTAGTAGGTGAGGAAGGTTCTGAGCTGGCACTGCTTGGCCTGGCCCGGCCCCATGTTCATCTCTATCTCCTGTATGAACCTGGAGACAGTCAACACAAGGAAACATCAGAACAGATTGGAGACACAAACTAACACCACCTGGAAATGGAAGCAAATTCACCAACACTGTTACAATGATATTACAGGAGCAATGACAAATGGGCTTGTGACCAGAAAGTAAGAAAGCTTGTGTCACTGGTTCCAATACATGGAATACCATACCATACCATAAAATAACCATTGTTATTATAATTAATATAAATTAATTCTAAATGCAAGCTATACACACACAAACACACATGCACGTTGACTCCTTAATGATATGAATTAGATCAGAACATGCCACGATATGCTTGTCCAGAAAGCTGGTGTTAGGTTGGTCAGACAGGGTCAGACAGTAATGTATGAGTTGGCAGAGGCATACACACACACCTCGTTTGTCAGGGAATCACTGCTCAATAGCCTCGTCTCACACACTAACACACACCACAGGGCAAACCATGCAAGAGCGAGTGTGTTCTCAAGCGCTCAGCACACATAAATGCACAAATAAATCAAACTCCTCACAAAAGAATGCTTTGACCTATAACAAGACCTGAACTTATGGAAAAGGAGGGAGGGGGAGAGAGAGAGAGAGAGAGAGAGAGACAGAGAGAGAGAGAGAGGAGGTATCATACGATGAAAACCTAAAGTAGGGAGAGAGGTGGAAGACAGAAAGGGGAAAAATGAGACAGGAGTGAAGGTAAAAAGATGACTCCAGATGGTGATTTGGATGGACAAAGCCATTTGTACAATGGAGGAGGAAGGGAAAAAAGACGTGTTTGCTTGGAGATAGCGTCTGTGCTCTAGTGATGTGCAGGAGAAGGTACAGTAGAATCAGGAATCTGCCGGACTGCAGACAACCAGGGACATGAAGCCAGGCAGCAGCTATAGATCAGTGGATCTGGGTGATGGATTAGCTAAGGTTTACCATGCATGTACACACACACACGCACATGCATACACATGCACACACACACAAAAAACACACATTCACGCAGACACAGAAGGAGTAGGATCATACTACTCAGCATCTGTACCCAATTAGTCAGCAGAGCTGAGGCAAGTGTGTGTGTGTGTGTGTGTGTATATGTGTATGCTTGCGTGTCAGAGGGAGCGAGAAAGAGAGAGAGTGAGCAAGGAACCTAGACCTAAGCTAAATCCTTCATTGATTCCCACTGAAACTCTACCACAACAGAAAGTTAAGCAGGAGAAACTCTTCTGTGGCCCCATTAAAAAAGTCAAGCTTGCAAAACAATGGAGGCCAGGCATCCAGCGTCTCTGTATAAATATGTGGAGAGCATAGCTTAAACGCTACTCCTTTACACAAAATACAATTTCTGCTGACAACTTCATTTCCAAAAATCGATCTCAGGACAAAAGTTGCCAGTTTAAACGTGCGTCGCGTTGTTCCGAGATCCATCATGCGCTGTCATTATTGTCATTGTTTCAATACGAGCGTCAAGGTGATGGATCTTCAAGTTAGTGTGTGTGCACAGATGGATTTTTGTAGGCAGGGGTGATAACGTTTGAGTAATGTAGCAGGGACGAGGCAGTAAAACGGCTTTGTCTATCCGGACGGCCATCTGGAGCCGAGCCCCAGGCCCCTTCACGAGGACACTGAACACACACATGTCGCACTGAGTTTAGCTGAGGTAACTGGGCTAAATGAACTGCTGGGACCCCCGACGCTCTGAGAACTTCAAGGCCACAAAGTCGGGAAGTTTGTGTTCTGAGAGTATTGCTTTAGTGACCAAGATAACAAACATTTGAGATTTGAATACAACATACAAACTCTTTCTGTGAGAGGATTCAAGGAAATCGTTTGGAATGTGCAGTCGTCGCATTGGTTGAAAGGCAAACTTATAGATAAAACGGGGCAAAGCACAGCATGAGCTTAAAGATCTCTGAATGGATCTTGAAAGAAAATCTCTCCCAGCTCATTATCATTAGAACCACATCTTCCCGTCTTCTGCCTTACTGACAGATGGCGTGACATACATAGGATAACAGCTACTGGTGATGATGATGGTGATGATGATAATAAATGACACTAAACGACCAAACAGACGCATGTACACACACACATACATACGCACATGCGCACATAAACACACATTCCAAGGCCGTCAACTCGTTTCAACTACAAATGAATCAGAAATCACCAAAACTTTGCACTATCTGTAGGTTGTTGCCTGTCCAATGCCGTTTGCAGAAATCCTCGCCCCGAGCCAGCCTACAGAATTCTAAACCACCTCCACAAAAACATGGTGAGACTGTCTGAACTCTCACTGGAGAATGACATCGAGCCTCATTTGATCTGCAAGGCTACAATTGAGCTTGACATTACATTGGTCTAAATTGACATTTTCACCAGTTGTCGTGAGCTGCTGCTCGATGAATCAAAAACTGACCTGGTTTGATAGATTCTCGAATTGGCGGGCTAGATTTGCCTTCATATTAACAGTGAAAGCTTGGGGAGGTCTGAAAACATTCTGTACATCAAATATTCAAAAAAACATTTTCAGGCTCATTTTTGAAGGGAAAAGTAGCACTGTTTCATAAAATCATGAATAATGTCAGTCAAGCCCTGCTATGGTTACTGGAACAGACATGCTTGTACAATCTAACTCACCACACACTTTAACAGCTTAACAAGCATACCATACTACTTCACCACACAGCTGCGTATAAAGCTGCATTCCTAATGAAAGGGCCCATTTAATGGTTACCAGTTCCATAAATGGAGTAAATATTTCCCTAAATAACCTCCATTTTCCTGAAGAAAAAAATACTTGCTTATATTACTCATTCATTCAAAGGACGCATTAAAATCCATTCAGAACCACAAGAATTCAGAAATGATGTGTACAATGATGTGTACAGTTGGACCCAATGTGACATTAACGACATCAATTTGGTTGCCAGGTGACAACACGAAACACCAGCCGACCATATGGCACCTGACACAGCTGAGGTGTGAGCCAAGTCGCTAAGGAGATGCCACGGAGACGCCATGGAAATGCCACGGAGATGCAGCAACTACACAGTATGGACTCGCCCCTGTCTGTGAAATCTTAATTAATAACCTTAAGTAATCTGCTTATCTACCCTCACACACACACACAGGCAAACAGTCAGATACCCTTTCCAATTGGTCCAACAATACTGTAGCACACATACCCACACACACAGGCATGCAGCAGAGGTTAGAGCAGTAGGCATCAGTCTTAACAGACAACAGTGTCTGTGGTGCTTATGCTAAATAATAATAACAATAATAATAATAAAACAGCTGGGTGGAGGCTTGCTGAGATGGCGAAACAGACTAAGACATGGGCACATATAAGTACCTCCTACTTCAATACCAACATAAGAATCATGTTTCTAGCTTTGGGAAAGAGTTGTTCATTTTCACAAATACTACAACTGGGATGTAACATATTAGAGGCTAATTGTGAAATTTGTGAAATAGTTTAACTACTGTTTTCATAAAATTCAGTATACATTAAACAAAGTAGAATAACAAAGCTGTGAGTTTCCTGATAATATATTTTTTAAGAAAATAAAATGACTGATTTTTTTTATTGGTGGTTGTTCATTTTAGTGGTCACCAGGTAGAGATGAGAATAATGTGATGTGTGACTGGCATTCCTGAAAACCTGAGTAGCATTCCCCCTCATACTAAGGTGAGTTTTTAGAGATCCATCCCAGCAGACTGTTCATTTTTTCCTCACCAGAGGCACAACAACTACATTGACCAAGCAGATAGGACACACAACCTAAACCAATTTGTCCATCTAGAAGTCTAAGACCGGCTCCGGCATTAAGCAGTCTGCACACACACCTTCACTAGTCCATACACTCATTACTGGGCCCACAGGCCCCAAGCAACCTATCACTCACACTCAAACATGCACACATACACACACATGTATGCACATGCCCCACACACACACACATACAAACACACACACGCACACAGACTAACATTCAAATTCAGAAGGAGTGTGCAACAGCATCCCTGCTCCCTTCAGGGCATGTTGTCTCCTCTGGATCCACCATGGCTCTACCAGTCGTACTCCAATCCCAGTTCCTTAGCGGCGACTGCCGTTGATTGCACTTGACAGCATCTAATTATCTGTCATTAGGAAACAGATGTCAGAGCCTAGGGTCTGGAGCTGGATAATTGTAGATGCCATGCCCTATGTGTATGTTGTTAGAGGAATAACATTGCTGAATGGCATAATGTACTTATACCAACGGGGATTTGGCTGATTAGTGAACCCACTGCATCCTAATGGCTTTAAGATTATTCAGTGATGTCAAGGTCTGATTTTTTTTAGAGAGGATAACTGAAACAAATGGAAATGGACATGGACAAAGATATAGCAGCCACGCTGAATTGGTTTCCCATTGGAAGCTAAACCTACGGTAACAAATGCTTCTTTAAATGGAAAGGGTTGGGATCCCATCATCGATCTCTATCTGCAGCGCTGCCGCTTTCAATGGTGTAATGATACCGAAAGAGAAATGGGATAAAGACAGAGATGTAAAGAAAGACAGCAGAATAAGCGAGTGCGCCAAGATAGATTAGAGGACTCAGCATTTTTTAAATCTCCCAGAATTCCCCCCAGGCACCAAGCTATCATGGTGGCCATGGTGAATTCTGATTTCCCCGCTCAGTGAGGGAGGCTTGTCCTGCAAAGATACACACCAAGGACAGGACACACCGAACGTCTGGGGGGGGGGGGGGAACACACACACGCACGCACACACAGAAACACACACACACACGTCTAGCCACATGCCAATACTTATATAGACCACATCCAGTGAGTGCAAACTTGAAAGCACTCGTCTATCTGTGGTTATTTTTACAACATCATCACCATCAGCGCTAGCCAGTCACCTCAGGAAGATTTCAAAGTCATAAAAGGAGTTTAATGGATGGGGAAACTTTATGGGTTTTATGGCACATCCAACATTAGCTTTCATTCCAGCAGAATGAGACAATGAATTCTAGAATGACAGCTTTTAATTGTTATCCAACTGCGAATTCAATATTGACTCGCTGGGAATATTATGCACTCCAATACACACTACTTAGTCATTTCTAAAGCAGTGTAAAATTAACTTAGTCACAGGCCAGCATAAAAAGACCTATTAACTTAAACAATTTCAAAGCACACAGCTATAGCACTGCATTAAAGAACAAGACAATTGATAGGACGGATGAGGACAAAGCATATGTGAACCAATTTGATTGGCTCCCGGCTTGATCCAGAATATCCTTTTATCCATAAAACTGCTATTTTTGATACAATTGGCCCCTATCATACTTTTCATTGAATATGACTTCAAGTCCCGCAGCAATTACCACCAAGGCCACTGGATGGCACTGTGACAGCTTTCTCTACCAGCTCAAGCTGCATGACCAGTTGACTGAAGATTATTTTATCACAAATGGTTTTGAGGAAGAATTAAGATTCCATTTGGTGGGTTACCATCTGAAACCTGTACAGCATTTGCTGTTTGTGTGCACATACACATACACGTGTGTGTGTGTGTGTGTGTGCGTGTGTGTGTATGTGAGAGAGAGAGAGAGAGAGAGAGAGAGAGAGAGAGCAAGAGAGAGAGACAAAGAGAAAGAGAAAGGGATGGGTAAATATCGAGATTGTTTTTTGTGAGAATACTGTGTGTGTGTGTGTGTGTGTGTGTGTGTGTGTGTGTGTGCGTGCTCATCAGTGCGCAGCAGCAGAAGCAGAAACAACAAGGCCTGGTGAAATGCATATGGTCTTCCCACACACCGCCCACACCTCTGCCAGTCTCCCTGCTGTTTATGCCCTGCGCTTGCCCCTAATTCTGCATCACATCCGTTGAAGGCTCTCTCTGCGTTCGTGCGTGTGTGCGTGTGTATGTGTGTGTGGGTGGGTGGGTGTGTAAGTGTGTGTTTGAGTAAGAGAACAAGAGACAGAGAAAGAGAGGTGGTGGGGGTGCTAAGATGCATTATAGAAATTATGCGAGAGAGGCAGGGGAGTGTGCGTCCACTGTGTGTGTGTATATATGTGTGTGTGTTTGTGTGTGTGTCCATCCATGCACATGCTGCAGCCGGTATAAATGGGCTTCATAATCAGGATCTTTCCCTGGGAGAGCCAGAGTAATAAGAGATATAAAACAGGCCCATCCTCCTGTAAGCCAACCTACAGAGACTACTCTGTATATTAGGGTAAGGACTCTCACCTCTATATAACCCACAGATGTTATTTGCTCCCTCTGTGTTATTTTTCTGCTTGGCCCCACCACACAAAAAGAGGAAAAAAGATCAACTTCTCAGATTCCAATGAAAAAAAACATTTTTAGATCATTAGTGCAGGGCTTCCCAAAAGATTTTGTTTGAGAAGAGTTTTCTTGTTGGATGTGATACAGAACAGGACATTTTTTTATACTGAAGGTGCGCACATAACCGTGAGGAGAGTTAAACCTGATCAGAACAATGATTCCTATAGCACTCTCTCTCTGTCCTGACTTAATAATAGTGAACTACTCCTCAACTTGCTGTATCGGTACATTGTCATATTTGCCCGTCTCCATTGTCAACAGACTGTAAATTGCAAAGAATTAATGCAAACAGGCATGAAGGGAGACTGGAAGCATTGCTATCAAGTTAGCTCTACCCCTCAAGAACCCTAATGGGCCAAATGCATCTATATATTGGCGCTGATATTAGCGTTTAGTGAGCATGTAACTCTGTCATAAATAATGTATATTACAAGCATTATGAAATCTGCAAAACACATGGAAATGCTAGATTGTAAATCTGGGGCAGTTGTAGGAAAATGTGTGTGTTGTTCATTAGTGTTTATCTGCTTGTGAAACAGAGTCAGGTATAGGTGCATATTTATATATTTGCACCAGATGTTCATTCAATGTGTGCATGTGTGCTTTTATGTGTTTTGCGTGCGTGTGTGCGCGTGTGTATGGTTGTTTGCATGCACATTTGTGTGTGTGTGTGTGCACTTATTTCTGTGAATGTGTGTACTTTCCTTTGTGTGTGTGTGTGTGTGTGTGTGTGTGTATGTGTTTGGACCTGTCGCGGTGTGGTGCAGACCAATTAAAACGGGGGAGATTGATGACCCGGGGCTGTGAGTAGCAGCAGCAGCAGCAGCGCTAGCAGACAGCTGCTTCCTGCAGACAACAGGAAATGAGATGGCCTCGTTTAGCTGACGCCGCCAACACCAACACCGCCGAGCCACAAAGACAAATCACCACCCTACTGCAGCTACTGGCCTACTACTCCATCTTCCTACATCCCGCTCTCCATCCTCCATCTCTTTATCTCTCTGTAATTCCACCCTATATTGTCTATTCTCATTAGTCTTTTCTCAAACAGTAATGCAGTCAAGGTGTATTCAAGTGATATAGCCCAGATACTAAGTATAGATATGCACAGAGAGTTGGGTCGAGGCCACTGATATACATAAGAAATAGATGCTACCTCTGCTGTTCCATCCTTAAGTGCAGCAATATTCGTCACTACTTCACTGTTCTTGCTGCCATTCTACTGTAGTTTGTTCTTCCCACATTGGTGGCATTCTGGGTATGCGAGCCTTTACTCAGCACCACCAGTCAGAGGAAACGTAACACTAGCATCAAGCCTGTAGTCAGCTCCACCAAACACAAGTGATGTATTAAGACAAGAGTCAATTCCGCCTTAGCTGGCTTGGTCCAAGATAATAGCATGCTAGTCAATTATGGTCTACTGCCCGATTTTGAGTCATTAAATTTGCAGGAGTGTGTGTTGGGTCTATCCACGACTGCAGCATTCCCCCACTCTAATGAGACCTGGCTTCAAAGACACGCGCCTTCCCTGACCCCCTGGACAAGGCAGGGAAAGCACAGCAGCAAGGGCACAAACCTGTCCACTGCTGGTACATTCCCATTCACACCACAGATTTCTACATTTCCAGTGAACCAAATGTAAACCAAATCTTACTATTTTTAATGGTCTGTCATAATAAAATTAGCCGTCACAAATTTTCCAATTTTTTTTGTCATGCTAACAGAATAAAGACGGACTCGTCGCATCGCCAGTGGTTATGGCTATTCGAGACCAATTATTATGATACAAAGTAGCACCTTGATAATACATCAAAGGGTGCAGAAACTTACACGCTGCTTAATGTTAAAGTGCTAGTTTGTCTTAATGTTATATGCTTTGAAGTTTGGACTTTGGGATACATGTTCATTAATCTTGCAAACACAATCTGCTATCCCAGCCACCGATACTTACAATATTTTCAAATCTGAAGCATCAAAGGGATCATAAATGTTTGGTATCGCCATTTCTATTGAAGTTAACAATAACACTTTATTTCAGTCAATCCCTCCATCTCGCTCCCTGTGTCTCTAACCAGCTGCATCAGGGTTGGGATTTTTAAGAGGTTTATTTAGTATTTCAGTTTTTTTGGACATGCTTCCCCCATTCATTATTGAAAAAGACAGATTACTGTTTTCCTGCGTTTCCATTTTCTTTTACTGTGTTTTTTAATCTTTTATTGTCCTATGAATGGAGAAAGACTGTGGGAGGCAGGGGTGGCTGTGCTCTCTCACACGCTACATTGAGCCATTAGGCCCACAAAGTGGAGAGGACGCCCCCGCATCAGAATGGGAGGCTACGGGGCCCAAATAACAGCTTTTGTGCATACTGTACAATGTCAGTCAATCCAGACAAAGAGGCAGGTGACAGCGCTGTTCACGGTTGGTTAAATGGTGTGTGTGTGTGTGTGTGTGTGTGTGTACGTGTGTGTGTGTGTGCGTGTGTGTGTGTGTGTGTGTGTGTGTGCGTGTAGGCACCATCAAACCCTTTGGACAGGCCCATTTCTTCTAGGTTTTTCTTAATAACAGATACCAATTGCTCACTTAGGAGCAAAACGTCCCTACGCGTACACGCACATACACACATACACACATACACACACACACAGTCACAGACACACACACTTGCCTAAAAGTCGGATAGGGCAGGTGCAGACAAATATTTGGTGTGTTTATACTCTGCTAAAAGCTCCCGCACTGAAGCATTCATCTTTCCTTATTAAACAAGTCTGATTCATAAGCAGAACACTAAGTGGCCTCCCACAGGTGCCATTTACAGAAGCAGGGGAAAGGAGAGTATTTTAAGAAAGTAATACAGGACAATAAAAAAAATAAAGCAGATAGACTACAGCACAGGAGCCACCAGTGTGTTTTTCATTCACACATACACTGCCCCATATTCTTATCCATGGTTTATCTCAAAAGTCTTGAACATGCATTTTTTCTGTAACTGCTGGCTTCCAGAAACACATCAAGGTGACCCTCCGTGGGAAACGTATGGCTTAGGCCTAATGCTTTTGGCATTTCTCTCCGCGAGTCACTTCTCAGTCTCAGCAAAAAGTGAAAGGCTTCGGGGTCAAGGGATGAAGAGAGAAAGGGAGGCTTCGGGCCTAATTAAAGGTAGTATCTGCACCGTGATTTAGTTGGCTCTTCACAGAGCCAAAGAGAGGAGGGAAACAAGAAAATACAGTCAGCGCTTGGCTCATACGATACACAAATCTTAAAGTTTGTTTGGGGCACTGATGCCTTGATTCACATTCTCAGCCTTTCCAGTAAGTCATTTCACAAGTCTAACTTTATAAGTGGTGAAAGTGAGAAGTGGGAAGAGAGCAACACATAAAGCGTGGGAGCCAAAATGATTGAGTCAGTGTTAGGCCAATTGACAACAAATCAATCACTCTCCTTCTCCCGCCTCCGTAAACACAGATACACACATACACGCACGCATCATATTCTTCCTTAACAATCAGGGTTCAAGGTGACGCTCTAGACTTTTGAACCACTGAAGGACTCGCATGGTCCAGTGAATGACTCAGCAAGACTGAATTGGACAACTATCCCTGGGAGAGCCGAGTGCAAAGGCACTTTTCAACTCATCTGAAACTACTGAGAAAAACACTTAACCCCCACACACAAAGGGCTGGTGGCAAAGATGGACATGAAGAGTCTATTTTGGCCCAAAGGGGGAGTGAACGGAAAGTGGCTCTGAAGAAAGCAGGCAAGTCCAGGTCAAAAGTGTAAAGGGCTTGTTGTGAAGAATTGGCAATGGTTTTGATATTTTCTGTATTTTTTTCTCTGAAAGTGACAATGGCCAGAGGTGAAGGAAGGTGGATGTGCTGTTAGGGTTGTAAAAAAAAAAACACACTTTTGCACAAACAGAGAATGTGCAGGTTTCCTCTCACCATTCCCATTCTGGTTGGTGTGTGAGCATGACGGTTTTTCTCCATTCCTCCCAGCAAATGCACAGTATGGAAGCAATGCATTGTATCGTAGACATCTACAGGTTCATCCTTTCCTCCAAACAGGTTGCTAGAATTGACCATTTCACATCATATTCTCCTCTGATTAAAAAAAAAAACACTTTATATTTATCACCTCTTCCCTCCTTACCGCATCCCCTTATCTCCCCCCCTCTCTATCTCTCCAACCATTCATTCCACTCTTCCTCTCTCCCTTGGTGTCATCTCTCCTGTTCTCTTATCCCCTTTAACCCTTCAAACTCTTCCCTCTCGCTCATCTTTCTCCCCTCGCCGTCTTTCCCCTAATTCTCCTTCCTCTCTCTATTTTTACTGCTCCATTGCTGTTATCTCTCTGTTGCACCGTTCCAATACACAAACCCCCCGCCTCTCTCTCTCCCCCCCCCCCCCCCCTCTCTCTCTCTCCCTCCTCCATCCCTCCCTCGGCCTTCCATTCCATTTAGACCTTTATGGTAGCGCAGGACTTTCCATCCCGTGGCGTGCAGGTAGTAAATTGAAATGGTTCTGGGGGCTCCATTGAAGGCTGATTGAATTCAAAAAGAAAAAGTGCCATAAAGAGAACTGGTGGAGGGAGGTCTGTAATACACTGAAGGGCTCCCCAAGCTATGACAATGTTGACAGGGAGAAGAGGGGAGCGAGGCGAGGGGAGGAGGTACGAGAAGGAGAGGGAAGGGAGGATGGAAGAAGGGGAGAGGAAGGGAAGAGTGCGGACAGAGGGAAGGGGGAAGGAAGCAGAGAGAGAGGAAACAGTGAGGAGGGAGTGAAGGAGGGAAGGAAAGGGAAAAGGATAAAGTGAGAGAAGGGTGAGAAGAGGGAAAGAGACAGAGAGAGAGAAAGAGAGAGAGGGGGAATGATTGAAAATGTATAAAACTCTTCATCGGCATGAAAACCAACCTATTACCTATCACACCCGGGCAGATAGACAGAAACACAAAAACCCTCACAAGCGTGCACCCTTGATAGTGACACCTCGCAGAAATGCCTCAATCACGGTGTGCGTGGCCTGGAGGGGGTGAGGTGACAGGTCTCATACTGGGGACGGCCGACAAATGCAATTCCAGGAAGTCAGCTCTGGGGCTGCGTGTCTGTCATATCTACAGCTCGGATAATTCTCCCACATATCACATTACACTGCCGCAATAGCCACCCTCTCAGCATAGGGTACACACAAAATGAAGGTGGAGACACACGGACACACAGTCACATGCAGGCCTTTCTGTATACATTACTGTCTGGGGGAATATGATGTTAGGGGTTAAATTATTCATTGATCCTTTCATAGCCTGTCCGAGCCTGCTTGTTGTATTGTGGTGTCTAAGGGTTTGTGTGTGTGTGTGTGAGCCCGTGTGTGTGTCCACTTGAAAGGGCTCTCGGGGGAGAAAGACAACCTTGAGCTGGCACTGACCTTTTACTGCGCGTGCTTCACTTCAAAAAGTGACAGGTGTGTGTGTGTGTTGTATGTTCATGTACACGGCCATATGGGTAAATAGAGCATCCCCTCCATAAAACAATCTAGGTTATCAGGATGATCGGAGGGTGATGGAGGAGAGGAGAGGAGAGGAGGAGGAGAGGAGAGGATGAGGAGAGGAGAGGGAGAAGAGAGGAGAGGATGAGGAGAGGAGAGGGAGAGGATGAGGAGAGGAGAGGGAGAGGAGAGGAGAGGAGAGGAGAGGAGAGGAGAGGAGAGGAGAGGAGAGGATGAGGAGAGGAGAGGGAGAGGAGAGGAGAGAGGGATGTCCTCATCTGAGTGGAGGGTGGGAGGAAATAAATGAGTGGAAGAGAGGCAGTGGTGCATTCAGAGTTATGATGGCAAATCAAAGACCTGTTTAGCATGAGGTGTGTTTGACTGACAAGAAAGGTGAACAATAAGAATGAGGGTTGAGAGTTACATTACTCCGACATGGAGTCAACCTCCAGGGCAGCTGTATACTACAGAGGTAGAGATAGTCCTCTACTGTATCTCTACTGTACATACATACTAATTTAACTGTACAAATTATGTGCTCCATCCAAACCAAAATATGTGGTTTGGATATTAATCTACAATCAACAAAGTTTTCGCAACTCAGCCACACCTTTCCATGTGTATCTGTATCAACAGACTGTAAATGATGATGTAATGTGCTTCACATCATTGCTTAGATGAACTAGACCCAATGGACATACTCTAACCAAGCAAGATGGCATTATAGTATCTTTCAGTGTGACAGACACTTTAGCCAGCCTACCTCCTGGAATGCTCTCATTACTGATGTGCAATTGCCAAGGGAGCCGGTGTGATATTCAATACTTCTGTTTCCCATCCCTCCAATCTCATTTACACTTGACACCTGACATTTGCATAATGGGCTCGCTCCATCTCCGATTGTATGAAATAGAGGGTGGAGGTGAGGTAGTGCGTGTGTGTGTGTGTGTGTGTGTGTGTGTGTGTGTGTGTGTCTGCATGCGCTTGTTTGGTTATGATGAGTACATATGCCTATCTAGATTGTGTGTGTGTGTGTGTGTGTGTGTGGGGGGGGGGGGGGGTGTAGCGCAGGCAGGGGTTAAACGACTTCCTCCTTAATCTAGCTCATTAAGCGTGCAGAGAGCTCCGAGTGCGCCACATTGGCTGATTTGGGACAATTTGCGGAAATGTTGGCAGGAACACATAAACGTGCATGCTAATTAGGAATGCCATGACCCTAATCAGTCAGAGATGAATACTAAGGTGTCAGGAGCAAGGGAAATGAACACGGGTCTTTGTCTTTTTATAATGTAACCAAAGAGAAGGGTGAAGTACTGTGTGTGTGAAAATGGCACTCAATCAGAATGTCAGAGTCTGGCATCAAACTGGTCTCTTCGTTCATTAAGAGTGGGAGCAGACCTCCTGCTTTCTTATTCAAAGCATCACCCACTCAAGAGTTTATCAAGCACTCTGGGCACTCTGGATCAAGAAGTAGCTGCGGCAGAGCATTCTGATGTTGACACCGTGGTGAATAATATCAAGTTAAATGGCTGAACTTGCGAGCAAGTCAGCTTCAACTCAGCAACACACTTGAGGTAGGCATTACTGTGCGGAAATAATTTACTGACACTTTTCATCTTCTCCAGCTTAAAGAAGAGAGCATTCTAGGTCCTTTGGCACCGAGCACAAACATTCAGAGGGGTTTCTGAACAATTCAGATTAGAGCATCAGATTGCATTTAGAAAAACCCTCCTGGTGAAGTCAAAGTGTCTGAGAGATGACAGAGGTAAGAGAAAGAGAGAAAGATAGACAAAAATAGAGAAAGTGCAATATGGAGGGGAAAATTAAACTATACTAAGATTAGTCCCACTGGTTAGATATACAGTACAACCAACTCCACCCTTAATAATAATAAATAAATAAATACAATAGACAATAAATAAATCTGAAACAGCAGAACAATTCATTGGAGAGTTCCCTAAAGCAAAGGGAAGTGTTTGGAAGAACTCAATATGGGAAATGGAAGTTACACTGGTAGTTGATAATTGTGAGTAAAACTGATCCAAGCGGAACGTGGACTCTTTCACTGGAAACACTTCTCCATTTCATGCGTCAAAACTCCTCAACCACTCCAGTGGGCCCCTGTACAAAGTCTTCTGCCTGCTGCCTCTCGTTAGAGAGGAGTGGTAGGAATAGGAGTTGCGGACACACACACAAACATAAACATACACACAAACACACAATAAGAATGGCATATCGCTGCTGTGCAAATGCTGAGCACATCTACACCCCAAGAGGTTGTTGATTGAAAGAGAGCCTGTATTCACTCACAAAAATAAATAAATAAATCAATAAATAGCACGTACACATGCACAAACATACATACACACACACACATGTACTACACACACACACACATACACAAAACCACACTCCCATATGGTGGCGATGTTCTTCGCTTTATACCCTCGCACATCTTATAGAAAGAAACTCTCTCTCAGAATATGATATGAATTTGTCAAAAGTGCTGTGCCTCCAATATCTATCATGATATCTTTATCTAGACCGCCCAAAAGAAAAATAATATAATCCTCCCCCACATCCCTTCCAGCCAGAAAGCAAGTGAGCTAGAGAAGAGCGAAACGTCGTACTTAGCAAATTGCATTTGAAACCGGGGGGAATAAATACTACAGATAAAGACTGCTCTAATGTGCTCAAATCCATTAGAAATCTCATATTCACACATAGCAGAAATCACATTACAAGACGGCCCTAATGTCATTTCACAGGGTTTTTCCACCAGCATTCGCTGCCAGGGTGAGACAGTAACATCAAACATAATGGATTTTCGCCTTTTTCCCTTCCCTCCCCGCCTCCCTCCCTTGTTCGTTCCCCTCTCATAGTCTATTCTGTTCTAGGTTGAAATTCCGTTACAATCTTCATTGCAGAGGATGTGGGCTCTGTTTCAGATGGATGTAATGAATTTAGCCAAATAGTTGTAGAGAAAGGAAGGCTCACAGCCAGAGGGGGCTATGGTGAATGCGCTAGATTTCCACTGTTCATCAACCCTTCAGGAACGCATTGCAGCTCAGTGTTGAGAAGTTCTACTTTACCCCAAAGGTGTATTTCCCATGCTTGGCTTATTCCAGTAATAAAAAGGAGAATGGATGGGGCAATGCTGAGATATATTGTGGCCTTCTACTGGTTTGGATAACACCCCTCATAATGCGGAGTATTCAACACTTATATTGGTTCTTCCTCTCCTGAAGAGTAATTCGACAAGTGCTTTCTTTTTTCCCCCCATACTGTCTTGAGACTTGTGCCCAAAAGCTTATCTTAAAATTAAAAAAAGCATCAGTAACCTTTCTTGTGGATTATCTCATTAATCTAGATATATTGTGAGCTAGGCAATTGTCAGAGGAAAGTCATGGGATCATAGATATGTATTTAAATAAATGACCTTTCATTAAAAAAAGCTAGTGTATGAGCCTCTCATCCCCAGACACACTCCCTGCCTTTACTGCAGTCCTGCCTTTGTTGCTCTTTAGTCAACCCAAGTTCAACCATATCACTGTTTGGAAGAAGCTCAAACTTATGACCTTCCATTCAGACAAAGGTATGCACCTCTTCTTCAATTAACTTTGCCCTTCAGTCTTCAGCGAGGTTTTATAACAGTGAGGTCTCATAACTCAGCTCGAGGTTAACCTAGAGAACCTGAAATGAGACTCAGGTTTAGCCTTGCCTCTCAAACCAATAACCTTTGATTAAGGTGTTGTGAATGCTGAACCCTTCAGTTTCAGACCCCAATGAACTTAAGTGGTGTCTTGACCCCAAATCAGCATGAAGGAGTGTCATAGATGCAGATTTAAAGCCATTAGTGGGGGTAGAAAAAAGAAGAGATGCTTGGTGTTGGGTTGTAGGTGAAACCACTGGAAAAATGTATGATACTGACATAGCACAACTGTTGCCATGTCTTCACTGATGCACAAATTAACCATATAACCACTGCTGAGGATAAAGTAGTAGCTTTAAAGAGGAGAAGAGAAGAGAAGAGAAGAGAAGAGAAGAGAAGAGAAGAGAAGAGAAGAGAAGAGAAGAGAAGAGAAGAGAAGAGAAGAGAAGAGGTCGCTGTACAGACTCAATCAGAGTCTGCCAGTTTGACTTTTCCACTGGGTGCACACTCAACAGGCACACCGCAACTTCAACATGACTGGTCGGTAATCTCTGCGGTACAGATGTGGGCGGGGGTTACCCAAGAAGTCGGACCAAGAAGGTCCAAATCAAAGGCTACAGCAACTCAAATTCAAATAAAATGTTTGTCCAATGACTGGCTGAATTTGCCTCTCTTCATACCCCCAAGTGTGACGTATATATCCGTCATGTGAATGATTAAATAATTAAATTAAACAAAGCAAATTCAATTACAAACACTGGGGTATCAAGGGAGAGAGAGCAAGAGAGAGTGAGAGAGAGAGAGAGAGAGAGACAGAGAGAGAGAGAGAGAGAGAGAGAGAGAGAGAGAGAGAGACAGAGAGTGTCTTATCATGATGTAAAGAAAACCATGACCTTTGTGTAACCTTTACACTTTAATATTGTCCACAAACACACACACACAAATGCAAACATTTTCAAACTCCAATTATTAGCTGTGAGACACTTTGATTTTTATTTAGCGCCAATTTGTCTCCTATAACTGCCTGGCTTCTGCTTAGCCACTATTGGATTGCAGGCTGCATTGAGTGGAGACCATCTATCTATGAGGATAATTAACTATCCGTAGAAAGATGGACTAGCTTATGTAACCACCAATTAGGAGATCATAAACAATCCTTTCAGAGGGAGTTGGAGAATTATAATGAGCTTTAATGACTTGTTGATTGGTTGTTAGGTTTGTTTAGAAAAGTACACAGGGCAGATGTGCTGGGCGAGAGTTGGAAAAACAACCTTCCTCCACCGCCTCCCTCAACCCCTTTGCTACCTCTTATAACCGCTGCAACCATACTATACAATACCAGAAGTGCGTGGGTATGTGTGTGCGTCTGTACAGTATTTCTCACTTGGCATGTGGGTGTGTGTGTGCGTGCATGCTTGTTTATCTAGAGCTCCCCTTGAGAATCAACACTACCACCTCCACTCCACCGCCACCCCCACCCCCCCACACACACACACCCGTCCGGGCTACTTCAGAAGCCTAACCCCCAGACATGGCGAGCGGATCAATCAATTACATCTCTGCTCCAGCAATCAAACAAGGTTATTATCAGGCAGCGGCTCGCCGACCTGGAAAGGCCTGGCCAATCAAAGGCTGCTGTGATGTGGGGGCCGGCGCTCGCTCATGCGACGGTAACACAGAGTGGCAGCTCATGCCGTCAAGGGATGGAGAGATGGAGGGAGGGATGAGAGATGAGGGAAAGAAAGGACAGAGACTGAATGCAAAGGAGAGAGATAGAGCAGAAGGGAGTGCGTGAAACAGTGTGAGGGAACAAGAACAGGAGAATATGTGAAAATCTCCCATCTCCAACACTCTGTCTTCACCTTGACATTACACTCTGAAGGACAGAAGACGAGAAACACACAATACCTTTTTAGTTTTTTTTGTCAAGATTTCATTTTTAGTGGACCTACAACTCTCATTCATTTCAACTCGGAGATTACTGTTCTACTTTTGTGTAGCTGATCACATCCCTGAGAGATGCAGCAAATCAGACGAGAGAGAGAGAGAGAGAGAGAGAGAAAAACAGAGACAAAGAGAAGAGTGAGAGAGGTGGCAGAAAGCAACACATTTTTGAAACATCTCTTCATTGTGGTTCAGTAATTCTCTTCTTGGCAACAGCTCCCTCCGGCATTCATTCAGTGAGCATTAAGGACATTCTGTCTCCCACTTGTGTCCTTTCATAGCAACAGGTCTGAAGAACCATATTAGGCTTAATTAAGTTATTGTACACTTTCAAATGGAGCCACAAGATTCCCTTTCATTAAATCATTGTTGGTAACACAACACACACACACAGACACAAAAACCCACAAATCTCATGAGAATACAACTAATCCCATTCAAACACAGCCAATCAGGGACAATCATGCGTTGCGGGGGGCAACATCGGTGGGGACGGCATGACTGTGTGAACATCTGTGTAATGCTGACCTGGTCTTCTGGCCAAGCTTCAGATGTCTGTGTGTGTGTGTGTGTGTGTGTGTATGTGTGTGTGTCTGTGTGTGTCAGGTATGTTTGTCTTTGTGTCTGTGTTCCAGCACAATTTCTGCCTCTAATCTGACCTGGCAACGCTTCCCAGTGTCCAGCGTTTGCCTCCACACAGGCCCAAAACCCTCAGGGACCTTCAAAGCCGACTTCATAAGAAGTGCACTGCTGAGCATTCAGACAAACTAGTCCCCCTTAAGCCCCGAGTGACGACTGTCTGCTTCGCGTGGGCCTGTTGGGATGGTTGCCTTGGGAACAGAGTCTGATTCCATTATGGGATGGATAAACACAATCAAAGAGTTTATCCACCTTTTATAGCCAGAGAAAAGACCCCCGCAATGATGGATCTAATCTCCTGCACAATACCTTTGTGTGTGTGTGTGTGTGTGTGTGTGTGTGTGTGTGTGTGTGTGTGTGTGTGTGTGTATGAATCCATGCGAGTGTGTCTATGTAGTGTATGTGCCCCGGTGTGTGTCCGTGTCTCCATGCATCAATGTGTGTGCGTGCTTGTAAGACATGAGAAGATTGAAAACTCTGCACCGCACCAGAAAGTGGCTGAAGTTGCACTTTTGGAAAGCGATAAAACCAGCAGTATTATTTACAACATGCTGCGTGTGTGCATGTGTCTGTGTGTGTGTGTGTGTGTGTGTGTGTGTGTGTTGTCCTGTGGGGAGGGCATCACAGAGATAAAAGAAAGACGAAATGGCGGTTGCCGCGGCTAGCGACAGGTAGGTGCAACCTCATAGATTCATAGCAGGCTAGCATGGCACCCAGCAGACATCCTATATAACAGCCTCTCTTTTTCTATACACACTTCCTTACTTCCAATCTGTCTTTTGCTCTGCTTATCTCTCAGTCTACTCTCCTTCCATGTATGCTTTTGTTTCTTTCTCTCCATTCTCATCATATTTCTCTTTGTTTTAATTGTAGACAGTATCTGGGTTACTGTATTATTACTGTTTAGTCGTCTCAAGTCTCTCTGTTCTGGTCCAGTAATACCAACAGTATCTAACTGTACTAGACGGTGCTAATCAAGTGTATATATCAATATATGTGAGTGTGTATGTGCACCTAGGCACCTCAGATTCATAGCAGCACAACAGCCAGCACAAATGCTATCTAAGAGCCTCTCTACTCCTCTGCACTTTCTTTATTTCCTTCTGTCTTGTCTCATTCTACTCTCCTTCCACCTGTCTGTTATCGCTCTCTTTTTTTTTCTCATCTTCTCCTTTGTGTTTTTCATTCACTGCCTCCCATCTGTTCTCTTCTCTGTTGTTAGTTTCTTTCTTCTAGCTTCTTTATCTCTCTCTCTCTGACCTTTCCAGTGTAAAATCCCCTCTCTCCCTGATCTATAATTCCCAGCTATGCTCCCAGTCTTTAATGGGTGCGGGATAGAAAGAGTGAGAGAGGGCGGCTGCTGTTTACTGAGGAAAATCCTCCTGAACGAGTGAGAAAAGATTAGTAAAGAGAGAGAGAGCTGGCAGAGCGGAGCAGTACGTGCTTGTGTGTATGTGTGAGTAAGACTTAAGACTAGACATCCATGCTGCATTTTAATACTGTTTATGTGCATACACCTGTTTGAGGTGGGCTAAAGATAGTATTGCTGAAGGAAAACTGTATGCTTTACCAGTAATCATGAAGCTATTGCCTGACTTAATGAGCGTGACTTCAACCCAAACATTAGCTGAAAACATATTTCTGGTCATATTTTTGTTTGTTGAGAACCAGTTACATTTTGTGTATTTTGCCATTTTCACTAAGACCGGATTTCAAAACTCAAAAGTTGTGATGCAGCAGGAGTCTTTGTATTTGGACCATGTTCCAGACAACAAAGGTCACACACACAATGCAACTCTGAGCACCAATGTTGCCAGGGAAGTCATCCCAGCAATGTGTCTTTGATCAAAAAAATCTTGTTGCCTGGACATATTTGAAAAGAAATTCAATCCTGTGTTTCACTTGTCTGTTACTGGGAGTGTTGCCCATTCGCACTGCCCAATAAATTGCCTGGTGTATCAGCATCTTAAAAGCTGTGTGATTGCACAACTTCTATGGATCACAAAGACCAATGTGTCTCCTGCCATGCAGCAGGAGGGACCAACTAGACAGGTTACTGTGGCGCTGCTCTGACAAACAAAGCATTAATCAAACTTGTTTTTCTGTCTGCTCTTCATCAGTGACCAATAAAACACTAGAGAAAAATCCAGATGACAGGCTATCAAAACAAAACTCCCTGCTTCTATGGTGTGCCTAAAAAAGTATGCTACTTAAACAACTTTTGACAAAGTGTGACTACCTCACTTGTACTTTGAAAAATATTTAGGCTATATTGCTTTGGTGTCACATAACTCTTAACTGTTAAGGCAACCAATTTTAGACCAGGTCAATGCTGCAACTCATTCCCCTCACATTTTCATATGAAGCATCTTGTACATGAAAGAAGCCACAGAGCATGCAATGATGCCTCATCACTTTGGATTGCAGCGGTGGTTCAGAAAAGCAAAAAAGAATTTATGGCAACACCAGTATGTTCTTGCAACACTCTGAATGTGTTCCCTTCAGTTCATCACCACTGATTGAATTTGATTTGCAAGGTATAATTGTCTTCCCAGGTGTTTGAGAAATAATTATCATTCACAATGAGCTCACATGCTTTTAAAATATTGTTTTCTGAAAATAATGAAATTCAGCACAGCATAGTTTTGTCCTTCGAGAAATAATGGACATCAAAGTGTCAGCAGGAATGTGGAAAATCAAAATAAAAAAGGCCCTCTCCTTGGGTGTCTTGTTTGAGAATTCAACAGTGTGACTCAGCTAAATCAATTGAGAAACCTCAAGTACTTCTCGAAAACTTCTTTTTAGATACTCATTTTCACCTCTAACTCTTGCTCTTTCTATTAAGTCTCTGTCTCTGTCTGCGTGTGTGTGTGCATGTGTGTGCGTGTGTGTGTGTGCTTGCGCAGGAGGGGAGTTAATGAGAGTGTGAAATTAGTGCAGAGTCATGGTGTGTGTCGTTTTCACCACAGGCTACATCGGTGGGAGGCAGAGCCCTTCTGTCCTTCTTTTCCCGTCATCTAGCTTTCCATCCTCTCCTCCTTCCTTTCATCACTCGTTCCATTGTCCTTCCCTCTCTGCCTCCCTCGAGCGCTGTCAATCTCCGACCTTCTGCCTCTTTTCTTTCGCTCGCCCTTTTTCAGTCGACCACGTACACTTAGAACTGACTTTCTCCTCTGTCTTCAGTTTCCCTTCACTGTTGTGCCAACTGTTCTGGGGTGCTAATTCGCACACACACTGTGTGTATGTGTGTGTGTATCTGCGCAGCAATCGACGTGACTACTTTTAATAAGTTGATGCTGTGTGCGTGTGTGTGTGTGTGTGTGTACAAAGAGAGATGACAGAGGAACTGACTAGCTCAACCCAGTTCACCTACCAGTCCAACATTTGCTGAAGACCAGCGACCTACCAGCAATAAGCTTCACTAATGTGTACACACACACACACACACACAAAAAAATCCATACACACACACATACGCGTGCACACACTCATGCACACGCACACACAAAAAGGGCTTAAAGTCATTTCCTGAATGAGAGACGATAAATGATTTGGCAAGATCATTGGAACATTAGAAAAACCATCACCACAGGTAATTTTAAAGTCTAGGTCGAAAATCAATTTCGAGTTAGAACTAATAATTAGAAAGCAGCAAGTTCAAAAGCCAAGCGAGGTCAGGTAGAGAGGAAATTAGCCAAGCATAAGTCTGTTATTATAACGTTACGCCCTTCAGCAAGCAGGTTGATGACTTTGAGTTATTAAACCTGATTATTGTCTCAAGAGTCGATGCCAAACAAGCCAAATCTCTCTGCCTCGGTAAGAGGTGTCAAACCCAAAAGTTTGGCAATAAATATTAAAAGGCACAGAAAAAAATATCAATATCCACTTTTTACAGGCTTACCTATTGCATTTTCAGGGGCACTAGAATAGTTTCACACAGCGATGGTAAAAATTGACAAAGAGATAATATTATCTGTTGAGGGCCAAAAGATACGAGATGTGTGAGAGGGGAAATTAAAAAGGTGTGAAATATCTCAAAAACTTCCATTAAGTTAGGCCGAGAGGGTGAAAAAATGAGGGGCTGCGTGTGTGTGTGTGTGTGTGATAGCATGCCATTTAAAGCAACTTCTCTCATTTAAGCGTGATCACACAGTGCACTACATGTGTACGTGTGCGTGAACACACACAGAGACACATGTAGACACTCGCACACAAACACACAGGTACTCAGACACGAATATACACACACACACACACACACACACGTCTACGGGCTTGGCCGTGCCTGGTCATCCTGTGGGTATGCATGGTGAAGAGGGAGAGATTAGGGGCGTGCTGATGCTTCTCAAAATGCCAACCTCGGTCAGGGCAAGGGGTGTAAATACCACTCAAATGTCAGCAGGAGACCCCACAAGTCAAACTAAATTGCCTGCAACCTCCACAAACACTCCCCTATGCCTGTACTGTGTGTGTGTGTGTGTGTGTGTGTGTGTGTGTCTTTACAGGCATCCACTCTGACACACTTGGTTGCATTACTATACTTGTGAGGGCATTCCATTAACCTACCTTTTTCCATTCACTAACCACAAGCCTTAACGCCACTGAGCCTAAACCACTAAATACCTAGCTCAGGCCTTTACCTGAACCCTGGCATGGCCCTTTTCCCAAATCACATCAATCTGTGTATAGAAACATGGAGAACATTCCCAGAGAGAGGACGTTTTGTCAGTCCTGAGGACATACAATACGGTCCTCACAAGGATAGAAGCAAAACGAACGCACACACACCTAAATGCACACACGCAGAACTCATATACAAAGTTTCAGCTGCGTTTCTGCTCTTCAGCCTCATCAAAGCCCTGTGATTCAAACATAGCCATTTCCTGGTGACATTCAAACACAAACACACATATCACGCATGCATGCACACACACACTGCTGATGCTTGGCCACTGACTGTTGACACCTGAAAAGGTGCAAAGCATTTTTTCCTCCCTCAGCACCAATGCGAGTTATCTAAAAGGAAAATCCATATGTTTTATTAATACATTTTTTTTATTGTGTATAGTGTACTGTACTGTGTATTGATTGCTTCAGAGAGGCATATGCCCTAGGGCAATATCACCCTGTAGATACAGACAGAGAGGCAGGGCTTAGCAGGAAAGTGCACTGGGAGAGCACACACTGGTCCCCCACTCATAGATTCCCATGCAAAATAGGTATTTTTAGATCTTCGGTAAAACAAAACGAAAGATCTATTGTGTGTTTTTGTATGCCGATCATGATGTTAACCATGTCAGTTTTTACATGTGTGTCTGTCTCTGATGTCAAAAGACTTTAGCACGTAAAAAAAATAACTGTCTGATGCTAACAGGTAGAGATGATGAATATTGTCAAGGACCTTGTGATACAGATTGATTTCAATACTATGGGTCACAATAAGAGATATGATTTGATTTAATATGATTCAATACTTCTTACAGTCCCCATATTAGATAGAGAATACATGTGTGAGTTTGCAGTGAACTGATACAAACTAAAAAAAAAATTTTTTTTTAGTACTGTGACACATGTTTATGTGCATTATTGATATGGATTAGGGGACAAATAAAGGCAAAACTGATTTCAATATTTCCATTCCTCTTTGTTCGGTAAATTAAATGTCAACACTGAACACTTTGATGTGCTGTCATGTAGCCTACTGAAATAACTTGTAATAATAAACATGCACACTGAAAATGAACAACTCTTTATGAGTTGAACTTAAACACACACACTGATAAACAGGCTCACCCATCAGATTAAACCGCAGGCTGTTGGAAAACATCCGAGTGGCATCTACAGGTCAGGTACATGCGTAAATTAAGTGTTTTACCACAGTAATTTAACACTGAATGGCAAAGCTTATGGATAACATTAATGATACTCACCAATGGTTTGAGCAGAAGTACTCAAGTCAAGTGGGGTCGCTATACTCAAAGCTATAGCAAAATATCACTAGAGTGACACCTACGGGAGTGGAGGTCATTATAAAATAAAAAAACACAATCTCCTCTGTAAAACAACTTTTAATATTATCAATATTAAGTATTAATAGTATTAAGTATCAACAGCCTCAATAGTCCACAATGCAATGCAGTCACAAGACATATTACGTATTGATTAAGGGGCATGACTCTCATTTTAAAGTCGACTGGAAAAACTTACTTTCTTGCTGTTACTATTGCTATCACCATTGCTCTCTCCACCTCTATGTACTGAATACAACAAGTTCAAGCATCTTCTCTGGAGGTTGTACAAAGGCATTCTGGGAAATCTAGGAAATCAGTCACTGAAGTAGAAGTACACAAGGCAGGTTGACAGAGATCGGTGCACCAAAAAAGTAAATTACAACATTTAATCACAAAGTAACTACTAGAACGCACTGAACATCAGAGAATGATGATATATGTGGCATTTGTTGTGGTTCTTTGGATACCAGATATGAGCAGCACACACAGACACACACGCACACACACAAAAACACATTCCCAATTAAACATTAAGACTCTGTTGTCTCTCGTTCACCCAGGCACGTGCAGTGTCACACTCACACACACCACTGATTTCCTATGTGCCAACCCCCAACTGCTTTTGTCATTAAAGCTGCCATGAGTTGCATGGCTGGCTGCAGTAGGTGTGGTGATCCATCAGCGGAGTGCCAGGGCCCAGCCATTAGAAAACCATCTGCAAGCAACAGCGCTCCACTGGCACAAGCAGTCTGGAGAGGGCAGGTCGGAAAGAGAGAGAGAGAGGGAGAGAGAGAGAGAGAGAGAGAGAGAGAGAGAGAAAGAGGGACACAGAGAGGGAGACAGAGACAGACAGACAGAAAGAGCAACAGAGAGAGACACAGAGACAGAGAAAGAGAGAAAGAGAAAGAGAGAGAGAGAGAGAGAGAGTGAGAGAGAGAGAGAGAGAGAGTGAGAGGGCCCTGTGTGCTAGGCAGTTTACTGTGATTGATATGAACCATTACAGACAACAAGGGAGAGGTAGGCAGAGAGCTAGTCACCGTTTTATTTTCGGTCATTTGTTCAGACAAAAGCTAGGCTAGATCCACAGTAAGCAGGGGATGCACGACAGCATGTGTTGTGTTTGAGAGAGAGAGAGAGAGAGAGAGAGAGAGAGAGAGAGAGAGAGAGAGAGAGAGAGAGAGAGAGAGAGAGAGAGAGAGAGAGAGAGAGAGAGAGAGAGAGAGAGAGAGAGAGAGAGATTCATTTTGGGACAAGGCCGAAGCATCTGTGTTCAGTAATGGGACACGCACACACACACAGAGGCAACCACCTGCACAGCAAGCGACTATAAAACGCACACACGCACAAACTCGCCCACACACACACACACACACACACACACACACACACACACACACACGCACACACGCACAGTCCTTTCAGACATACATAACCAGAGAAGTCCTTTCAAAGAACATCAATCAGGCAAGCAAAAAGCAACATGACAAGTGACAATACAGCTTAGGTGAATAAGGATGTGATGAAGAACAGGAATGGATCTGATGGATGACATGCAGTCTTAGATTAACTAAAAATACACTACTTCTGATTATTACATTGGCTTTCATTCCAAGTTGTTCTCAGTCTCTCATTCGGTTGCCAGTAAACATGCACATTGTTTAGTTGCTAGTACAATTGAACCAAAAATAAAATCTGATGTTAGCCATGTTGGGTTTTACTGTACAGATTTGTCTGTATTCACCGACTGTGAGATGCAATAACTTTGTAATGCCAACCAGCATAAAGATAGCGCCACTAGCAAGTTGGCTGTACCGCGTTGTTATACAGTAAGTACCCAGATGGCCTGTGTATAGCTATAGCACTACTGGCTGTGAATAATCAAGGGACTTTTACTGTCAAATCACCTGTGAATTTCCAAAGTCATAGGATTTTTAAGAGATAAAGGGAATGGGTGCCAAACACCAAAGCCCATTCATCCTGCCGTAATGCATTAAAGAAGATGGGCCATGCTGTAAAATTTTAGTCATAGAGTATATGCCGAGCAGCATAGTGAGGAAGTAGGAAACATGCCTGTTTAATGGATCCTAGAAGGTAATGTATCGCTGCATGGAAGGCCAATCTAATTAGATTGCTTCACTATTAGATTTACACTAGTCTACTGGGACCACATTGCTATATAGGAAACTACCAGACATAGAGAACATTTACCACTAAAGACAATCCCTCAGCATGCTTGACTATACTGGGAAATAAAAGCGGGGGGTGGGGGTGGGGGAGTGGTGGGGGGAGATCCCTGGACTATATCAACAATACATTCTGAACTGAAGGTATATTATGTCATGTATGATTTAGGATATCCCACTAAACATTAAAAAGGTTAAAATCGATAGACGGCCACTAAGAGGTTGTGTAATCTAATTAGTCCACATTTTACTGGTATTGAGTCATGTCCCAGCCTTCATTCATTGTGAATGGCTTGGCTATCCTTCTTTTACAGATCAGTATGACAATAGGACTGAACAATGGAGTTAAAGGCTACATGTACATGGAGGAAGCTTCTTGAAAGGCTTCAACTGATTGTGTCAGAAACAACAGTCAAAGGAACTCTGGAGAGCTCTGACTTTCAACTCCCTACAGGCACTGGAGGCTTCACTTAACTCATGAAGAGCTCTTAATATATCTGATTCATTCATCTTATCTTGTGATTCCGCTCAGTCCATAATCATCATAGCACGATAATGCAAACAGTATTTCAGCTGCTCCTCATAGATGCAGTGTCATACTAGCAGCTGAGAACATATCATAAAGATGAGAAATAGACAGTCATTTTGCACCATCCCCACGATCACAGCCTTGCTTCATTATATCCCAGAGTGTAGTTTTAAAGTTATAAATTTATTCAAGCAGGACGCCTGTCTAGCAAACCTGGGCAAAATACAAGGTTAATTTGTATTCAGTACTTGGAAAAAACATGATGAGTGCTTGATTTATCTTATCTTGCTAGAGATAACTCCACTTTGAGACTGTTTAAGCAAAAAATGAAATAAACAAGAGTGTGGATTTTTTTTCATTTGTCAGGATTTCAGGTTATTTGGACACATAACTCCCATTAATTGCTGATAAGAGATTACAGTCTTCCTGCTTTTTTGTGTTCCTGATCACATCCCTGATAAATAAAACGCACCTCAACCGGTTGACAAACTTGAAACCATATTCAAATCTATTTTTGCTCAGATCTTAAGTGTATCACTCAGCACTGTACCTGAGGAGAGGCTGGAAGATCACAGTGATGTTCCTGGCTCCTGGTTTACACACAAACTTCATTTCTCCTCCTTCAATCAGGTTGTCATCTGCTCCGCCTAGAACACAGGAAACAGGACTTGACTGAATCAAACATATCAAAATGAACATCTATTCATAGTAGTGTTGGTGAGTGTGTGTACACTGTACAACATGTGTAACGTAAGATATAACGCAGATATATACATAGGGTGGCTTAGTGGTTCAAGTTGGTTCAAGAGACCATCTTTCAACCAGCTGACCCAGGTTCAAGGCTCATTTTAGCAAGCATCGCCCTGCCCCCTAGTGTCCTTGAGCAAGACACTAGACACCTGTTCTAGAGTCACTGACCTGTATCTGACCCTGACCTCTGACCTCCCTGAAGGGGCAAGCGGAAAGAGTATTTCCCTACGGGGATCAGTAAAGTATCACATTATGGTGAATAAAATCTCACATTCACTTCCCACTGTGTGTGTGTCTTTGTGTACTAGCATCTGTCTGTATAGGAGCGCACCTCCAGCCATGATAAACACATCATCCAATCAGCTTGGCTCTCCATCACGACTCTACATGCTTCCCACATGCTCACACTCTATGCCCCTGCGCCACTGCGTGGGTGAACCCCACAGCTAACAGGGTTAATCAGAAAATCATTGCCGTGTAACATGCTCAGACCGGAGCAAGGGAGTGAGAGAGTGGGGGGAGGGGGAGTGGGGGTGGGGAGGGGAGGTAGGGAGAAAGGGGGAGAGGGTAGATAATAGGGGAGAGAGAGAATACCGCAGCTCATTACCTCCACTCATCCTGAAGTAATCAATATAATTGACGGAAAAGAAATTGCGGCTCGCTGTCAATACAGCAAAATGTCGAGCAAAAGAGGAGGCCGTGTGTGTGTGTGTTATGCATGTATGAAACTTGTGAGATTGTGTGTACTATGCATGGGTGAATGCGTGCACACATATACTGCATATGTTCATATTAGTGCTCATATGCAAATTGTGATGGGTTGATGAATATGAATAGTACAGAGGCGAGGCGGTGGCATTTCTCTATGCAGTGGGGACAATGTTATTCATTAGAATTCCTCGATTTGGGTTTATGGTGAGGTCCCACGCCACTCAGCAACATAATATGCAGGAGAATGGAAAAAGCAGACAATGCAATAAATAACCTTCTAGATTCAAAACCAGAGGGCTCCAATTCATTAACAATTGAAGCTTGTGGGTGGAAACCTTAAGAAAAAAGCATCCTAGATTAGACTGGGAGTCTATTAGAATTATACCATCAACATGACATTGACTTCAGCTCACTATTACACCTGTCCTGGTCAGCTGACATGTGGGGCAAAGTGTATAGGAGGAATGAATGGACACACTCTGGATAGAAATCACTCGAGATGATGTGATCAAGCTTACTTTGATAGGGGTTTGGACTGGGCAAGAGAGCGTGTGTGTGTTTCGAAATGGTGAGATTTCACTCGGGTACAAAGCCTTGGCCTGCTGCCTACTTCTATCTATCTCATTTCCATGTCCAATAAGGCCTTGCAAAGCCTGTGTGATACAACACAAAGACACCTCGCCATGGTGTGAAAGCCTGTCCCGCATTACCTGCACAGCCCGCATAGCCTTGCATTCAAATGCATATCAACTCATTGTTCCCTGTGCCTGGCTCCATAATACATTTCTAATGGAACAAGTTTCAATTGAAAAGAATGGCAGACAACACTCCCCTTATTTTCATTAAAATGACAAGGGAAGCTTTCATTCCATCTGAAACTTTCAGATGATGGGTTTCTGATTCTGATCTGTTGCCATGAAATTCACCTGCGCGGTAAGCCTGCGTTCTTGTTGCTAAGTGGAAACGGAGATGAGGTCCAATTCACTCAAACTCTGTCTCTATCTCTCCATCCATTCATCCTTCCTTTGGTGCCAATTCAATTAAGACTCAATTACAGGCTCCTAAACAAAGCTGCCGCCAACGCACTCCCTTGCTCAACCTAACACGCTCTCTCGCATTCTCCGTCTTTCACGTTGTTTCTCGCTCTCTCCCTCTCTATCTTCCTTTGAGCTTCAAGGTGGAAAGAGTTGACTCAACTTTTGTTTCCTTGTCATCAACTTGCAAACATCAACAAGTCACAGAGTCTGGAGAAGTTGGCTTTACTTGCTCGCTCCGAGAGCCATGTCTAACCAGTAACTACACACACACACACACACACACACACACACCGAATTGACTGCCGTGTGTGTATTCCCAATGACAGTGACCAATTTAATTTCATGCTCTAAACATCTGCATCAGTGTCAGACAAAGGAGCGAGGGAGAGACCTCATTGATCCGTGGGGCCTGGGACCAGCTGCCAACAGGGCATAGCACTGATGAATATTAAATAGGCCAGCGTTAATATGCATGGGATTCTTCAGAGTTGTCTAGACGTGACAGGGTGGCTCCGGTTGCAGGTCAGGATGCCACCAAACTGCTGCCAGCTCTCTCTCTCTCTCAACGTAATGTGTGCAAGTGCGCTTTTGTTTGTGGATGCGCGCCCGTGTGTATGTGTGTTTGCGTCCCCCGGTGTGTGGTCTGATCCAGGATTAGCAGGAGGGGTGTGTGGAGGTGCCCTGCCCGGCGGGACAGCGGCTGGCGGCTGGAAAGGAAGGAGTGACACATTCTAATGTGGCCAAATCCGCCTGAAATCCCCCTCGAGGACCACTGCTCCTTCTGCAACACAAACACCTCCGCAGACACGGCATATGCCTTCTAGCCATATACACATCCATGGATTAAAGGGGGTGCGTACACACGGGGGCAAATGTGTATACATGCATACAGTCTTTAAGCACACACACACACAAGCTCACGCACACACTGACACCCCTCCAGCCCCCTATAGTGCCTTAGCATGCACTCCCCAGCCCACATGTAATCAAGTCAGGCAGTGACTTAGTGAAATTGCATTAGCCACACTTTCCTGAGTTTGATGAGAAATGGGTTTGATCCTGTGATGTATTCCGGCCCTGCCCAGATCTAGGCAGGGAGAGAACGGACGTGTGATGCCTTCTTTAACACACTCCTACGTCTCCTAGGAGCGGTGTGTGTTTCTGTATGCGTGTGTATGAGCGTGTGTGTGTGTGTGTGAGAGAGTTGAGGAAATCCAGACAGACCAACACAGGATCAGTCATAATCCCTAATTTACAAGTGGTGTGTGTCAGTTTGCTATGTGTAGCCAAGTGTAAATTTGTGTACGTGTGTCTATATGCACAAAAGGACAACAGCAAACACAGACAGCCGTCCAAATAGGCTACCCATAATCCACCTTTGGGAAGGTGTATGTTTGTGTGTATGTGAACATACTGTATATATACTACATGCATGTTTTCATGTATTGTATTCTTGTATTGAATAACAAACACAGTATGAAAAGCCTTCCAAACATTCAATCCTCCAACTGTGCAATCCTCCATTTACACAGTGTGTATGAACTCTGTGTGATAGCCATCCACACCGTGTGATCACAATTGTAATCTCTCATTTATAGCCAATGTAACAAGCTGTGTGTGTGTGTGTGTGTGTGTGTGTGTGTGTGTGCGTGTTATCGGAAAGGTCAACTTGGAAAGATCAAAGACACCTGTGATGGCTCTCTCTAGGTTCTTATTGGTGTGATGGACTCATAATTCTCTCTCTCTCTCTCTCTTTCTCTCTCTCTCTCTCTGTCTCTCTCTCTCTCTCTCTCTCTCTCACACACACACACACACACACACACAGATACACATACAAACTGAAACACCTTGGCTGTTGTAAGCTGGACAAATGACAGTTTCCTTCAACATATACTGTCTTATTACAAAACAGTACTGTTGAAGGAAACACCAAAATACAAAAACACTGAGACAAACGCGTTTGCAAAAAGACTTTCAGATACACCCATACATACACAAGTTGAAATATAAAGGGATCAGATGTATTCAAATGTATATTTGTGTGTGCGTGCGTGTGTGTGTGTGTGTGTGCGCGTGCGTTTGTGCTCGCATGTTTGTTGAGAATGAGACTGGCAGTCGGCTGCATATACACACAGTAGAAACCTGCTGATCTAATGAGATCAGGGTCCAGTTCAATAATGCATGAATCTCCGGTCAGTCCCGGGCATCCCATTCCACTCAGACGTCTTCATGTCTGATTGGCTCCTAATGAGAGCCTTCTATTATTAAAATTAATTTGACGGGACGGTATCTGCTGCTCCACCAACCAGGACACCAAATCAACCCCTCAGCCAAGAATAAACGGTATAAATAAATGACAATATGAATAAATAAATTCAGGTGTAAATTGAGTTGGATTAATTATTAAAAGTGTCACTGCAGCACACACTGCGTCTCCGTGGTCTTGGTTTTAATGAATGCACATCTGTCAGTGGTGAGATGACGACAATGCACTCCAGCACCAGACTGGTTATTAATTACGCAGAATGTCTCTTTTGAGACGGTAGTAAGTGTCTTCCTAAACAAGGGACATTTTTGAAAAACCCTTGAACAGCTGGAGATGTATGTTGTTTGTCTTTCAAAGATCAGGAAGGTCAGTGCAGTTTTAATCTGCCGACAGTTGGTGGCAGTGTTTTGAGTTGGAATACTGTGAAAACTGGCTTTGTATTGAAAATGTCAAAAGTTGAGGTTACATATTACACAAGCTTTAGTTTGCTTCAAGGCAACAATACTGTACATCTGTTTATTCTGCAAATTACATTTAAAATTTGTTCAGTAATGCCCAGGTAGAGATTCACAATCAGGTTACATTAGTCAGAATCCTAATTCTTACCAACTGGAAAGAAACATCTGCCAATTGGATAAACCTGTCGGCTCCCATACGCACCCTCCTCCCTTCTCCCAGACCTTTGTGCTACCATTACTGAGATAAATGTCAAATTGATACAACTCATTTATCATAATCCTAAAATATTCCTTTCCATTTTCTGTTTGTTCATAAGATTATGAGGGTATAGTGTTGAAACATTTAGGTTAGGTTAGGCTAACTCACAGTCTAGGATTTTGTCAGCCTCTTTCAGCCAGCCTTCATGCTGCAGCACTAGGCCTATTCAACCCCTTACAGCAGCTAGGAATGAGTTCTCCAGTCTGAGGAGTGAATCTAATATGTCAAGCTGACTGTGATTTAGGGTGAAAATCTATCCTATTACATCAATCATGACATGAAAGATACTGTGGATCAAGTGGCTCTCATAAATTTTGACCAATTTCAGGACCAATGACTTGGATGAGAGGAAACAAAATTAACTTGGCTATTTAAATGCAGTAGATTTGCCATTCTACTTCACAAAGATAATAGCAAGCAGTTGCCAAGCTACTAAGCTAAGGCCCACATGTATCAAAATCCGTCTGAAACTGAATCTTAAAAGAAGATACCAGTGTCAGTGTTTAGAGTTATAGCCCATTTACTACATTTCCCCCAATCATTTTGCAATGCATGCCATATGGAATTAGATTTTTTAACATGTCATTGTTTTTAAAATACCAATTTGATGATGTCAAACCTAGCTTGAAATTAACTGTTGTCCTGGCTAACAAAGATGCCCTAAATTAAAAACATGGATGTGACAATAAAGTTTATAAGCCAACATGTTTTGAAAGATTATTTCCTGGCGGAGAGTTAAATTTCTTCCTGTGGGTGTCAGGTGATTGACAGAAAGCAGAGTGTAACGTAATGTGCATGTTGATATGAAAACACTCAAGTTGGGCACAATGAAATAGGAATAAAACAGAAACTTTGACAAAGCCAAATTAAGGCTTCGTGTTTACTGTGATGGTTTATCTAGCTCAGGCAATTTTCAAGTCTGTGGAAACTCTTTTTCATACCTTACAAGAATGAATGGTAGCAAATGGATTCTTCTGAAGGTAGGAAAATGAGCCCTGATATCTCCAACTACGTTCATTGTGTGCAGACACCATGAGGAATAACATAGAGGGGAAACCTAGATGATTGGCACAAACTTTAAAGAAACACCTGTATTATCCTTTAAAGAGGTGAGTAATAGGAGATAACATATTCCCCAACAACATGTGGTTATATAACAAAGTCGACAGACCGGTCCTTCAATTATATGTATGAGAGCAACTATTCCATCTAGTATCATAATTTTGTTATATTCAGAGAAAATCCAGCAGCACCGTGCACAAACCAATCACTGAGGGTGTAAAAACACTCTAAATACTCTTTACTACTATGGTCTCTTGAATCTGTCAACCATGAGAAGGCATTACAAATGATTGAGTGATTGCGTAAATGTATGTGCATGGGTGCGTGTGTGTGTGTGCGTGTATGCGTAAGGATTGGAAGAAGTAATGGGCCAGAAAACCAAGTGTCACCACACTCTTGATTGGCCCCAGCAGGGAAGCAGAAAACAGATTGTGAGTCCTGTTCTTCACCTGATGAACCTGCTGCACTCTGGGACGGTAAGAGAGGTGCGTCCGCGTGTTTGTCTGTCTACCAACCAACCAGTATAGCCGCTTCTGTTCATGTGCCAAGGTCTGCCTCTAGCCTCAAGCCCCCGTTGCCCTTCTTCCACCCTCACTTCCCTCCCTCCGTCCCTCCTCCCTCCCTCCATCTTCTTCAATCAGCAGGTCTGAGATTAAAGGTAAACACAGGGGTGACAGTCGAAGCCGCCGATGATGACAAGTCCAACGCTGATTAAAATTAGCCCCGGGTTGGGAAAGTACACAAAGCTCTCTCTCTCTCTCTCTCTATGTGATTAAATGTCTGCACTCTGTCAACTATTACCATCGCCCAACTTCTGTTTTCTCATCACATTTAATTTCTAACTTCTCTGCATGTCACCTAGCCAGCGTTCATCAAAAGCAAGGTAATGAATGAGTGATACAATGCAGTGTTTCGTGGCTCTTTCAAGGCTCTTATTTGGATATTCATTCATTCTTTCTTAACATTTTTTCTAGCTGTGGGGGGCCGCAACAGCAAAATGTATGTAAAAGAAACAGCAGATAGGGTACAATATGCATTGCACGAGCATTGATTCTGTAGATTACAAAACCACCTCTTTCCGGTAGGTACACAAACCTATGACATTACAACTGTGAGTCAAATACTGGCAGTTTTAATATCGGCGTTAATCAAATCTAATACAAACTGTTCCATGAACCTCTCTTCAAAACCCCTGCAGTGTCTTCTCCACTACCACTCTTCTATCCATCAGTTTCCTAACCAGGGGCTTGGTCTGCTACACTACAATAAAAACCTGATATTATTATTACAAGGCACAGTGCATTTCCCACACTATCTCCCTGCTCCAATCTCATTTCAGCACCAGAGCTAATTCAATCACTGGTCCCAACACAGATGAAAACCCAACACTATGCCTTTATCTGTGTGCTTGCATGCGTGTGCGTGTGCGTGTGCGCGTGTGCGTGCGTGTGAGTATGTGAGTATGTGTGTGTGTTTGTTTGTTAGAAGAGTAGAGGAGGGAAATCACATCTCTAATGTTGTTTTAACCATTATCATCATCCTTGCTGCAATCTATGTCAGGGCAAATTGAACATGATGTGTCCAAGCTAATACACACAATATGACTACTGTGAGGTAGGGCTTCTGTGACGGTGTGTGTGAGTGTGTGTGTGTGTGTGTGTGTGTGTGTGTGTGTGTGTGTGTGTGTGTGTGCATGTTTGCCACAATATGCATAACTGCTCCATATTCGCTTTCATGCTGAACACAAATAAAGCCTTTTCACTGTAATAGCCTGTCAGGTAACGGAGGTACCTTGCATTTTATCTACAAACCCAGTTATGTCGCTGCTGGAGCAAAGCAATTCAAAAAGGTCTGGCACCAGAACAAGAGGGGAAACATGTCATTTTCCAGATATGGGCTTTTCAGCGACAGTCCTGTGGTGCATAGAACTCGTGTATGGACTCAATTACAGCATGTCATACATGTCATGCGACATAACTTACACGCATATGATATGTAGAGTACACACACAGATGACATGTCAGGCCAACATGAAAGCACTCATCAATCTTGGGGTGACATGTCCCCAACCCTTTCCCAAACCACACAGCATCATGGGTAATGTCCCACTAACAGCCCTATGAAGGACAAAATAGTGAACTGTTGAACCTGATGACATTCTGTATACAAAGAAGATTTTATTAAGTTGTTTACCCTTTATTCCTTCCTCTTTGCTTTAGCATAAGTCAATGTCAAAGCTTGTAAGCAAGCATTACCTTGAAGATCAAGAGGTGGTTCCTATAATGTATTTGTTACCTCAACTCTGAGACTGAGGTTATGTTGAGAAACAGAGAAGTCTCTCAGCAACCTGCTAGAAAGTTGTGAATTATTAGTGAATACAACATTACCTCCTATATAATTCATACCCATCAATTTCAATCTGTTGCACAACTTCAAACAAGCTGGGGCAAAAAATGTAAACAAGTGTTGGAAGAGAGAAATTGGCTCCATGGAGGATAGCCTTTTATTTTCACTTTACAGCACGTATGATTTAATTTAGTTTAAAGCGGCCAGGGGACTAAGAGCTTATAAATCAGTTAAAAGAGGAGGCCAACTCAGTATTCAAGCTACAATGTTTTTGCTCATCCACAAGAACTGACAACAAAGGGAAAAAACAGTGGCACTAGTGTTTGAAGTCTTTTGTCCTTTTGCTCTGAGAACCTGTAATATAAATACTGAATTAATATTTTGATCGACATCGGTCCATTAGTTAAGTAAGATGATTCATAGGAACGTACGGCATGTTGCTTACTTTAACAAGATTTGATTTGTTCATTCTGAGTATTCCATATTCAGACACCTACACACACACACATCTATAAACACGTCAATCTCCAATTAGCAAAGAGCAAGTGAAAGTTAACAACAAAATGAGAAACATGAGCATGAAACATGAAATCCTGACAGAGCATCAGCGTACAAGAAAGACAGCAAGAGGGAAAGAGACAGAGAGGGAGAGACAGAGACATCAATCACAAGTGAGCATGTGTCTAAGACATTCCAGCAATATAATCCCCTAATAATTATTGACTTCTCTCCCGAGGAAGTTCAATTCCATCTAAGGTTCCATTTATGAATATGATAAATCATAATTGCAAGGTCGGCAGAAGTCAAGTATTGATTGCTCTACGAGATGAGCGAACAACCGTTATCCTTGAACGGTGGCAACAAATGAAGGAGAGACTGAATGATTGAAAGGGCAAGTGAGTGGTTTTACATTAAAAACAGATTTAAGAGCCCTGGTGGTTCTGGAGTGTGTGCAAGGGATCTAAGACTCTGTACAAATCTGACAGTGGCTGTTTGTGTGAGAGTTGGGATTAGAGCTAGAAGGTATAGGTTAGCTTTGCTGAGGACCTACCTGAATGAATAAGATGGGGTATTTTTAGGATATTGTGTTCTCATGGTAGGGCTGCACAATTAATCGTAGATAATCGTTATATAATCCTAATAATAGTTTCCACAGTTAATAATCATGTAACTGTAATATTGAAGGCTTTGTTATATATTAAATTATCCTGAAAGTCCCACTGTAGTATATCAAGCTCTCCCATTACGTGGGACCAATCACAAACTTGGAATGTGCAACATGCACCCATGTGACCAAAACGAAAGTTACAATGGAGAAGCAGATAGCTCCAGTGGGATAGAAAGAGAGAAACCTTACATGGACCCAACTTTGGACAAATGTAGCGATGGGTGAAGTGGAAAAGAATGGAATGGCTCAACGTTAGAAAGGCAAATAGTTTTAGTTCCTAGACCACAATAACAGTTAACGGGCAAAAGCACAAAAAGTGGCAACTAATCATGATTAATAATCGTGATAACAATATTCAGCAAAATAATCAAGATTATAATTTTTGCCAGAATCGTGGAGCTTATTTTTGGACAAAAAGCCAATGAGTCAAATAGCCAATGCCACCTTCAGCGACCACATCACCCTGTTGAAATTTCTAAGCTTTTCTGAAAACTGTCCTTTCCAAAAACATGATATATGTCCTCCCCAACAATCACAATCCCAGTTTGGACTAGGTGTGGAACATCAGACTGTATAGGTAAGCCGTTTCGCTTGGCAGGAATAAGCCGTTACTCCTACTTCGCTCTATAAAGCAAAGGTTTTGCTTGCAACACACACACACACACACATACACACACACCTCTCTTTGAACACACGGCTATCAACATCTGCCAACCCCACCCCAGAACCCCCACCCCCGTGTCTCCCGCTAGACATTTTTCCATTTGCACCTCTTCTGCCTCCCCTCCCCATTGTGCTGTACAAAGCAGCTTGACAAGAAACACCACTTCTGGTCGCCCCAAGCAGTCACTCACTTTCCACTCCTCCTCTTCCTATTCCTCCCTCTCTCCAGGGAACACAATGCTATTATACATAAACAAGAAGCCCCTAATACAACATTGGCTTTTTTTTCTTTACCTCAGACTGAGCATTAGGTATTAAGGGGTGGGGAGAAGGAAAGCTATTTGTAACCAGATTGAATGAGCAGGGGACGCAGCAAGGCTGTTCTTTTTGTTTGCCGGACACCCGGTGAACGAGTCTAATTTGAATATCAAAAGGAAAAGGGGGAAAGTGTGAAATAGATTTGAAACACAGTAGATTATGAATACATCTTGGGAGGGGAGGGAGGTCAGAGGTGGGAGAGAGTTGGGACTGGGAGTGTGTTTGAAGTGTGTATGTTTGTTTATGTGTGTGTGTGTGTGTGTGTGTGTGTGTGTGTGGCGATAGGCAGGCTTTGTGTACGGCTGTCACACGGAGGGTTGTCACTTGGAACGTGCCCCGGGGCAAGGTAATATTGCACGCAACACAATGAATGACCGCAGCACGAGGAAAAATAAAATCAAAAAGCCCGTAAATGCATTACTGACTTGCCGTGGTGCAAGACCGCGCTAGTTATTGAGATGTATTCACACTTCACCTCCCAGATGACCACTGGGGCACTCCGAGTCATCCACCGCCTGCACAGGCGATAGAGAGGCAATAAAAAAGCAGAGGGCGAGGATGTAAAAGTCTAGTAGTTGAGAGACATACAGGGGCATGATAACATATCCATAGCTGGGAAAGTGTTATTTTCATCATTTATTCATAGGGACCGTGATTGAATCCGGATGTGGCTCTGTGATTCTGGAGTGGGGGTTTACAGAGGACACAAACACACACAAGCACACATGCATGCCTACACCCTTATATATACACACAACCACCAATCTGACGCATATGTGAACATTATGTCCCTCCTAGACAAACCTTGCCCCCACCCTTCCCCGACCACTACCACCACCACCACACACACACACAAGCGCGCACACATACACTAGTCGGCAAACTCACCTACATAAGTGTAAGCATCATGTTCTAAACACACATTTCCTCTCACAGACACGCAGCGCTGTCTATCCAGATGTGGCTACATATGGAGCTGTAATGAAGTCTTTAGATGAAGCATTGGATTAATTGAAGCGTATGGGACGTGCTTCAGTGGAGAAGGCAAGCAATTAAGTCCCCTAAGCTCCCTGTGTGTGTGTGTGTGTGTGTGTGTGTGTGTTCGCGTACATGTTAATGAGTGCCTGTGTATACGTGGGTGTGTGTGTGTAACGAGATAGATGGTGGGCCCTTAAACACGTATACAACACTCAGGAGACACATGCTACAGATATTACAGATTAATTTCAAATCCATTAGAGATGTGTTGTGGGTCTGGATAAGTTACAAAGTCATTACACATATTTTATACCAATGCTGCTGCACAGATTCTCGATCGCAGAAGATTTGGGAACCAGCAGAGAGATACTGTGTGTGGTGCATTCTAACCTTAGAGCAATTGTACTTTAGGAGCAGAATGGAGATATATTACATATCTGTATGATCAACAAATGGTATCACCCACAAGTCAGAGATATGAAATGTACTTCCCATATACAGCAGTGGCTTTTGCACAAGCTACAGGAGGATTTGTACTTCTGACTTTGTACTCTATTCAGTGCATGACGATTGTTATTCATTTGGTAACGGGGCATAGCTGGATTTAGAACGAACAATCAAACTCCTATTGCCAAGGCTATGTTGGTGAGCATCTGACTTAATAACTATATTGACTTGAAGCAGATTGTTGAGAAAGAAGAGTTTAGGAAACTCCAAGTAGAGAGAGTAAGAGACACACATGACTAAGCTTTAAGTGTTGAGTAATCCCGTAGCCAGAAGAACTCATCAACTCAATCTCTCATTTCTAACTCTTTTCCTCTCCCTCTCTCTCCCTACAGTAAGTTTAATTTGAAGAGAGAGAAAGAGTCCCTTTCCACACCATCTCAATACATATTTTTCTAATTTCTTCCTTCAGAAATCCCTTAATGGCTTCTTCGCTGGACCCTGATGAAAACAATGACTTTTAACCCTCCTCTCCCTCCTTCCCTCCATCCATCTCTCCCCTCCCTCCATCACAGTCGACTTATTTCACTTTCTAAATGATTTCTTACTCCTTCAATCTCTTCACAGCCATTCAGGCCCCGGCCTGGTCTCGTGGCCGGCGCTACGCATTGTGACAGGCGAAATGAAAGCCCAGAGAAATCTCATCTTCTTATGAACGCTCCGAGGCATTCAGCCAGTCAAAAAAAAATATTTTTTCCCCCTTCTTTCTGAGGCGCCGACAGAAGGAAGAAGAAAAAAAGTGAGCTGTTATTTGAAGACCATTTGGGGTTTTTCTTTATCCAGAGTTAATCAATGCTGTTCTTTTTTGTGGCAGGGTGGGGAGTTGAAGCAGTTCATTTTGCATACGCTTACCAGACTAGCTATAACTGGCATTTCTTATAAAAAAAAATTAAATAAAATAAGAACCATAGCTTGGAGGGCGAGGGAGCATTAATACGTCCTATCCTGTACAATACCAAATGAGCTGTTCGTCAAGTCAATCTCCCCCTGGTTGTTTTTAGGTTGAATACCTGGAGAAGCACATCTAATATAAAATCATTTACTTTTAAAAAGTTTAGCCTCAATTCTAATTATATGGATATTGTCAAAGGACCATTTTTGCGTGCACCGGGGAGTAGTCTCTATGGATTAAAAGCACTTTCCTGTTGTTGACAACGTCTCTCTCCGTCTCCTACCTCCTCTATTTTATCCAGACAATGTCAACGAGGAGCTGGGTGTGAAAAAAGAAAAACTAGCAGACAAACCGTGCTGTCAGGCACCGCTGATTGAAACCTCAAGGTCATCGCAGAGCTAGGCAGAGAAACAGAGAGGCAGAGAGCGAGAGGGAGGGAAAGATTGAGAGTGAAAGAGTGAGAGAGCGAGAGTAGGAGCAGTGGAACAGCAGAGACTCTCCAGGGTCTGGCTGTGTAGCTAGTTCTCTCAGTGTGCTTTTGTGTGTGTGTGTGTGTGTGTGTGTGTGTGTGTGTGTGTGTGTGTGTGTGTGATGTGTGTGCGAGGTAAAAGCTGAGCACAAGAGCACGCGGTGTAGCTGGGATGCATCGGCTATCTGCAGAGAAGGTTTTCAAGGCCTCTCCCTGTAGGCGGATTCTGCAAAGTCACCCTCCTCTCTGCTTCTCTTCAATTTCTCTCACTCTCTCTGTTTTTCTCGCCTCACTCCTCCTCTCTTGTCTGCCTTTCTTTCCCTTAGTGTAACTTCCTGACCTGCGACTCGCCCTTGCTATCTCCTCAACACCTTTTTGTTAAGGCTCCCTCATGCTCTCCATCTCCCCAAATCCCTCCATCACCAAACTTGACCAAAACCCTGCTCACTTCACCTCTTTCTCCATCTCCATTGGCCATTTCTTCATCACCTGTATACTCATTCCTTTATCTGTCTTCCCCTTTATCTGTCCCACCTTTTTCCTTCCCACCATCGTTCCCTCCCTTCATCTCGCCATTCTTCCACCCTCCTTCACGCTGCAGGTTTCCATTCCTGCTATTCAGGTGTCTTCTGCTCCCTCTCTCTCCATCTCTACCTCCCATTCCCCAGTCATTCCCTCTCCTCACACTTCCATCCCTCCATCCCCCGCCTCACCTTGTAATTCTCCACTCTTGCTGTAGAGTTCTCTCCTCTGCTCTCTCAGGTAGGCGCTCATGCTGATGGCGTGAGAAGATGACTCGAATCTACAACACACAGGAGATCAAGCCGGTGGGCACAAAATACAACAGTACAAAACAAAAAGCAACAAGAGACTACAGAAAAAAAAACTACAGAGGGCAGTGGCCTTGCGGTGAAAGTGAAAGAGAATAATGTAACCTTACATACATTTTTGGCCATTTAAGCCTTTTTGAATTTCAAAGCTTAACATCATAAAATATTGTCAAGGTGAATTTGTCTGAACACTTCTCTTATACAGAGGATAATTTATTCTTTCCAGAGCTTCTGAGAAAATCTCTTATATTTGGAAGGCAGGCAGCATTCAGGACTATGGAGTGAAGAGTGAGATCCTTACTTGAAGAGGGATTGCTTGGCACGCTGGGGTTTTTTCTTGGCAAAGAAGGCAGCAAACTCGCTGCCGGTGCTGGCGTAAGAGAGCTGGGCCGAGGGCTCGGCGGCACTGCGGCTGTTCTTCACATCTAGGTAGTCCATGAGCAGAACCTAGACAACACACAGCACAAGGTCAGTGGCTGGCAGAAGAACAACTGGATGATCCGGGTTCAAGCCTCTGTCCTTGCAAGCATCTGTCCTGCTGGTGTGTGTCCTTGAGCAAGACACTGATTTTCTAGGGGTGCTGTCCTGTAGCTAACCCTGACCTCTGACCTCCATGTGGAGGGGGACAAATGAAAAAGACTTTCTAATCATCATATTATTCATTATTATCATCACTATCCATGGTGGTGATCCAATGCTTCCAAGTGGGCTAAGAGGATTCGGTCACTGTCCAACAGCCTTGTCAAATGGTCTCTAACTCTAACACTAAGCACCAACTCCTCTAGGTGAGTCTGCAAACACTAAACCTGTCCATGAAATAAACCTAATTTCTGGAATGTCATGTTGTCACTAGTAATGGGCTCACTAAGATATTTTGCGCAGTCATTTTAAAACTTTATGATCTTATCCGGCTACAACACCAAAAAGCTGACAATTTTTGTGGCACTGACCTTATGATGTGAGCAAATATCTCAACAATCAATCAGTCTTTTATCATTCACCCAGGATTAGAGAAACTGATCATCGCAACTAATCCTCAATTATGGCCATATATATTCACATGCTTCCTCCCAATATCTCTGTGCCTTAGACACTGTATCATAGTATTGAGCTTACTACTGACCATAAAGCTCTCACTCATCATTGTATCTTGTATGCTTGTGTTGGCTGGCCTGCCCTGTCCACTCATCAGCTTATTCATTGGTACCTTTTTATCTGTGTTATATATATCTGTCTTTATATCTTGTCAGTCAGGATTTCTATTGTCATATGTCCCTAAGGTCAGAACTAAATTTGGCAAAAGTGCCTTCATGTACTCTGCTCCCTCTGATATGGAGCTCACTGCAAAATGAAGCTGAAAGAGCTGGTCTCTCTTGGTGAGTTTAAACTGGTAATGAAGGATCTAGAGGCAAACTCATTATGCAGTGTTTGATTTAAATAGGTTTGGCCCATTAGCCTGCTGGCTTGATACTGCCTACTACTACTGCCTATTGCAGCGCTTACAGAGAACATTTTATGTACATTGTTGTATGTCGTTTGTCTTAATGCCGCTTTCTTGGCCAGGTCTCCATGGGACTGCCTGGTTAAATAAAGGATAATTAAATAAAGTATAATGTAACCAGTTCCTCTGTATTTTTAGACAAAAACGTGGGGTAATTTTAGTTTGGTCATCAAAAACTAAAATTCACATCCATCCCTCGTTTGGCCCGATTTACAGTTCTAGGGCAGATTGTGGTGATAAAAACATTTATTCTCAATATTAGCATCACATTTTGTTGTGTTGTAGAAGGAAAGCTATATTATACTGCTATTGTAATATCACATTTTATGTAACAGTGGTGAGTATTTTCTTGCTGTGATGGCTCACCACTGCTGAATGAATACACAGGAACCATTGGTATTACTACATTACACTGTATCACACTTTATGGCAACAGGTAGTCTACAAGGCCAAACTTCAAAAACTAAACAAGATTCCAACTTTGAGAGAGAAACAGGCCAGTGGCATGTCCGGGTGGATTTTGATGACTGTCATAAAAAATCCTCCATTTCCCTGATCTGTCTGCATGATCCATGGCAAAATCCATCAACGTCAGATCACGCTTCATAAAAATCTTATCAACTTCTAACAATAGCTCAGGACAGGCACATTCAAACTGGCCAAACCGAGAAAGTTAACTTCCTATACTCTATCATTCTATCTCCATGTTCTCTCTGTCGCTTTCTTTTGCTCTCATTTTTCAAAATCTCTCAGTACTTCATCTCTCACATTCCTATTTTTTCTCTCTCCCTCTCTCTCTACCTCAGCTCCTCTTTCCCTTTCTCTCTTACCCTTCTTCATTCCTCTCTCTGTGTGAATGCATATGTTCTAAAATAGCCTCCCATATCTAATAGCTTCATAATTTAGCAGGGCCATTTAGCCAGTGTGCGTCTAATTCTGAGGCACAGCGCGGGTCAGCCCAGAGAGGGACAGGAGTAATGGCCAAGCAGATGGAGATCCATCCTGCCCATAATGATGTAATTAACGCTGCAGAGAGCACCCCCGTCATGCATGGGAAAGCCTTCACATGCACATACACACATCAATGTTAATTCAAGTGCACACACATGCACACATATTGTATGTAAGCGCATAACCACACAAAAGGACGTAAATGGGACTCAACACGGAGAAACAGGTACACTGTGGAAGAAAGATTTTTTGTTTTTCATAGATTATTGATTTTTGCATTCAGAGCTTTAAATGGTATATTACATAAAAGGGGTAAATAAATTATTTTGTTTAAATTATTAATAACTGAATCAAAAAAACAAACATTTACCCCTCTCAACTGGAACATTAAAATTCCAAGGTCACAATGTGACTCCAGGATGAGATAAATGTAGAGTAACATGGAAGCTCTACTTGAATTTCTGAGTTTGATCATTTAGGAGAGAGAGAAGAGATGGCTCTGTTTTTAACAGCATTTAAATAGCAAAATCACACAGTAGTCTAGTTACACGTACACTATTGACTGTAGTGAAACTTACAAATCTCTACAGAAATAAAACTATACAGGCAGCACATTATATTAGATATCGTTATTGATATTGTTTATTGAGAAGAAATGCAAGACAAAGGGGATGTGGGGGGGGGGTTGGAAATGGATGGAGGGGGGTTGGGTGTGTGAGGTGTTAATGTGCTCACATTGAAGAATTGGAGAATTTGTTAGAGTCTGAGTTGAAAGTTGACTCCATCTTGTCCTCCTTGTTCTTCTTCTTTTTCTCCTTACGCTTTGGAGTAAGGGCATCAGCGATTCTACGCAGCAAGCTACGTTTCTTTTTCTTCTTCTTCTCCAAAAGTTCATTGAGGTCCCTCTCGAGAACAGCAAGCTTATCCGCCATGAAGGCTTTTCTCTTTGCCCACTCTCGCTCTTTCTCCTCCAGGTCCTGCTCGTTGTCAATTTTGGCCCTGAGGAGACCGGCCCTCTCCTCCTGCTGCTGGAGGAGGCAGCTCTCTAGCTTCTGCTCAGTGTGCTTCAGAGCAGCTGTGATTTCCTGGGCCTTTTCCTGGGCCTGTGCCTGGGCCTGGACTTGGGCCTGTTCCTGGGCCTTTTCCTGGGCCTGTTCCTGGGCCTTCTCCTTGGCCTTTTCCTGGGCCTGGGCCTTTTCCTGGGCCTGTTTCTGGGCCTTTTCCTTGGCCTTTTCCTGGTCCTGGGCCTGTTCCTGGGCCTTTTCCTGGGCCTGTTCCTGGGCCTCGACTTGGGCCTTTTCCTGGGCCTTTTCCTCGGCATGGACCTGGGCATGGACTTGGACCTGTGCCTTTTCCTGGGCCTGTTCCGGAGCCTTTTCCTGAACCTGGGTCTGTTCCTGGGCCTCGACTTGGGCCTTTTCCTGGGCTTGGACCTGTTCCTGGGCCTGTTCATGGGCCTGAACCTGGGCCTTTTCCTGAGCCTTTTCCTGGGCATGGACCTGGGCATGGACCTGGACCTGTTCCTGGGCCTCGACTTGGGCCTTTTCCTGGGCCTGGACCTGTTCCTGGACCTGTTCCTGGGCCTGTTCATGGGCCTGAACCTGGGCCTGTTCCTGGGCCTTTTCCTGAGCCTTTTCCTGGGCCTGGACCTGTTCCTGGGCCTGTTCATGGGCCTGAACCTGGGCCTGTTCCTGGGCTTTTTCCTGAGCCTTTTCCTGGGCATGGACCTGGGCCTGGACTTGGACCTGTTCCTGGGCCTCGACTTGGGCCTTTTCCTGGGCCTGGACCTGTTCATGGGCCTGTTCCTGGGCCTTTTCCTGGGCATGGACCTGGGCCTGGACCTGGACCTGTGCCTCTTCCTGGGCCTGTTCCTGGACCTGGACCTCTGCCTTTTCCTGGGCCTGGGCCTGTTCCTGGGCATGGACCTGGGCCTGGACCTGGACCTGTGCCTCTTCCTGGGCCTGTTCCTGGACCTGGACCTCTGCCTTTTCCTGGGCCTGTTCCTGGGCCTTTAGCTGGGCCTGGACCTTTTCCTGGACCTGTTCCTGGGCATTTTCCTGGGCCTGAGCCTGTACTTGGGCCTGTTCGGCCAGGCCCATGAACATGAACTGGAGCTGGGTCTGGGCAGAAGAGTCCAAGTCCAGAATCTCCTTAAGATGTTCATCTGCCTCCCTCATAGTCTGGTATTCCTGGCTGGTCCATTTCCTCTGGGTCTGTTGCTGCTTCTCAGCAGAAGAGTCTAGGCCCAGAGCCAGCTTGAAATATGCTTCTGCCTCTATCATCATCAGATGCTCCTGGCTGCTCCATTTCCTCTGGACCTGTTCCTGGGCCTGGACCTGTTCGGCCAGGCCCAGGAACATGAACTGGACTTGGGTGTGGTCAGAAGAGTCAAGGTCCAGAATTTTCCTGACATATTCATCTGCTTCCCTCATCGTCTTATAGTCCTGCCTGCTCAATTTCGTCTGGGTCTGGGTCTGTTCCTCGTTCTGGACAGAAGAGTCAAGGCCCAGAACCACCTTCAACTGTTTTTCTGCCTCTATCAGCAGCAGATGTTCCTCGCTGCTGGAGACTGGGTCCAGGAGCCCAGTTTTCCTCTCCACAGGGAATTCCAGGTAGGTCTGCCGTGCAGTGCTGTGGGCGGAGCTTACCTGGGCATCCTCCGGCTCCGTGTTGTGCTGGATCTCCATGTATTTATTTCTCTTGTCTCTCTTTCTCTCTCTTTTTGTCTTGTGTGTCGCCTCCATCGCGCCAAAAAGTGAAATGCCTCTGTGCTCTGTGCACTTGGAATTATAACATCACAATGCATTCACTGCCCTCACTGTGACACCACAATGTATGAAGTTAGTGGGATTCCAAGTTCCCCTTGATTGACAGGAATGTCAAAGATTCTGTGTGTTTTGATTTGATTTTTTTGTGTCTAGCTTCAGTTAAGAGAATAAAAGTGTATTTTTTGGGGTTTAATTACAAGAAGTGTAATGTGATTTAAGATCATTCCAGTTAGTGAGTGTTTGGAAAGAGTATTTTGGTTCTTGTTGAGAACCACTGCACTATGTCATCTAACTAATGTCATCTACACATATATAAACATCTGGCAAATTTCAACATATTTTCAAGCATTTCTTTAAATATATTCTGAAATATACAGTATGTGAAATGTATTTTTTGCAGCCTGGGATAACTCTGATGTCACTGAACTGCATCTGATCCCAACAAGCATGAGCAAACCTGAGAACTGCATCTTGACTTGATTTCTTATCGGTACTGATTTGACAGTATGAAATATTTATTATTCTCAGGCAGGCTGCAGGCAAAACTCTGACTGGAAACAAATCACTTAAATTCCAAACTACAATCTCCAGTTAGACTTTTCCATGTAACCTGAGAATTCATAAATGGTTTCAATTAACTGTGCAAAGGACTAACAAGTGCTGAGATGAGCATCCATAACACTTCAATTATCTGCATTTATTTAAGCATCTACATAGCAACAAACATAACCTTGGGACATATAGGCTACATCAGTGATTCTCAACCTTTTTCATATCAAGGACCTCTAGTACACATTAGTGCCACAGACCCCCATTTGATTGAAGGACCCAAATCTGAGAATATTTTTATTGTTAGATATGATTTGTATAGAATTCCATGACTACCTGTATTGTAGGTAGAGAGATAACAGTGAAACTATGATCAAAACAGTCATTCTTCTACATTCTCTATTTGTGTTAACTTCTTGTAAATGAAATAATGGTGAAGTTTAACAATTCATCAATTTGGGTGGGGACCCCCTGGAGCCCCCTCAAGGACCTCTGGTGGTCCCCGGATCTCACGTCTGTCTACTGTACTCTACCAGACACTTCTATTGTGAAAATCAAAGTTAGTGGTTAAATAGTGAATTTTGGAAAGCAGCTGGTTTGTCTCCCTGCTGATGGTTTTTGCCCAGATCTCCCTCCAGACTGAAGGGGCCCCCTCCGGCCCTCGAAGGCCCACTGGCCATCAACACCCGACTGCAGAGGGGCCGCAGGCTCTTCACTGGGAAACTACACGGACCAGAATCCTTCACTGCCGTGTGTGTGTGTGTGTGTGTGTGTGTGTGTGTGTGTGCGCGTGCGTGTGTGTGTGTATATGTCAAACCTTTCCTGACTTAAAATGGGTTAAATGAGCCTGGGTTCATGACATTTGGTCACAAATAGTTATGCAAATATGCTAAACACACGCACACACTCTTCCACCAAATACATACAGCAGTCACTCTCCAACACACACACACACACGCACTTCCCCTCATCACAATCACTGCTCCAGCCCCCATCACACCCGCCCTCCCCAACTGGCAACACCAGGGCCTCCACTTGCCACTAGCCTCGTGCTGCAGCTAATCCTATCAGTGTATTAATTACTAATGATGAGCTGATGGAGCGAAGCCCCCACTTGCTAGCAAGCTAACGCCCCAGCAGACTTAATGAAATGCCAGCGCTGGGCTGATGAAGGGGCTCCGACCCTACTTAAATTGCATTAGCCCAGAGACAGAGTGAACTTTGGAGGCAATTAACTGGACTGCTAGGACAGAGAGAAAGAGAGAGGGAGAGAGAGATGAGAGAGGGAGGAAGTGAGACAGAAGGAAGGAAGGAAGGAAGGAGAGATAGACGTGGGGAAGAGTCGTGGGGGAGAGAAAGAGCAAAGGATTTGAGGTGGAGACAGAATACTGAACAGAATGCTAAAGAAAGGAGGGAGTAAAAAGAAAAGAGTGAGGGAAATAGAAATGGAAGTTAGTAAGGGAAAGAGGGAAGGCGAGAGAGAGACCAATGAAAGATAAATAATAAGTTAAATGACAGTTGTTGCTGACTTTAGACCTCTCAGTGAAGTTAAAAAGTGTGGTTATGACTACGCTCTAGGTTGCCCTACCTCTATTTAAGGGGTCTCCTACCAGCTTTGGCAAGGGCACAAGCCTTTAGAAGAGGTAGATCGTCTCACTACTCTATCTCCAATCAGTAGCCAGAGCTAATAACTCCTTAGCAAAGAGACGTGTTCGCTGCCATCACCTCAAAACAGCCCAATTATTTCTTTAGCCATCACAAACCTGCCTTGGCAACAAGTGCTCTATTGGTCCTAACGAAGTTACTTTGTTGTAAAGCCAAACTGGCAAATTCATACTTTGTGGGTAAGATGACATTTTGACTAAATATATCTCAATCTCACTGTGCACTGTGTAAACTAATTATAAAGAGCAACAACAGAGAACAATTTCAGAAGTTGAAGCCCTTATCCTTGTTTGTCAAGAATCTGCTTTAGTTTCTCTTAGAGACAGCCGATTTAAATTATGTCTAGTAATGTGATGCCTAGTAACAGTAATCAGTTACTAGGGAGTTATCCTCTCCCTTCCTCATAGCTGCACATGTACCTTCCAACACATCATGTCAACCACTATATTTAATTAATTAGACATCTATTTTTGAAACAGTATATTTATATGTTCGCATGAGCACTATATGACATGGTTGTGTGTGTGTGTCTCCATCCAGGCACAGGATGATCTCCCCTTCCTCTTCCCTCCTCCCCATCAGGTCAAGCACGTTAAATCTTATTAAAATCACCTTTACTCCAGCAATAGTCCATCTCTCTTTGACAGGGCCTTTTTCCTGGTTATATTAGATCTTATTACTGTCACCTTTGTGTGGCCGGGCAGCTCATTAGTGAGGCACACCTCACACAGCCACAAAGAGATACCGACACTGGGGGACACTAGCTTCAGTTGAGCCAACACTGGTGGAACCAGGAGAGACGGGAGTGTAGGAGAGAATGAAGAGAGGGAGGACAGAAAGAGTGAAAGTGAGAACGAGACAGGTAGAAGCAGAAATTAGGCCTAGGCTGGCAATAGAGAACAGGCAGAAAAAGGACAGAAAGAACTGATGGAAAGACAGAGAAAGAGGGAAAGAGAGAAGGAGAGAGATACATGGGGACATATTGGAAACTGGGCATGAGTAGAAAAGCATATAGAATAGAGAAAGAAAGAGAGAGAGAGAGAGCAAGCGAGCCAGAGAGCGAGAGGTCCTTCTGTCACAGCCAGCTTAGGGATGATGAACAGCAGCATTATCACAGCTGCCAAAACAAAGAGCTGCCCCAGTCACTGCACCCAGAGCCAAGCACCACAGCAAAGCAACAGAGCAAAGATCCACATGTGACACAAACAAACAAATTCAGTGGTCTACAGTACTGCCATTTTGCAGCGCTTCTTGAAAGTCATGCTTCTAAATTAAATTGTGCTCCTCCACTCAGACATACACAGATCAAATACATGCAAACCGTCATTACATAACCACGTTTCATAAATCTCTGTTGTGAACACATAAATATATGAAAAACATACATACACAAAAGCCCCGTCACTGTAAAAGCTAGACAAACCAAGTGACTAAAACGAAGGAACGGCGCCAAATGGCATCCTAAGACACACTTAAGTGACACTGGCAGAGGTACCCTGTGATGCTTATGAATGCAAACATCAAAATAATACTCTGTATGTTCCTTCCCCATATCAAACACTCAGATTCAATTGAATGAATGCTTCTGTACATCTCTCTTTGAGGCTGTTTCATAGTGTGAATCTCTTGCCAGTGCTTCGTATCAACAGGCAATCCTTGTTAGTTGTTGAGCCTCTGCTTAATTTCCATTGCATGCAAGACTTGTTTTGTTGAGTAAAAGGTAGGTCAGTCAATGGGCAATAATGTTGAATGATTAAAAAAAGAGTTGGCTGCTGCTAACACAGCCAATCATGTAATCTTGCCAGCTTGTAGCTTTCCTGCTGAAAGTAGCCAAGAAAATAAGTTGCTAAAGAAACCTAAATATTTAGTCAAGCTAAATTCCTGTCACCCACACAAGCCTCACATGAGATTGAATTCCCTCTCATATAACCAAACCATTTCTGCATTTTAGTGTCTAACGTACAGTAACTTGGCGCTATGCAGCATCAGTGCAACCCACAGATATTTTAGGCGAGCATCTCTCTCTTTGCCAGGATGTCTTTTCACAGGTAGACACAAACCATGTGCAGGAAACGGATGTCATGTAGCGTAACCACCTACCTTCTAGATGCTTTAGAGTTCTATGACAGAGTGGACAAAGAAAGGCCCAGCTCCGCTGATCCCTGGCTAAAAAGCCTCATGCAGAGACCACAGATTGGCCCGGTAGTGTCAGGATGAGAATGCCACAATCACTGACACAAACCTCAGTCGGGGTGACTGACTGGTACCAGGTAGAAACAAACTCCTGTCTCTTTGGGTGGAAAAATACTGTAAAGTTTCTTGCATATTTCTTGAGCTACATAAGTTCCAAAGTTGCTGACCCAGGTTAAGTTTGCTCAGTGTGCCCTGAGAAGAATCTGCTTTTTCACCTGATCTTCTAACATTAGGTGGGACAGGCTAACTGGGGTTGATTATGGTGAAAATGCATGACCCCCATTTTTTTTGAAGATCAGGATAAAAATCCTGCATAAGCATAGTTCTTAGCAGCTTCTTCAGCGTACCTAGATCTTGATCATTCGGCTGGGACGGCATCTCTGTGCTTCCACTAAAACTTTACATTGTATCTCTGCCCACACTCCAAGATTAGAGACTTGATCGAGAGATGGGAAGGAAGTGGGCCGTTTTAATGCACTGAAAATCAATATTCATGGATGCATCTGTGAAAGCGTGGATGGGGGGAAAAAAGGGGTGGTGTGTAAAGATGTGAGAAATGCCAAATGGCTCTTCACACCAGATAAGACCGAGCTGCACAGTTCTTATCAACTCAGTATTGTGTGTTTGTGTGTGTGTTGTGTGTGTGAGTTGGCGCGTGTGCTTTTCTCAAGGGCTCCCCTGGCCCTGACAAAGACAATCATTTCCACCACAACTATTCAATGTATTTCTATCAACCAACCTCATACTGCACTTGAGTGGCTTGGGTCTCGTCCCAAACTTAAATCAGCCCACTGGGCTGAGTGCTAAGTTCTATTAACCAAGGGGAAAAGCTTCATGGAAGTGTGCCTTTGTAATTCATTATCAGCACTCCCTCTATCTCTCGCCAACCCAGTGTCCTGATGTCAGCCTTTGTGCTGGAAGAAGAGGGTGCATGTGCTCATCTTCCATTCTCTCCATTAGGGCCCTAACACCCAACAAATCAGCGCAATTAATGGAGAGCAGCACTGAAAGATTTGCAGGTGAACACTTGTGATTGGATGAACTCAGCAGTCAATTAGCTAAAATGAAAGGATTAAATATCACTTTATTTTTCCCTTCCTCCTTTCCATCCTTCGTTCCCCATCAAGTCATCTTAAAAGCAGCCGAGAGAACAATCACAACACTTTGTTTCCTTCTCAAGGCTTTATTGAAATCGGTTCTTTGTTTTTCCACTAAATCCCCTGGCTGGTGTCTTGTCGCAAAACTTATTGACTGATAGCCCTTGCTGCTTGCTTGAAGTTGAAGCCAAAAGCGTCCTTGGCCGTCAAAAAAAGGGTTCTGTGTACACCCTGTATTGATCGTGTTCCAGAAACTTCAATAACCTTCCTTTTTTCAGACAGAACTTCAGCCACAACCACTCCCTCAGCACCAAACTACCGCTAACCAGTGGGGGTTCCCACCTGGAGCGTACCACATCTAGTCAATCTTTTGAAGGCTATCTTGTTGACGGTGGAAAAGAAGATGTGCCTGCATGTTCACTGAAACCCATTTTATTCATCGCTGTGTCCTTGCTTTGTCCTCAAGTTGTTTTGATGTCAAAACATTGGCATTTTTTTTTTGTTTAGAATAAAGGAGACAGAGGCAGTGTGATGGCAATAGTGGCAATAATGTAATAGTCAAATGAGAAGGATATGAGTTATTCCAGAAGCTAAGATCATACTTAGACTACACACAAAAACACCCACACAGAAGAGCAAACACAGAATGGACAGACCAACTACAGACATTGCAGACATGTGACCTGCAGACAATTACTGTCAAACATTGACCGTTTAAATTCTATATTAACTTAATTTACCATCAAGTTTACCCTTAAGTTAAAAGAAAAACAACTCTATCTGTATCTGAGCCCAATCAAAGTAATGAATAATCTTTATCTGCTGAACTCAGAATTTCATTTCTTATGAATATGTAAGATGGCATTTCGCTATGTGGTGGGGCATTACATGTTATGTTGTATAAGATAATAGAGTTTTATATTGTACTTGACCACATTAGATATATTTTTGTATATACACATACCAGTATGTCTGTGCATAGATTGTTTTTTTATTTATCTGCAAATTGTAAATGCCTATTTATAATCCATAATTTGATTTGTCAGCCCATGTTAAACCCTTTTCTTATTTTTTTATTTATTTATTATTTATTTATACATATATATTTTTTTCTTTTCTTTTTTTCTTGTACCGTCATGTCTTTTTTCTTTTCCTACACGTCTGTATGTCTATTGTTAAACCGCAAAATAAAATATATATATAAAAAAAAAAAGAATTTCATTTCAACTATAACATACACTATATCATGATATTGACTGATATATAAAAACCTGAGATTATTATTAAATTGCCATCAAAAAAGCTCTCTCTAACCCATATTTCCGTTCCGTTTGACGTTAACAGAAACCTTGTATTCTCTGATTGAAAGCTGACTGCTGTAGATGTGACCATGTTATAACACCTGTACCTGCATGGATATAGATGAAATCTGAAGAGTTAGGTTACTGAAGTTATAGTCAAAATGACATTCATAGAGCTAGGTCCTATTATACCAGAGACAGAAGACTGAATCAACATGTAAATGCATTGGTTGCAAAGAACAACATCAGCATTTGAGTCTCCTGTGAGTGTGATACTTGAGTGTCCAGCCTGAAAACGTGTGATTCATTCGAGATATACTGCTAGTTGTAGGGGGAGGGGGCTGAGCACGGAGAGGAGACACTTTCCGACACCGTCGATATGCTAGATTTCACTGCGCTCCAGAGATATGTAAATATGACAGCGCTTTGGAGGGCGGAATAAATGTGACACATTGATTAAAATGTTGGGCGAGAACAACGTGGCAATGTCTGTGCTACATATCTAATTAAAAGCGATCATTGTCTTCTGGCTGCTCCCTGGCAGTTCTATTCGCCTCGTTTTCACTCTGTTGATGAGTCGAGAGAAGGCCCTGCATATTTAAGCCCCTTGTATATTTATATATTTCTGGCACACACATAACACCTCTCCTTTGTCTTGGTTAATCTATTGGCAATGGAAATGATTTATTTATTAAGAACAGAGTTGGACTAAGCTTTAGGCTCTGGCCTGTATCTGCAAAGAGAGAGAAGGAGCATGGATGTGATAAGGAACACATAAAAGAAGGAAAAAGGAGAAACTAGAACGTTCCATTAGAAATGAATGGGAGCAGTGGGTTAAAAAAAACTGCAATCCCACAAAAACCCTGAAAAATCACAGCCCTGAAGGAGAGAGGACTTTAGTATTAAGTGTCAGAAGGCATATCTCAAAGCAGCGACAGTCACCTAAACTTAAACCTTATCATAGCTTTCTTTTCAAAATTGTACTCTTTATTCGGAGCCCACATCAAAAAAGTTCAACCCCTGCTGCTAGCTTTTTTATCTCTTGACACAATATTGAAATTGTTGATAAAGCACAAGTTTGAGTACGGTGAAGTTTGTGTGATCTAGGGATCAGTTCTTTCAGAAAGCAGATAGTCAGCATCTATCCATATTCTTGAATACAGACTCAAAGTTTCTTGTCTGGAAGACACTCATTAAAAGTGTGATCTGCACTCTGGTCACACACTCGCAGCGGACAACGGACGTGGCAAGCAGTCACCCCAGCCACGAATCGCCGCAGAATGCGCAAATGGCGAGCTAATTAACTAACCAACACGCCTCAAACTGAACGCCCGACAAGGTCAAAGGGTGATGGGAGTTGATAGCACGGCGACACGCCATGCCAAATACAGATCAATTAACACACTCCCACTGGGTGGTCTTAATGAAGGATGCATGGAGGGGCTTATGAACTGTGATCTTGTATGAACTATGTTCCCCAATTACCTGATAGTGCATTGGTGACTACCTTCTCATTAATGATTCAAAGGAATCTTCTGGATTATTTTACAGGGCACGTAATGTTGTTTTGACTAACATTTTAACTCTAAAGAACTTTAAAGAACATCACACTAAACCTGTCAGCGTGACAGATTTTCTTTTTTGTGTGATGCTGCTATAGCACATGTTTTGGGGAAGAAAGAGAAGCGTATCAAACATTACCGGATATACAGAGATTCCACTCACTGTGATTCCTTTGAAAAAGTGTAGAATGCTTTGAAGAACAGGACAGTTTTTGATGGAAGAGGGGAAAAAAGGACAGTTGTAGAGAGTGAGATAGAGAGAGCAGCAAAAGCAAGAAGTGGTGCACACTTAGAATTTAAATTCAATAATGGTGTGAATAATCAATAGCTTTACTCACACACTCTCTACAGAAAGCCACTCTTAAAAAATATAAAGTGATGTTATAACACTTCATCCAGCACCAATACTGCTGATTATCACTCAGTCTTTTATGTCTTGAATCAATACATCCACACTGAAATAAACACACAGGAGAAGCATCTCCAGCATTTCTGAAGAGGGATTACAACCACTACACGGACCTTGACTTTCAAACGCTCGTTTACAGACTCCCCATTCTGTGCCTTGCTGGGCTTCAGTCGCACATCGATGTATGGCGTTTCTCAGCCAAGGCCTTGTAACTGGTTGCCCCCCGTGTTTCTGTCGGCTCTTGCATCTGTCTGCTGGCATGTCATGTGGAAAGGTCAGCCTGGTTTCTCCATTTCTCAAAGTGGGGGAAAATAACACTTGCCAAGAGGTTTCTGTACATGTCAAACGTGTGAACTGCAATAAGCAGGAGGATTAAGACAGGTGGGGATTCAAATGATTTAACTCTAAAGGGGGAAAAAGATGGCACCAAAACATAGGCTTCCAAGTGAGTAAGAACAAGATGGACAAAAAAAACTTTTAACAAGCTGCAACAGTCTCAGCAATAAGATGACACCCTCCTCAATCCACCCAACTGGGCACCAGCAACATCTAGACAGATCTTCATCATCAACGTGTTAAGTTATCTTGCAGATGCTACCAGGAAGCTACTTGCCGTTTGTCCAAACTGTGTTAACAAGATGCCAAGGTATCGTCAAACCCTGTGGGAATCATTTCTTTGTTCACGCCTTTACACCAATTATAGAAGTGCAACTTTTAAACTGCATGACCTGTCTGTAACAGTGAACTACTGCTCGGAAAATTCATCTTTTGCTGTCTGACAAACCAACAAGAGAGATGCATGATTAGGGACCAATACTATATTCTGACCAAATCCCCTGCAGGTACATGACTAGGATCCTGTCACTGTGTGGGATGAGATGAGAACAGGCTCAGTATCCAATAAAATTCAACACAGGCACTGTGGGAGCAGTAGGAATTTAATTTCTCTCATTGTTGATCTGTGACTCTCCAAGACAGAGTGGGGTGAAGGAAAGGGTTGAAAGGGAGTGTGGGAGTTAGGAGAGAGAAAGAAAGCAAGATAATGAGATTAAGAAGGAAATTACAAGGAGCGAGAGGGGCATGCAGAAGGTACTGGGAGAATGAGAGACTGTATTAAAGAGACAGCAGGAAAGATGCTGAGGAAGGAAGGAGAAAGGGAAATGGAAACGGAAAGTTAAGACAGAAAGAAGAAAGAACAAGCGAGAGATGGGGGAGAAATGGAGAGAGGGAGGGCGGGATGGACGAGAGACTTTCATATAGATACAATCGGCCAGGAAATAATAACACGAGTGAGTGAATAAGAAAACCTCATTTCACATAATGAGTATTCTAATCAAGAGATTACATTATCTCACATCGCAAAGACAGGGGAGCGTGGAGCCCCTGGCAACTGGGTGTTGGCAGTGGTCACATGCTGGGGAATAGCTTAATGCCTTCTATTACTGCACTGGTACAGCAGAGCTATTACAGTACATGCCTACACACAGTCGCACCCTCACAAACACACACATACATACACTTAAACACTCCTGCAGTCAAGCATCCATGTATGCCAACTGGAAAAAAAACACACAGGCACACACACACACACATGCACACACAGACCTGCCCAGACCCCCCCCCCGCCTCCCCCACAGTTCCCTGGTAGTCAATGCTCATTAAGACAGTGTCCATCCCTAAAGATAACTTTTGCTAAATTCGCCTGCAAGGCCTAACTCTCTGCAGTGGCAAAGAGCAGAAGGCAACCTTAGCAACAGTTGGCAAGGCAGCGATGCTTTTGTGTTTGTAAGGGGGAGCCAAATAGAAACAGAAAGAGACAGGGAGGGGGGTCAAAAAATAGAAGTGGCATAAAGAGACAGAAATATAGGCAGACAGAAAATGAGCGAGAGAGAGACAGGCAGAGAGCGAGACAGGCAGAGAGAGAAATGGAGATAGAGAGACAGAGACCGAGAGAAAGGCTAAGAGCGAGAAAGGCAGAGAGAGAGAGAGAGAAAAAGAGAGCAAGAGAGAAAGAGGGATAGAGAGAGATAGAGGAAAGAGAGACTGATTCAAAGTCAAGGTCAGACTCCTTGGCCGCCTAGTTGATTCAGTGATGTCAAGCCCATTTACTCAGTACCAACCTGCACCATTCCACTCCTCTCTGCCCTCCCTGAGATTTGCATCTAATCTTTCCTCCTTCTCTCTGCTCATTTCCCTCTATTTATGGCTCCGGTAGTTGAAGAAAGCTGGAATGTGACTTAACATGAAGATGCAGGAAATGAGGCTACTAAATAAAAAGAGGGAGAGAAACAGAGCACAGAAAAGAAAAAAAACAAATTTGGACCACCTCCCTTTTTCCTGCCCCTGCGAATACTACATATACTTTCATTGTACATACTGCAGAGAAATCCATCATTATGTGCATCTGACTGTGACATAACATTAGTTTAGTCTCTATTTTTTTTTATTATTGCCATTGACTGGATATTCATGTGGGACACGAACGACAGCCAGCAACAAGATGCTGGTAAAGCCACTTTGGCAGGTAATCAGTCATCGTTTGGATGTGCTATTCTATTGTAAGAAAAACTGCTAGAAGTAAATTTGGGGATTTACCATCCATTGTGGCCTGTAAGCAAAAAAAGTCCCTATTTGCCCTATTTGAGAGAAACATATATCCAGTTTGTATTTATCTTATACATTTATATACTTATATTTATCATATACATTACATAGGTGAGGAAGAACTATTGATACAACTAAAAATGAAGCTACTGGTCCTCTTCAACAGAATCATGCACTCTGGCAAATTTAAAGAAACAAGAGTGGCTGTAAACTGAAGAACACAAGCGATGATTCAGAACAATGACAGAGGTTAAAGTCATTAAAATAAGTCTGAGAAAACAAGGAAGCATCAGGTAGAATGAGGCAGAGAGAAAGACAGAGAAACACACACACACACACTGCGTGCTTTGCGAGCACTGACTGCCACGGATTTTCCTCAGAGATCTGCCATAGGTCAGCTCAACAGCTGCTCATCTCCTCAACCAATCAAACGGGAGCAGGGAGCAAGAACCGGGCATAAATACACGCCAATTAAAGAACCTAAAATTAAACCAAGCAATCAAGCTTCCTGTGTCTTTTTCTCTCGCTACTTCTTGCTGACAGATTGAATGCCATCCATCACATCACAGCCAGTTTCTCTGCTGATTAATTTACTGTGTGAGAAGGTGAATTAAATTCGGGGTTTTAAGCAAAGTGCTGGGTGGAAAATAAATCAAGGGGAAACAAATCTCTAGGGCAGAGGATGAAAAATAAGAAGCCTCGGGGTATGCCAGTGAGGGAACACAACACAAACAATCCAGAGTTCACAATGAGGACGTCAATGGTGAGATTTATGGTAAGGTGAAGTGCTGCCACATGCTTCTGTACGGATACTTGTAGCAACGGTAAATCTAATGGACACTAAAAGAGAACAATGCAGTATTTCATGAATATAGGCTCACTTTGTAGGCTACACCAGCTTTGATCACGGAAGGATTAATCTATATGAATTGAACTGATTGAAATGAGAAAGCCAACGTTTTCTTTGTGTAACCCATTTTCCCTGTGGGGATCATTAAAGTTTCATCTTTATTTAATCTTTTTAGTTTTATAGTTTATTTTTTTACAGTTCCATCTTGTGTGTGTGCAGCTGTTCGTAAAACAGCCATTTGCCACAAGCTCTTTTACCATCTTACAGTATCCTGAGCACATACATTCCCGGTCTAAGTACATTGTCTCTATCACTGTTGCAAATGTATTGCCCAATATCTGACCTGCAGCACTGTCTGGATCTTGGCAGAGACGTCGGCCTGCTCGTAGAGCTTGATGCCCTCCTCGTGGGCCCCGCCCGGGCACTGCACCACGATCTGCTGCAGGTGGGCCAGCACCACACTGTGAGCCTGGGCCACCGCCTTGAACTTATCAAACAGCAGCTCCAGCAGTTCCAGCAGCAGCCTGCAGAGGGAGCCAGAGAGAGCAGAAAGGGAGGGAGGAAAGGAGAGATGGAGAGAGAGAGGGAGAGAGGAAGATCAAGAGTGGGTAGTAAGGAGGTGGGGAGGGAGGGGGGAGGGTAGAGATAAACTTATGAGTTGTGAGTCAAAGTGATATTTAGTAGAAATAACAAAATACGACACACTTTTTCACTATCAGGATCCCAAAATCACCCCAAAAATCCCTTTTTTCATTTTTAAAGGAAGATGAAATACAATACTCATTTTCCAAGCATTTATTCCATGGTCTTGTTTATCATGATCCAACAGCTAAGAGATAGACCCAACATACACGACTCTCACTAGGCAGTTTATTAGTTGAACTCCCCCATTTAAGAAAACAGATAGCTCCTAGAATGAGTCACTTGGCCATGGTTTGCTATACAAAGCAGAAAATTAGAATGGGCAAAACAAGTGGAGTGTGGTATTACTTCTGGTGCCAGGTGCACCAGTTAAACAGAAATGGCTGCCCCACTGGTCTTTGACGCATGGCAGTATCCATGGTTTACTAACGATGTTGCGACAAACACAAAACATCCAGTCAGCAGCAGTCATTTGGGTAAAACTAGATCACTTATTGGAGATGTATAAGAATGAAAGAGAATGGAAAGTCATGCAAGGTAACAGGCAAGTCACAAACAGGCAGGTCGCAGCATGGCCTAATACTTCCGATAACTTGGGAGAATCTGTGATATGTAAAATTAAAACTAACCTGCAGACAAAGACGGAATTAACAAATAGATAAGGGAATTAAGAGATAGATAATTCTACCTAATAAAATCATTATTGACTGTATTTCACATTACCCATTAGATTTTGCAGTTCCAGGTTTTTATTCACACTGTCCTATTCAGCAGACACTCACAGCTGCCTAGCCTGCAATCACAATCCAGCACTTGGCTTGGCTACTGGAAAATAAACAGTGCACCGGCCCACTTGGACTAAACAGAACAGCTACTCTCATTAGTTCTAAATGGCACTGGCTGAAGGAAAAAGCACAGCCAGAACCAAACTGACCTTCCGCTTGATCTGAGTGCTACGTTCTAGATTGACCACTCACAGTTGCCTCATCTATGCTAATGCTTTCATATGGACCCCGCTTTTCAGTCTAGCACTTCAGTGCAAGTTTCAACCACACAAGGACAAAGCTTTCAAAGTAAAGAGGGAAAGTAAAGAGGGAACACAGGCTACATTAGTTGTGTCTGAATGAGTATCCGGTATACCAGTGCCAGTGAGTGTGCACTTCATTTTAGTGAAGGTACTAGAGTTCATATAAGCACACTTGTGATCAAGTATATACAAATTGTTTGTCTAACATTGGTCTTTAATACCCTCCTCTGCCATTTTTTTTTTTTTTAAGATAATTTTTTTGGGCATTTCTGCTTTATTGGATAGTCACAGTGGAAAGACAGAGTAAAGACAGGGCAGAGGGAGGGGATAACATGCAGCAAAGGGCACAAGCCGGATTCGAACCCATGCCACTGCGATTAGGATTTAGCCTTGATATTCATCAATATGTAGTGTAGCTTTCTCTGGCCGTCACAATGTGTCCCTGAACTCGTTTGCAAGCAGTAGAATGTTGATTGAAACCAAACATCGCAACATATTTGTTGTTAATACACATGCTAAATTGTTTTCTCTCCACCTGCAGTTGAGTAAACAAAACAAAAATGTCAAAGTGAACCTTTAACAGGCATTGTGAGCAAACCCTTTTTTCCGAGTGACTCCAGCTAAACAGTTAGGGATATTGGCAGGTTGAAGTCCCTGACGCACCACAGGCAGCTGTTTCTCACAACAATTAACAGCATCTGTGGAAGTGTGCAGGTCCTCCAGGATTGACAGAACATCTGGAGCAGGTTTGTTTTCAGGGAGGTAGAGACACGTCTGACGTTATTTACACAGTAAGGATTGAAACAATTCTTATCTGAAGTTGAGAATAATGAGGAAATGCATCGCATCTCTGTGTCAGCAAATGTGGATTAATAGACATCTTTCCTTTCTTTGGCAGCTGAACAGTTTTCATGGGTTTACAACATACTGGGTCATGAGGGACTACGCTTTTATTTCTATCCTATACTTCAATCCAGACATCTAATTTCACCCCAGGAGTGAAGCCAGACACACTCGACTCACAGGCACCAGAGGGGTACGTGAGCTACGTCTGCTATAGCATAACTCCTTGATATTGGAACAAGTCCCCTTGGTCTACAGACATACTCATAATATTAATAACCTATGGGCCCACTTGCTTTCTATTGACGTAGAACAGCTTATGCTTAAAACTTTGAATATCAATTCAAATGCACAAGATTCATGCATATTATTTATAAGTGACTCTACATTGTGGGAAATGGGCACATGCTTATCTACTAGCAACTACAAACAAGAAAACAATTGTTCCCACAGCTTATTATGGCTGCCCACTCTTTTCATGAAACATTTACACTCTTTGATATAACGCACCTAGAGGAACTGATGATGTTCAAAATCTGAACCTATGGGGTCCAGAGTTGGTACCTCAAGTACTCCTAAGAAAAAAATCTGAGGCAAGTTGACTGCTCACCTACCTGTATAAAAAAAAAAATCACCACAAGCTGGAAATATTTGGGTTGAAAAAGTCTGTACTGCTATCCAGAATAAGGCTCAGGTTCCAAGTCATCAAGGATATGGCTACCTAAAACCATCTGAGCCCGTACCTCATCAGAGTCCATACAAATTACCACCTATTTAAAGGTTGCAAGGAAAGAAAGCATGCTAAAAGTTTTGGTAGGTGGCCAAGGTTTCTTGGCAAGGTATGAGGATAATGTAGAGGGGAGATGGATGTTTCACTAGGGGGCATTTTGGTTGGCTGTCTGTCACTACACTGGCAGTAGCAGAGAGTAAATGTTATTAATGGAGAGGAAAGGGGGCACAAATCACTATGAGCTATAACTCGGTGAATGGAAGATGTTCGTGAGGTGGAGAGAGGAGCTGTGAAATGCCATAGACCGAGCATCTGAACGAGTGAAAGTATACCTCACTCTGTCTCTCGCATATATAAACACAGAGGACTCCATCCATATAAAAGCAGTCAATCCAAACAAAGTCACCACCAACCTTCAGATATGGACAAAAACATACATGTTCATGTGCACATTGCATGCGCGCACACACACACACAAACACACACTTACTTACACACACATTTCACACAATTTACTGCTCTGACCTTGTCACCTCTCCTTTTTGTTCGATCTCTAAGCAGCCCCCCCTCTAAGTGAGGACAGCCCAGTCTTCCTCATTATCTCCCAGTGGAGGCCATCCTAATCCATCTCCTCTGTTCTTTGAAGCCCTAGACCTCATTTCCCCTCAGGATCGAAGCTGACACACACCTGGCTGATGAACAGTAGGGAGAGAGAGGATGGAGCTCGCACGTGGTCAAACAGTCACTGACTGACTGACTGACTCTGTGTGTGTGTGTGTGTGTGTGTGTGTGTGTGTGTGTGTGTGTGTGTGTGTGTGTGTGGTGAGTGTGTTTGTTACCTCCGCCAAGGAGGTTATGTTTTCGGTGCCGTTTGTTTGTTTGTCTGTTAGCAGGATTACGGAAAAATTACTGGCCCGATTTTCATGAAACTTCGTGGAAGGGTGTAGCATGGGCCAAGGAAGAACCCATTAAATTTTGGAGCGGATCCGGATCCGACTCACGAACAAGCAATAATAGCCCGAACCTTGGCGGAGGTCTGCGCTCTCCGAGTGCCCTTCTAGTTTCATTTTGGGATTATGTTGGACCTGAGAAGACCTGGTTCAAATAGTATATTCCTAGTGTTTGTGTTAATCTCCTTGGTGCACAAGATGGGTGGAGTTTAACATGTCAGTACAATTAGTATTGGGTTGGTTGTCAATCACAGAAAACTATACTATAGCCCACTAATGGGCGTTCAAGGTACCCCTTACAAATATTGAGTGTGCCAGGTTATCCCACTGCAATACACAAATGGACATATTGCAGAACCACATTCATGGCAAACCTCAGACTTCTGAACTGACCGGTCTACTGAACAGGTAAAATAAATGAAATGTTCAATACAAAAGATTGACATATGACTTAATTACATGTGACTGTGGTGCTTTCTAAATGGGATTTAAAGTACTTTGCCTTTTATTTTAATCTACTTTGGTCATTCAAGCACTTACTTTACTTTGAACTAATGCTCTTCCCAAGGGGTTCAGATTAGCAAAGTTCTCCTATATAGCAAAAAAAAAGGAAAAAAGAAATGAGTGTCTGGTTTTTGTAATTAAAAATGAAAAAGGGAAAATGAGTTCAACAAGTCTGATTTGATGTCATTTAAATGTGACTACTCATATAGACCAGCGGTGCATGCTAATAACTTTGCCGCATGGAGTGGGAACCTGTATGGAGTCTCTTTCTGATGTGAGAGGAGTCAGAATTGAAAAGCGCTTCCAATGAGGCTGATCATGGAGAACGTGAATGAGAAAATCATCTTCAAGGGCATTTTATCACAGCAACAGACAGCGCTATATGCTGTAAGTGCCAAGTGTTGTCTGCTAGTGTATGGTGCTATAGAATATAGTGTGCAATATGCATGACCATTGTTCCCTACAAGTGGTACATTGGTAGGAGTTTCCATAGCAACAAGCCTTGACTTTAAATTGAAGTGAACATAGGCAGGGCTAGGTGTGCGTGCATCCAAACGCAAACACACACACAATCCTCTAAGTGCACACCCAAATGCAATTCTGCATGCACTTACACAAATACGTTGTTAAGCACGCGCACACACACACACACACACACACACACACACACACAGGCAAACTAAAAACAATCTGTAAGGAGTAGAGCTGGGAATGAGCTACACGGTGGCCTATTACATTGAGGTCAGATGAGATTCAGCAGGCAACAGGAGAAGGAAGGCAGACGAGGCCTGAGAGAACATCCCTGACAGAAAACAAGACGTTCCTCTTAAATGGTTCAGGATCAATGGACTGAGACCTGCGCTTTCCAAGTCTGCTCTCTGTATGTGTGTATGTGTGTGTGTGCGCGCGAGGTGTGTCCGCAGGAGCTGACGTGACTGCTTTTAAAATGTAGCAGTCCTCCACAGCAGATGTGAAATTGTTTGTGTGTGTGTATGTGTGTTTAACCACTGCTTGTCTAGGTTTAAAGCAGCAGAGTATCTGTTTTCATGGTCTGAGGCAGGTGTGTCAGTGTGTCCCAACAGTCCCAGCCTATACAGTGTTTCATACCTGGTTGACTGTCTGACTATGGACACCCTGGGACTGCATTCAAAACATGTTGCCTATTGCCATCAATCTCAACTCCACAGACCTAAAACACCGGCATAACACCAACCACTGCGACTAATCCCAGACATATTTGTTTCCGTAACCACCTGTATTGTATCAGTGAGATGAAATCTGCAGGGGGGAAAGGTAATTGGCTATCAAGAAATGTAAACCAAGTCAATATACAGAACTGTACCACTTGAGACAGTGACTGCCTTGGAGTTAGAAAAAGACAAAAAAGCAAAAAATAAAAAAAAGCATTCCCCTTATCAGCTGAGAGGAAAGTGCTTCTCTTAGGTGCTGTCATTGTATCTCTTTTCTCTCCAGCATCTTTTGTTCTTTTTTTTTGCTCTTAACTGCGCTGACCTCTGTGGTGAACAAGAAATGAAAAAGGGAGCCGGGTGTCTTGGTTTTATAGATTAACTCCATTTGCTTAAATAAGGGAGTTATGAATAAGAGAGGGAAAATGGCTGGAATTGATCCTAGTGGGGATAATAATATAAGCGAAGACAAATAAGCAGGCAGACTACTCTGATAAAAGGACTTGGGTATAGATAGAGTACTGTGGGGATTACAAGTGGTGGCTTTATTAAGGGGCATTTTTCCACTGGTGGGAAACAACAGTGGTTAGATACTATGATTGAAATTGATTGTCTATTGAAACATTGCTAATACAACTACTTATTATTCTCTACCAGGCTACAATAACAGTTTCAAAGTATTAGCTTTTTCATCTTTACCAAGAAATGCTTACATGAAGAGTTCCCTCTTCATGTAGGCATGGCTATCTTGATGATGATGATGATGATGCATTTTATTTGTATAGCACTTTTCATTCATAGTGAATCTCAAAGTGCTACAGAGTTAAAAACATAAAAAATGAAAACAAAGAAAAAAGAGATTGCTAACAAAAGTTAACACGAAAAAGCCTTCCTGAATAAAAAGGTTTTTAGGCCTGTCTTAAAAGAGTCCAGGGTCTGCGCTGCCCCTCCCCTCTGCTTTTCCATCTTCATCAATTATTCTCCAATCTGCTGCATTTTTCCGCTAATCTGAACCAAACCTCATTCTTTATTCTCCACTCTGTGGAAGACATGGTCTGCTATCATGCTCTTCCTTTCTCCCCATCCATCCTGGCCTCCCTCCTTCCATCCACCTCCCTCATCCTCCCCGCCTCCCTCCTGTACCTGGGTTGGCTCTCCTGTGCCAGGTTTTCTCCTCTCTGGTAAGCGTGGTCTGCTATCTGGGTGGTGGACCTCTTGACGATCTGTTTCAGCTCAGGCTCCAGCCGCTCCATGATGGCCTTGATGGTCTCTGGGATCTTCTTCAGCTTGGCTAGAGCCTGGAAAAAATACAAACATTGTATTCAACTAATTCTGAATTCTGTAACATAGCTGAGTCATTGTAAGAATTTGTGTGTGTGTGTGTGTGTGTGTGTGTGTGTGTGTGTGTGTGTGTGTGTGTGTGTGTGTGTGTGTGTGTTCTTCATGTCTGTACCTTGATAAGGATGCCCATGAACTCAGCACTGTTCTCCTCTGGATCCACCTCAGGAATGTCTGTCTGGTTCAGCTCCCGTACCTCCTGTTGTAGCTCACGCACTGAGGGGGCACAAACACAGACATACACACATAAATACATATACACACATTTATATATAGACAAATGCAGGTTTCTACAGTGCTACTATGTCCATAGCATACACTCAAATAGGCACATAATATTTGTACAGATACTGTTCCAATTTAAGACCTTGTCTTTTCTCTGAAATACTGCAGACCCCTGGAACAGTGTGTTTTTTCTAATTCAACAGTTTAGCAACTGAATGTAAATCTAGCAATCATGACTAAAACATCTCATTTTTATTATTGTAACAAACCCAACCAAATAGATCATAGCTGTAACTATACTCCTCCATCCCTCTCTCTTTAACACACACACCTGCAGCTATCCTGTCCTTCTCCTCCCTCTCCTGCTCTCTCCATCAGACTTAGCCACATTAGCGGCTAAATTGAGAGTGGAAGCATCGAGTGATGCTCTAATTTCCATCAGATGGGGCCTCCCAATTCCCCATCAAAGCATGCTAAGAGAGTTAATGTTTATGGCAAGTTAATGGACTTTGGGTGTATTTCCTCTTTTCCCCCGTTCTAACTGTAGTTTGCATAATAATTACGACAATTACTAGCTACAAATGAGATGCTCTAAGGCTATTAGACAAAATGGCAAGCTACGCCATTGATGGAAGCCGGCTGCTGCGTCGCTATAGTTGCTAGCATGACGGTGTATAGGCACTTATGGCCCGGCAGTAGCTAATTGCTAGTGTTATTTTGTATAATGTAGGGAAATCTGTGGTTCAGCATTGACTTTTAGGTCCAGGGGGTGAATTGAAGGGATACTTAACCTGTATTAGTGTGAATTTGCGCATTTGTGTATGTGTATGTTGGGGGGGATAGGCACAGGTTGGAGGGCTGGCTGATGAGACACACGGAGTGAAAAAGCAGAAAAAGCAGATGTATAAAACTCTGTGTAGATTCAAGACTACGCGTTTTATAAATCTCAATCATTGTGAATTTGCGTATGTGCACAAGCCTGATGCCGACTCCCAAAAACTATTTCTATGTGGAAAATGGCGTATGCGTTCTTTTTGTCTGTATGCATCATTTCTACATCTGGGCCCTGGTTTAGCATAAATGGGTAATTGTGAAAAAGTGGAGTGCAGTGCAGTTAGTACAGGGATTATGGGAGGTGGTGGGGGGGTGGCGGAGTAAGGATAGAGAAAGATGAGAGAGGGAGGAAGTGAGATGGAAGGAAGGAAGGAAGGAAGGACTGATAGAGAGATAAAGAGGTGTCAAGAGCTGTGGGGCAGAGAAAGAGCAAAGGATTAGAGGAGATAGAACACTGAACAGAATGCTAAAAAGAGAGGAGGTAGAAAAAGAAAGAGGGAGGGAATAGACAAGTCTGAAACAGGAAGTAAGGGAAAGAGGGAAGGCAAGAGAGGGTAAAAAAGAGAAATGACAGTTGTTGCTGACTTTAACGAGATGCTGAAAGTCCATTATTTTTTTATGAGCTGAGCAAGGAATTCTGTCAGCGTAGACAATGGTCAACTTTTTGATGGCAAGGAAATGTTGGCCACAGCTTAGCTTTTGTGGCAACTTTGCTTGTCAGGAGTCAATCACATGCTAAGCATTGTTAAATGTACAGCCTATCACTGCAACTCTAACGGCGTTAAAGCCAGCAATCACCTAATCTGTCATCAAATGGTTGCTTGGTATGCCGAGAGCTCAAAACAAGATAGCGAGTAGCTAACTTAGAAAGCAAAGAGTGGGTGGTGCAAAGAAGTGCCATGCTTAATATAAAAACTCAGAAACACCAAGGGAACACCAGGTTATTGCAGGATTAACTTTTTTCATTATCTTCTTGTTTGTGTTCCCCTGTGCTCTGCCTGGAAGGAATACGGAGCAGACTCTATGCCCCTCCAACCAACAGAGAATTCATACATTCTTGAATGCAGTTACATCTGCATTATCAGCCCCTGTTAAGCGGTAGTAACAGTGTGAGCATAATGAATGCTGTTCCCCTGCTGTGATGACAGAGATGCAGGGTGACTAATGGTACAGATAGGGGGTACGAGATGATTACAATGTTAGGGAAGGAAATGTATATTATGATCATAGTTTAATGATGTTATGATATATGTTGAAAGGAAGGAAGCGTGTGCGCGTTTGTGTGTGCGAATTTGTGTGCATGTGTGTATGTGCAAAGGGGCATCAATGATGTGTTTACTCCTTTGTTCAAAAGTTTGTATCATTAGCGGTTTCTGTGTGCATTCAGTGATTTAACTGAATGCACAGTGTGTGTGTGTGTGTGTGTGTGTGTGTGTGTGTGTGTGTGTGTGTGTGTGTGAAGGTTTGGCGGAACACACCCATAATGACATGCTAATGGATGTAATGGCAGGAGCCAGAGTGATGCTAATGACTTCATTATCACTATGAACATCAGCACAGTGAAAATAAAATTGCAAACTGAAATCCACACACTTCGAGTTATCCAAAGAGACCAAGAACAGCACTGCGTTGGTGTGTGTGCATCTGTCTGTGTATCTCTATAATACTCTTAATGTATGCAATGTTAGTGGAGAGCAAACCATGTAAAACTTATGGTTATTCATAAGGCGCTCTTCGATAACTCTCATTCCCGCTAACTCCCTCTCTTCAACCGTTTTCATCTTCCCCTCCTTCTGGCAAGCCAGCACTCATCTTTTCTCCATCTTTCCCCCTTCCTCCCCTGTTTAATATGTTCTTAGCACCGCACCACTGCTGGTTCCAGGGGTGCCGAACTGCGACGAGTCCAGGAGCTTGCGTGGAGTGGACAGACTGCTGACATCCAGCATAGGCATTGGAGACGCGTCTTTGGCTGCGGAGCTGTGGAGAAAAAACATAGATCAGAGAACATCATGATCATCAAGATAAAACAACAAAGTCATCATATCAATATCATCATCATGACTGTTCAAAGTGAAAAAAAACAGCCTCCTAATGTAGTATAACATCATCAAAATTTGACTATCACAGCAAAGCAACTGCATGAGAGAAATAGGCTGAAACTAACCCCAAAGGTCTGGGGGAATAGCTACTTCTGGACATACAAAAGTTTAGTATGCACCAACAGAACATCCAAACCCTACAGTAAATGTTCCCAATACCCTGCCCTTCTCTAACAAAACCAATCCACCCCTACAACAATAAGCCTTGCATCTCTGGGTGGGAATGGTGCTGCTTTCCAATGAGCCATTTATCAAGCCTTAAGCCGGAGGTGGAAGCAATCCAGGCCCTTTAAGTTGGGCGGTATAAACACAGTGTGCCTGCTAAGTGAGTGGGGCGTATGGAGGTTGGCTTGTTGTTAGAGGCGACCCAATACAGAGAGGCCAGGACCTGTCACTCGCTGACCCTCAGTAATAAATCACTGTACCTCACCAAGCCACCGCCACCATAATTACTGCACCACACAAACACACGCGCACACACACAGGTGTGTAAACGCAAACACGCACATAGGACCTCACAAACAAGTACGAACATACGCTTAGGCTGAGTGCTTCACATTGAACACAACAGCAACAACAACAGTATGTTTAAGGCCAGTGAGTTACATTGTCCCTAATGTGTTATACGGCTGCATCATGTAACTGAGGAATTGGCTTGTTGCTGGTTGCCAGCCCATGTGTCATTCAGGCAAAGCTTAAGTTATTCTCCTCATGGCTGCAAAACCTACATTAGCATTCAAAACATCATCGGTGTCACACAGAAACTGTGCATCTCCAATTTTGGCATTTTGTTTATTTACTGGCAGTAATTGGCAACTGATATTGTCTCCCATGTGTAATAAATGTTTTAAGCCCCCATGGATATACAATGTGTAGATAGGACGCTGATGTTGTTAGCACCTATCATCACTGTGTCTGCATTCCTCCTCATTTCCCATGGATGAATTAGTGTTGTTTGCTTCTTTACAATAAATGATGTGAGGTGTTATTCTTCAGTCTCTTTGGAAGTTCAGAGCGCACGGTACAAACATGACAAAAAAGTAGAGCGACAAGTAATACAAGGTCTAATTGTTTTTGTCAGTAATTGGCTTGTTTTTCCATACAGTAAATAATTGGCTAGTTGCACTTAGTTGTCCCAGCCATGCAATAACTTATAATGAAGGCACATCTAAACAGTCTAAACTTTTCAAAGAGGCAAGTTCTTCTTTGAGACTACATTATTTCTGTTGACTACATAATAGGCCAACAATAAAGGCTTTTTAGTACCTCTGACCAAACAAACTGCCTCAAAGTTATCCCTTTTCAGCATTCCACATCTTTTTCCTCAACCTCACCCTTATACCTCTCTCTGCCTCTCTTTCTCTCTCTGAAACCTTGCACACTTGGACCTACACACCTCTCTGCTATGGTATACTGGTGAGGACATTCTATGCAATTAAAATAATCTCCAAATCCATAACCCTAACTGATACTTGTCTTACCTTAACCTCTTAACCAACTCTAATTCTAACCCCAGTCCCTTGAGCTAAAAAAAAAAAGACCTCTCCTAATGATGCTGCAGAACCGTTTTCACATGTTTTGCATTTTCTAGTCCTGCAGGGACACTTGGACCCCACCAGGTAGTAAAAACATAATCAAACACTATCCCGACTGCCCCTTACCCCGGCAGGCGAGCAGCATTCTTGTCCTTGTTCTTGTGTCCCAGGCGACTTGTGGACTTGATGTAGAGGTGTCGGTGCAGCTCATCAATGAGCACCAGGTGGATGTTGAGCTTCTTGCTGTGGAGCTCCAGGCGCAGGTCTCCCAGGCCCTCCACCTGCAGCAGGGGGCCCTCCAGCGACTCCACAGCCGAAACCTGCATAAGGGGAACGCAGAGTTAGCCACAGAACTAGGTCCAGAAACCAATACTCGCCACCACCCAAACATTATTCATAGCTGTGATTGGCCAGTCTCATTTTGTCTGGCCACTTTGGCGGGTATTCAACCGGTTCTTTCCATTATCAAATCTACCAAGGCAGCTTAGTAATTTAATTGAATGACGAAATACTACATTAACTTGACACTGTGGCCAAGTTTTGTTTCCAGCGCACTTCAAACAACAAACATCACGCAACCAACATCTGCTTAAACCTATAATAACTGCTCTCCTTGTAACAGTGGGACACACAGTCAGTGGGCGTTGATAAAGTCATACAAAAGTACATTACTAATACAGGCCTATATCTGTCTATCTATCCCTCAAACGCCAGCAGGGGACAAATGCTGCAGTGGACCGGAATACACTCCAATAATCCAGTCTGTTAAACATTTGCCTTCGCTCGACAAAATTTGCATGGTGATGGAAGTCAAATTACTCTGTCAGGTTCCTGCTCATGATCTACTCTCAACCTGCAGCAGTATCTCCATGCACTTTCCCTTATTGGCCACGAGTCGCTAGACTAGGAGCAATAGTCCGTCATGACAAGAACCGCCCACTAGATGGCATTATCAAAGGCAAGGGGTCCACAAGCTATATACAGTATGCCTTATTTTTGGCACATAATTTGTTGTCAAGGTGTTGACATACATAAGTATACCATTTGATGGTACAAGGTCTACTGAGATAACGTGCCTTTTGTTCTATTTGTGTTACTTAACGTCACTTATAAAAACATTCATTTTCTATACTTTATATTTGCAGGGAATCATGGGAAATCTTGCATAAGTAATTTTGATTGCGATTGGCTATGTTGTACGCAAATGGATTGTCATTGGTTGTTTGAAAAAGGGCAGGGAATGAATCACACTAAAGTTTTTTTCATGGGGGTATCCTTAGAAGCTAACTTCTCCTTTTGGCTATTTTTCAATACATAGTGGTGGGAAATTGCTTTATGCACTTTTTAACGCTACATTTCCACGCGATTTGCATTGTTCCGCTTTGTCCTAACGAAAATGTGTTGGTAGATCCCAACGTTAGCATTAAGAATTGTTTCAAGTTCCACAACGTTAACATTCTTGGCATCCATGAAAAGGAAAATTATAATTTTTCAACATTTGATTGTTTGAGTTAGGTTTCCATATTTTGTGTGCAAATGTTAGGAGAGATATTAATCACTAGTTTTGATGTTTTGGAGCTATTTGTATTTTGTCGTTCTCGGCCTGGCTTAAATGCTAGCGACATATTCATTTTGCTGTCCTTGACCAACAGTGGTAACACACGATAGAACCCCTACTATTCTTGTTAAGCTTGCCACTAGGTGGAGAGCTTTAATATGTTGGTTCGTCTGTAAGGAGGACCTTTCTGTGAGACAATGTTCATAGACTTCCATTCATTTTGTATACTCATTCAGTTTAATTCACTTATATCTGTAGCAGTTACCTCTACTGGTCAGCAGATAGTGCTATCTCCTATGTGATTAAAATCATGGATTGGCCTAAGCAGATGGCCTTGGGTCTTTTTTTATTTTTGTCATTTGTGTGATGTCATCAGCTTAGCCTAGAGAATTACTGAAAATTGTGAATGTGAACTTGTGAACTTTGTCAGCTTCACAGACAAAGAAAGTGACGAACTTGAAACTAGCACTAAGCTAGTTTTCACTTAAGTATTTAGGATGGAAGACCATGTCATTGTTATCTAGCTCCTACACTACACCATTGCTGTCCCATAAATTAATTTCTCCCCTCAATCAGAACAGATGTTGTCAAGACACAACAGACTAATAAAAACATCAATGGAAAAACATAAACCTTATTTATTCCTACCACTGGGCTTAGGTTAGGCAGGTTTTCAGAGATTCTTTATTTCAATGACACTTATGCAGTAAGCTTCCCCTTCTCTATATTTCTCCAACTCCAAGATGTACTGCGAAAAAAAAAACACGGGATAACTACAAACCCTAACCCGTGGTTACAATGAGATGAACAACCATCCATATTACATTACAAAAACCCAATTGTGTCAGAGTGCCATTATTTTGTTTTATTTCCTTCATGGAATTGACGTCCACCTATACATACCATTATGTATACAATTAATTTAAATCACAGAGATTAATATTTGCTGGAAGACACAGATAAACTATTTCAATCAAATAATGGGTGGCTAAACTGAACGGAGCACTCCCACTGTCCTCATGAGTCACTCCCTTTATCTCTCTCATTTGGCCTCTCTCTCCCTTCCTCCCTCCCTCCCTCCCTCCCTTTCTTCAGTTTTCATTAACAGCAACAGCGGTTGTGGCATGTTTGTATTTAATAAATCTTCATGGCACTAAATGAATGTGTACATGTGCTTGTCCGTGTGCGTATGTGTGTGTGCATCTGTGCGTGCATGTGTAGATGTTATTATTGGAGGGCACTAATGGCTGGATGATAACGCTGTGGAGAATGTGTGCATGGCTAGGGCAGGCCAGAAGGGAGCGGGTAGCAGGGAGAAGGAAGCTGGGCAGGGGGCATGGGTCAAGTGTGTGTTGATGCAAATGAGAGCCACATTAGTGGAAAGATGTGCTAATGCACTGCGTGATCAGCCCCCATCGGCTTAATAGAATAACTCGGCATGCCTGCATGGCTCTGTGTGTGTGTGTGTGTGTGTGTGTGTGTTAGAAAGAGACAGGGGGGACACAAGGTGTCTGTGTGAGATGTGTCTGTGCATGATTGCGATTATATGTGTGTGATTGTATGACTGTCAGAGCTCTGAGAGAGAGAGAGAGAGAGAGAGAGAGAGAGAGAGAGAGAGAGAGAGAGAGAGAGAGAGAGAGAGAGAGAGAGAGAGAGAGAGAGAGAGAGAGAGAGAGAGAGAGAGAGAGAGAGAGAGAGAGTATATCTCATTACCATTGGGCTGGGATGACAGAAGAAGGCTGGTTAACATCATTAGGGGGCCCAGCCTGTCAGCCTAATCAAGGATATGAAGCCTCTAGTGAATTAACATGGGAGAGAGAGGGATGGAGGGAGAGAGGGATGGAGAGAAGAATGGAGAGAGGAGTGAGGGATACATACAGGAGGAGCAGAGAGAGAGAGGAAGAGGTAAAAAGAGGGGGACTCGGATAGAGGAGATGGAAGAGAAGAGAAGAGAAGAGAAGAGGAGAAGAAATAGAGAGAAAGAGGTAGAAAGAAGAGGACTGAAAGAGGAGAGGAGAGGAGAGGGTGTGACAGCTTATCACAAGCCTCTGGGCTCCGAGGGGGGTGTCAGCAGGTGTGTGTGTGTGTGTGTGTGTGTGTGTGTGTGTGTGTGTGTGTGTGTGTGTGTGTGTGTGTGTTTGTGCGCATGCCTGGGATGCCTGTGATATTACAGGAACAAGGGAATGGAGGGAGAGATAGATGGAGGGAGGAGAAGGAGAGGACAGGAGAGGAGATCTTTTTCTGGAACCGTAGCCAGTGTCGTTCCTAACCAACCCCATGGGGTCCAAGACTGCCATTCAACAGGAGACAGAGAGCACAGTCTGAATTCTAATTGTCAACCCAGGGAGATAGGATAGAGACAGAGAGAAAGAGAGAGAGAGAGAGAGAGAGAGAGAAAGAGACAAAAACTAGGAAAGCTATTGTCTACTCCTGCCACAGTGCAAGGCAAATAGAATTTGAATTAGAAAGATGTCTTTGAAACAAACATTAAGGTACTAAAGGTGTTATACATGTGTACTGTATGTGCAAAGGTATAATATTACAACTTGCACACATTTTATTTATACAAACATACAACATATTATACACAGCACATTAGGCACCTGTGTATTTTATTTAATCATAATCTTTTTTATACTTTACTTGCGAAAGAGGAACAGAGACAAAATAGAGAGGATGAATAAAAGAGGAAAGAAGAAGCAGCAGAGGAAGCGGAGAGGAGGACAGAGGGAGCGTGTGAAAGCCAGGGAGACGTTAATCTGACAGATGAGTACAGTAATGACTGACAGCATGATGGGAATAAACACATCAGGGACTCTCAGAGGAGTGACACAGTATGGAGTTACAGGAGAGAGAGAGAGAGCTAGTGGGAGGAACGTGACTCACCGACAGTATATCAGCCTCCAATAAAAGTTTTGCACTGCAGAAAATGTCAATCTTAACTCATTCTCATATTCTCTCTAAAAATAAACAGATTTTCCTTAAAACAAGTGAAAAACGCTGCCAGAGGGGTGAGATTTCTGTTTCACAATTAAGTGTCAATATCTTGACACAAGGTAGAATAAGGCAGATCACTCCTCAAGCATGATGAAAACGACATCTGATGCAAGAAATGTGTGAATCTATTCAAACAAATTGATTTGCATTGGAAGCAAGTCTCAGTATCTCACCCCACCAGCAATTTTTTTCACCTGTTAACAAGAAGACAATATTTTATGACTCATTACCAACTTTCTGGAAAATAAGCTCTTTGATCAATTTACCACTGTGTCCTGAGAAGACCGTTTGACCTCTGAGTGTCCAGTATTTATGAAATTCACTACAGTGCATGCTAACATTTTAGCTCACTGTGTGTGTTTAGTTTGTGCTAGCTTTATATTATGTCAAAAGCACCGAAACACAGTCACCAAAAACAATGGTACGTTGATCAAAGAGCTTATTTGCAAAAAGTCGGTGGATTAATTTACAAACTAACCAAATCTGTTAATCCAAAGAGGTTATGCTGCGTCCTTTTTGTAATCATGGCCAATATTGGCATATATTTTTTGAAGTGATTGACATTTATCAATCATTTTACATGATTTATTTATCAACATATATATGTCACCATCATCCTTAGTGTACTATTTTACCTGCTTTTTCTGCTCAGGCACTACGGGTGCAAATGAGCTCTTTAGCTAACCCCTGCACATTTACATTGATGTTCCTGTAATGTTATATTGATGTTGATTAATGTGCACTGTCCCAGATAGATAAATAAATAAGTAATTAAATAAATAAATAAATACATAAACTGAAAGGTAGAATGAATGCATCTGACTGCATTTCTTCACGTAGAGGAATAAAAATGTTCCATGAAGCAAAGTTCACGTTTCTGACCAAGCAGAGCACATTTCAAGTTACTAAGTCTGACTGACTTTGAACTTTCCACAACCTTTCAAAGCATACTGTACTGATTGAGTACAGGTTGAGTGAAGTTCCGTTTCTTTCCACCTCCACAAAGAGGGCTTTTCATAGTCCTTTGGGCGCCCCATCATCCCTCTTTTTTCCTCCTCCTCAGATAACCCCATTCTAGCAAACTAATTATTACCAAAGTCTGAAGGAAGACGTGTGGGAGTGAGGAATGGAGTGAGGAAGAGAGAGAGAGGAAAGGAACAGAGAGATCACAGAGTCTGGTCGTTTAGTCCTCGGTGCCATCCTCCAGCCCCCCCGCTGAGCATACTGCAAAACACACATCAAAAGAACAGGACTACACACACACACACGCTCATACACCTGCAGTGCCCTCTTAGCCACTTTGATGAAGTTTGCTTGAAGGAAAATAGATGCGTCCACTGGACTGTTGAAGGCTAGAAAGGGATTCTTTCAAGGGATGAGAGGCGTCAGGAAATCAATCTAAGCAGCAACACTTCATAAACACTGGTGTTTATGTATTTGGACCATGCAGAGCCTGGGTCTCACAAGCGCCCTATCAGTACTGCCTCATATCCATTTGTGCTTGCCAATAAGTTTTCCCACAATTTCAAAGACTTGTCAAGCAAACAATCTGTCCCTTTCTCTATTTCTCACTTTCTTCACCTCTTGTTTACCACACAGGGAACATGCTGCTGAATTCAAGGTCCATCCAACCACAAGTAGACAATAGACTTTTACAGAAAAATATTGGCAGGCGTCCTTGTGGATCAGTGGTCTAAGGAGCGTACCATGTAAACGCGATGTCCTGGGTTCGAATCTGACCCAAGACCTTTGACATGTCATCCCTCTCTGCCTCCACTTTGAACTGTCCAATAAAGGCAAAAATGCCCAAAAAATTATCTTAAAAAAAAATATATATATATATATTGGCAAGTGTCTTTCTTCTGTCTCTCTCCATCACTTATATTCACATCCATAGCATCCGGTTCTCACAAAAACTCAAGCGGACACACAGGCACAGACACACACATATACACATGCAACCACACCTCAGCCTACCAGCCCACTCACCAGCATATCTGTGGCGTGGAGGTAGTGCTTGCTCGCCATGCAGGCTTCCAGCCTTTGAGGCACCTGCTTGATGCTCTCGATTTCGTCCAGCAGCTGGAGGACGTGCTTGTGCTCGATGCCCTCTATCCACAGCTTCCTCAGCTCGTCCCTTTTGCAGTGGAGCAGCATCTTACAGGACAGCAGGTTCTCCTTCACCTGGGGGAAAGGAGGAGTTGACATCCTACAAGTGAGACATAACACTAAGCCCCTATGTCCATTTGGCACCTTGTAGCTAGCAGCACTAAACAAATGCATGCGGGAAGTGCTGATTGTGGCTACTGCTGTTGCTAAGAGACTATTGAAAACCCATTTGAAGCACAGCGCCGTTCTGATGACAGTGGAATTATGAAACAAATAGTTCTGGTCCACACTTGTGATTGGCCGAGTCACACTCTAAGCCATTGTAAAACCAAATATACACCTGACCACATAACTGTTCGTTTAAATATTCATGCTCAAACCAACAATTAACAACTTGTCTGTTGACTTAAAACAGTGATTTCACAACAGCTAAGTGGTCTAACAACACATCTTAGCTGTTCTGAAATCACTGTAAATTGTGGCCTCTCCTGGCTTATCATTTAAGTAATTTTTAGTTGTTGGTCCCAAAAATTAACGGTGCAGGTGCCACTGCGGGACACAGCTATAAAGACTCTATGAACGTCATTTTCAGTTTAGCTCGGATGGTAAAGCATACGCTAGGTTTGCAACACCAGAGACCTGAGTTCCAAACCTGGGTGAGTCGATTTAGCAAACGCCAAACTGGTCACAGCTTATCGCGGATTAGATGCTTGTTCATTTCTTGCTCTCAGCACTGGCAGGAACATGCAATGTTCATCCATTCCAATGACAGCCAGTGCTGTAAAGAAATATCCCTGGTGGATATGCAGCCTAAATATACCCCTTTCTTGCACCTGCGACAAAAATAACTGGATTTTACTTGTAGGTTCTTGTTCACCTAAGTGATGATGTCATTCCTTACTGGTAACATAGGACAGTGAGTGTCATTAATGTGATGAGACATACCTAAAGATACCCCTTGAAAGAAATTAACATCATATCAATGTCCCTATGTGGGGGGAATCTCTGAAATGCAGGTGACACAAAGAATGGGAGGTAGTGATCTTATCTGAACACTCATTATAACACTGTGACTTTGGCTCAGCTGTTGGAGTTAATACGAATTAACAAATTTAGCATTCACAATGGAATTTACAAAGCCAGAAGAAAACAAATGAACACAAACAGCCCTTGGAGAAGAGGTTGACATCACACTGCTGTGAAATCCTCTGACAGGCTCTCCCAGAAGCTCTATTAGTGATGGAAGTGTCAAAGGCAGTGGTATAGACACACACACACACTCACTCACTCACTCACTCACTCACTCCAGAGTAATCAGCCAAACCCTGACCTCACTCATATTCAAATTTCCACTAACGTCCTTAATGACAAACTCCCTGGCACCATCACTCCACCTTCGCTGTAAATATGCATTATCATTCAACGTGTGTGTGTGTGTCTGTGTGTGTGTGTGTATGTGGGTGGGTGGATAAAAAGAGTGATTTTTCTTTGATTCATGAGTCGATTTGATTGCCTTCACCCAAGATGGCCTTAAGCTGAATTGGTATGATCCTGGTCTGCGTAACAATTTGGTTAAATCAAAATTTTATCCAGATAATATAAAGCATTGGGAATGACTTGCCGAATCTGTATTAGCCTTTGTTAGGTTGGGAGCGATAGACTGACCTCAAAATTGTGAATCATTTTAACAAGTATGATAGATTTACTTTCAAGTCTGATAGAGAAAATAGTGTCCAAGTAAAAAATAAATAACAGGTATGATTTGCCAGATTTAATATTAGATTAGTTTATCAACTTAGATAAAAAACACAAATGCTAAAAAGATACAAATAATTCCGCCATGTGTAATTCCATGAGTTTGTTATGATTAAAGTAGACAGTAGGCAGAAGGCAGTTTTCCTCTTGGGTGACCAGGATTTGTATGAATTAAGTCCGTTTTTCAGTCATGCAACATTAAGGCCTCAAAACTGAGAAAGGAATACTTTTAATGAATGAAGAATGAAGAAAGCCTTTTTGTTTTGTTATGCAGCTCAGTGTGCTCTGAAATCCATCTAAGTCTATGTAAGCAAGAATTCCATTGTTTTCAGTCCAATGTCCATTTTGTGTATGTATGGGTGTGTCTCCCCTGCTACCTGTTTGATCTTGTTGCGGGAGCTGGTGATGCGCTCGGTGATGCTCTGGTAGGTCCTGATAGCAGTGGTGAGCTCAGCGTAGTGCTGAACAATCTGCTCATCCAGGTCCCTGTCACATTTCTCAAAGGCCTCCTCCAGACGCCCCTTCTCTGTCTCCCTGTCCTGCACATCATCACTGTTGGACAAAGTCCTGGATTGGGAGAAGAGGGAAAAGGGAGGTCAAACACAAACACAAAGTCCAGGGATCTGATTCCAGCATCAGCACTTTGACAGTGGAGAGTAGTGAATCTGAGTCAGAAAATGGAAATCATCACTGTATGTAACCCTGCCTTCAGATGCTGTCAGAAATACTGTAATTATGAGCACGCTACAAGTAGGTACTTATGAGGAGCACTTGAATGCAGCATATGGTGAAGGAATTGTGGTGAAAAAAAGAGTGCATGGAAGCAGGAGCAGACAATTGTACACACACATTCACACGCCAAAACACACCTAGAGACAGCAGAGTGGACTGGTAAATTTATGCTGTATGTTGCAGCAAATGGGTCAAACAGCAGCAGCAGATTATTCAACAGGAAGGAATGGCATCAACTATTATGGCATCCATTCATATCAGGACTTCCCAAAATTTGTCCATGCCATAGACACACACTAGGTAGCAGATCCTCATTTGATAAGATTTTGTCCTACAGAAATTGTACTTGTCAATTAAGATCTAAAATAGAATTAATAGAATTAATAGAATTACATAAGTGTCTATACTGTAGGTAGGGTGATAACCACAATGTGGATTTCTCATCCTGATTCCCATTGTGCTGTATCTCTAGAATGAGCAGTAAATGAAATAATGGTGAAACAATAGTGAAATTAAACTATTACTAATTTTGCTAGGAATTCCCTTAAGGACCCCTGGAAGTCCCTGGACCCGACTTTGGGAATCACTATCTAACGTTACATCATTAAAATATCTGCAAAGCTCCGTTTTCCTCCCAGCAGCAGGGTTTTAAGTAAGGAAGGTAAGGAAGGTAAGGAAGGCTACTGAGACTGATGAATGACAGACAGCTGTCAAATCCGTTAGGCTAACTAGCGTTAGCTAGCTAATTAGCTTGATAACAGTCATTGGTGACCTTTTTCTTCCCCTTCGAGACTAAATAAAAGTGCTGTCACTATTAGGTGATGTCTAACACTAAACACAACAGGAAAACAAACTGTAGACTCGCGTGCTGTCTAATTTCTTCAATATCATTCACAATACAGGAAGGATGTAACATTAGCTTTAGCATAAGAGCTAGCTGACAAGCCATACCTGAGAGCAAGCATAAGCCCGGAAAAACAGCTGTCAAAAGTCTCACCGTCCCCATTAACTCTATACAATGAATGTGACAACTCTTACCTTATGACAGAGATTAGCAGACCAGAGGGGTCTTTGCTTTTGTTAACAGCACTCCTGTATCTCCCTGTCTCAGCTGCCATTTTTCCAGCTGCTGCACCCAAACAGGAAGACAAATGCGCGAGGGCACAGAGGGGGCTGCTGGGAGTTGTAGTTCAATCAGAATAAGACTCACGACAGAAACGGAGTGGAGTTCCAAGTGGATGGACCAATAATGTTCAGCACTGTCACAACTAGATTGACATATAGCAAAAGAAGCATAAATGACAGATGTGCAAAAAAACAACTAGGTTGATAAATAGCCTGAAGTATGTTAGATGTGTATTTTAGCAGGGTTCAGTTAAGTCTCTGATCAGTGATATGCAGGTGTTCACAAAAACAATGCAATTATAGATAAACTACGCAGTGCCAGAGGAAAAGTCTATTTCTCTGTTATAATAAAACATTTTATTGAATTACTTGAAAAATTCAAACACTCGACTAACGAAGTTTTAATCCATTCATTTCAAATCATTTTTCAATTTGTAGTTTGAATTCATACAAACTTCATAAAGATAGTGTATTATGATAAATTACTCCATGGTACACAGTCAGCCTGTTGTGCATGATGTCAAGGATTTTTAACCTGGGCTTGTTGATCAGAGTCACCACTGAGGATGGTGGTGGTGATGATGATGATTATTAAGATGATGAGGAGGAGAAGGATGAGGAAGAGGTGGTGATCATGATGTTGGGGTGGATGATTAGCATTATGATTAAGGGCTTGATAATCAGAGTTATTGATAAAGGCGAGAGTGGAGGTGGTGATGATGATGCTGCTGATGATGATGATGATGATGATATTTCCAAAATTGGACATTTCATACATATGAATACAATTGATTTCAAATATTGCTATTCTACAGTAATAGTTTGTATACAGTAGAAATGCTGTGATAGGAAAACCACACTGTTTCACTGTAACACTTTCAATCCGATCCTTGTGAGACTGATAAAAGAAAGGTTGAGCAGAGAAGAAAGGAGAGAGACAGTGTGTGTCAGCGAGTTAATGGCCTCCCCCATTTAGAACATATAGTGCTGCATTTGGCGGAGCTCTCCTGCGCTGTATCTCTGACAATCTCTGCTGTACCAAAGAGAATGGGAGAGGGCATTGATTTTGGAGCGAAGGGGTCGATTCCCAGCAGCCTGGGCTCTGATTGATGCGCCGGTGGACTGACGAGATAACATTGTGGGCGATCTTTGTGTCCCCTCCAAAAAAAGAAACAATCACTGTGTCGTGCAGGAGCCACTTTTTTCTTTTGAAGGCGCCTAGCTTCCCAGGGCCAAGTTTAATTTCGAAGTTCTTATCACCTTGCCCTGCAGCAAATGTCCCATCAGTCCAGCTAATCTACTGGGCTTCCTCTCTCCAATAACACAGTACCAAGGTTATTCCTTTCAGCTGGATGTGTGTTTGGACACTAAATGATTGCTTTGACTGACTGACCTGTGTGTGAGTAAAAGACAAGGGCAATAAGGTCTGAGTAGGACTTGCCTTTATGATCTATTAATGTATAGATCTAAATGCAAATGATGCACCTTTGGTGCTTAGGGTGATGATTTAATGGATACCTCTGACTCCATTACTCCATGTCCTTCATCTCATTTGCAATAAAGGAAATTAAGAATATATAGTGTTGATATATGCTGACATGTATTTCAGGTGGACTACACACTTTCCTTAAAAACATGAACAAGTGTTTCCTCTTCCACTGAAAAGGCTCACTTTGAATAATGGAGCAGCCACCTTGCCAAAAACAACTTAATTTGTTTAAGCTTCAGTAGATAGTTACAGTATCTAGCTCTTAGAGAAACAGTGGATTAAACTGGATTACAATAAGAGGAGCTCTGTATTTTCAAAAGCATATATTTAAGAAGCTGCTTCCATGCAAATATGGTTCCAGTGTTCCTATGCTTATGGTGGTCATAGGAATATATTTTGCTATGATTTTTGGATTCTAAAAATTTATGATTATAGCTATAATAATTACTGTAGTTGAACTGAGTTAGATGGCAAATGCTACAGAAAAATAAGAAGGTTGTGTAAATATAGTGCATTTTTTTCCCTCTCCAATTATATCCAATGGATACAAAAACAAAGGCGAAAATACTTGTTTCCACAGAAATATGTGTGAGGGAAACAGCATGACATTGTATCTATTATATTCCTCTGCATTTTTCACATCATCTTGAATTGAATGAACAAAATTGACTTAAATGACTTGTATATAATGGTCATATCTCCAACAGACTTAATCACATAGACCCACCCACATTAAGATACAACACCTCAAACTCACATCTCATAATTTAGGGGTTTCATCCCAAAATGCTATATTTTCCATTTTGAGAAAGAAATGTTTGACTGACATTTCACTTAAGTAGAGGACTCCGTTTGCAGAAATGCGAGAGAGTGATGGGATTTGAAGAAAATTTAAGGATCCCAGAGGGGAAATCAAGTCAAAAAACAGCAGATCAAGACTAGGCTATAGATAGAGATTGCAAAAAGCAGACAGCAGCGATAAATAAGGTTAAGAGGATAAGCCGTGTCCTTGGCTTGCCACCAGGAATTTTACAGGTACAAGGATATCACCAGTTACCCAATTCAGTCCAGTACAAGGTCATGCTGGGTGTGCAAAATAAAATGTGCTAATGTGCATCTACATTTCAGACACACAGATGGAGCAACATATGACCAGAATGTGACCAAGTAAAAAGGAAACTGTGCAAGCTAGTGTTTTCTCCCTTTATGCACATATTCAGTCATTGTACGGAAAATTACAGTTACAATCAGAAAACCAAGCAGCGTAATCACTCAGTGTCACAACAGTCATCATGAGTCAGTTATAGCAATGATCCTGTTTACTATTATAATGCTGTCATAAACAACAAGCTGGGCTCCTTTTCATCATCTACTGTTCAATCACTTCTCTATTCTATAAGCACTGTACACAATAGAGCCTGAGGCTTCCCAGAGAGCGCCCAGAGGGCATTGCTGCACATGGTAATGCTTTATTATGTAATCTGCTCACAATACACAGCCATGTAGAGGTAAGAGATTCCCCTTGGGAAAATATCATTCCCACTGTTTACGGGAATTGTTATTGACGTGGCCTCATTGAAAACATTTGAATGCCTATTATAACAGAGAACCAGTGAAAAAGGATAAATAAAACCTTAGAATGCACACGTGTTGTGGTGCGGTGTGTCGTGGTGTGGCGGGGTGTGTCATGGTGTGTGTGTGTGTGTGTGTGTGTGTGTGTGTTTGAGAGATTTGAATGTACGAAAATCTGCGAGTACAATCTGCCAAACAAAACTGACTTTGACAATGCCTTTGTCCCTTTTTCATGTGGACTTTCCTTCTCACGTATGCAACATGAATATCAAATTCAGACCCTGGTGCTGGGGCACACGGCTGCGAGGGCATCTGCACCCCCATCGCTCCAGGCCATGGTCCATCCCCGCAGGCCTGGTCATCCCTCCAGCCGGTCCAAACTTTTCTACCTTCTGTCTCCACGGTGTTGGAGTGACCTTCCGCCTTCAGTCACAACAGCAGAGTCGACCCCCATCTCGTGTTGTGGGCTGAAATCTTTTTCAGAAGTACCTTATGTCACCTTCTCCCCTCTGAATGATATCCTCTAACTCCCTCTAAAATCCCCTCTACCTCTCTCCCCAGCTTTGTTTTCTTGGGACTTATACTTCATATCTTTCAGAATAAACCCCTTGCCCTGTTCTCAGCCATTAATACAGTGAAATTGAGCTTTTTACACTGTATGTACAGAAGTATAATCATCATCTACTTCTTCTTTTTTTTTTCATTTTTGCAAAGTCTAGTTTAAAGTCAAAAGGTTACTAAGTATTCTCAAAAAGATCACCTAAACTTTGGAACAATCGATTTGAGGAACAAACTTTGTAAGACAAAGCAAACAACTATACAGTATATACACCTATATATTAAAAAACCTACCTAACACTTATATTGGTGTAGTTATGCAATATTAGTAGGCATTTTTTAATCTGTCTAGGTGTTCAATGTGAGATTTTGTTGAGTGGGCCTCAATGAGCCAGCTCTATCGTTGTAGCTTTGGCTTTTATTTGATGATGTACTTAGTGGTCATCAACCTGCTGAGTGAACTTTCAGTGATGTTATTATTTTTATGTGGGCACATAGCAGTGTGTTATTTCTGTTCTCTTGAGCAGGTCTAAATGTAGCCAGCACTGCACTTCTTCCCTTTATTACAGCAGAATGATAAAGTTAATCTAAAACATATCAGGTTTTATTAAGTTTCACAGAACTGCATTCCGTAGTTTTTGAATAAGATTTACATTTTTGTTCAAAGACCAAAATGTTTTTCTATAAAAAAAAAAAAAAATCCATTATTTTAGTAACTCATTTTCAATTTGTCTTTGCGATATTGATTTCAAGAACAGGGCTACAGTATATGATCTACAAAAAGTTGTGACTGTGAGTCCTCTGTGTATATGAAATTTCTCAACAATATTACACAGTACCCCAGTGAATTCTTTAAAAGGCTTTTATTGATTTATTTTTGCAGAGCACGGCAAACATACACAATGTACACCAGTCTTTGCCTGCAAAACAGAAAAATCAGCAGAAAAAAGCATTATGATTGAGTGTATTATGGAATTGTGTGTATAATATATCAAGTTTACAGGATGATTCTTATGAATTGTCATTTTTTACGGGACCTTCTCTTTGCGAGGCATATTAAATTTTCAGCTGCACTTTTTTGTCCTGCAAGGCTGCATGAGTTTCTGAAAATGCATAAGGCAGAGAAAAAAAAAACTGGAACGTTATGATTTCACAATGAGTTGGGATTATTTTAATCCACTAACATTTTACTGATCTAAAAATTTGAATTTGAAATGACTAGGCTTGAATAATAACTGATTTACTGATCATTTGATGAAAACCCATGCTCAAATAGAATGATGTAGTTGGAATCAAAGAGCAACCCTGAGCCTACTTCACATTTCTACTAACTTCCAGTCATCATCATTGCCCTTCAAAGGATGTTTTCTTTTCTTTTGTTATCATTATGCGATGCTTTTTGAGTTTTGAGGACATTCTATTCTTTGTCCGCTTTTCAAATGTTTTGTCAGAACACTTGTCATACATCAACTATTCCAGTTGACTGTGGTTTATCAAACCAATTGGCTGTGATAATTGACAAGGATGGGATGATGCCGGGGCTGGGGATTTAGTCAACAAACCAGGTAGCTCAGTGTCCTTGGGAGAAGGCCTCATCATAGCTGGGATCTGTTTTACATTTCCTCGGCACCCTTGCACACAAAAAAGTCCCCATCTGCTCCCTGTGGAATCAGGATTTTGAGGTGTATCATAGCCCAGAGGGATGAATGCCCCCCTACTGGTCCTCCAAAGCCACCAGCAGCACCTTCTAATCTGCCTCGCTCCAAACACAAACAGTGTAATGCAGAGGATGTGTGCTGGCTTTAGACTTCCTTTTTATATCCCTCCATTCCCTTTTCCTTTTCCACATTGTCATCTTCTTCTTCAGTGTGTGTCTTGCTGCCGTTTTCACCTCATATATGTAGATTTATGGTGTCTTCTTCTCAAATCTGTCAGATTAGCTGGATCTGTCCATAGCAACACCACTCAAGTTCATCTTCCATTTCGATACCCCAGTCTTCCTCTGCCATAATTTCTGATGATTCTTCTGCTGAGGTGTCACCAGTGTTTGTCCATCCATCTTTTCTGACATCAGTGGATAATGGATAACAACTCTTAGACCCCATTCTTATCTTCTACCGACCTGGAGAAGGTCATCCATGCCTTTATCTTCTCTCATTTAGATTACTGCAGCTCCCTCTACCTCAGTCAACAGTCCCTCTCATGCCTCCAGCTCACACAGAATGCACCACCAGGGTTTTAACAGAGACCACATTACACCAATCCTTGCTTCCCTTCACTAGTTACCTGTCACTTATAGTATTGATTTCAAGATTTTACTGATCATTTAAAGCTTGTTTAGGTCCCTAGCTACATCGCAGACCTTTTAACCCCATATGAGCCAGAACGCATCGGGCAGAGCTCTTTTGGACGTTCCTCAGTAGACTGAAAACAAAAGGTGACTGGGCATTTGCCATTAAAGCCCCTACACTGTGGAACGGCCTGCCTGGGGAAATTAGGCTAATAAAGTCAGTGTCTTCTTTTAAATCACTTCTCAAGACACACTTTTATAGACTGGCCTTTATCTAACTGTTTCTCTTGTTTTTAATCTTGTGTTGTTGCCCTTATTGTTTGTTCTGTTCTGTTGTGTTTTATTTCCCTCACTCTCTGTAAAACACTTTGTAAACTCTGTTTTTTGAAAAGTGCTATATAAATTAAGTTTATTATATTATGTTATTATAGACACAGCACTGTATTGATATTCTTCCCACAAGTCATTGTCCTTCATATAGCTGAGTATTTCCTGAACTGGGAATTCCTCACTCGCAGCAACTTGTTCATTGTTAATTTTTTGACCGTCACCAACAGAATGAGCAGTTTCGTTTTCATTTTCCATGACAAGTGTCTCTGAGTGTTGCTGTTCCATTTCTGAAACTGCCTGCAGCCTCTCATTATCCCATTCTGCAACTTCAGAGTGAGTCTCAGGCTATTGGACCAATTCTGAAGCTTCCTGCTCCCAACCTGGATTCCAAAAATATCCAGATATGTTCAGAAACACAGGAAACAGAACCAAAATTCAGAAACCAAATTCAAATATAATTTCAGCAAGTGCCACACAGACAGTGTTTCCAAATTCATATCATCACAATTATGAGTGCAGTTTCATGTGAGAGACAAATTTATTCTTTGGATATATGCCTGTGCTTATGCTATGCATGAATGCTCAGAGTTTAAATATTGGGAGGAGCATGTATTATTTCATGTGCTAAACCTAATAAGTATGGCGAAAAACTATTAAAAAAACAAAACAAAAAAAAAAACTATAGCAATCCTATAATACATTTTAGGGTTTTGTACAAATGTCACATGAGTATAGGAATATTATAGGAAATAATTATGGTGATACTGTAGAAGATAGAAAAATACCATTACGTATAATAATGTCACTACTGAATTCTACAATCACACTATTAGTGTCTATAAGAATATTACAATGATTATGATAATGATTTCTCATTTGGGCTATTCAGAAGTCTACTGCATGTTCTCAGTATTGATCATTGATGCACCTCGCATACACACCGTATCGAAAATATAAAAATGATTAAATAATAATAAAAAATCTGTAATGGATATATTAGGAAAAACTGAGACACTGATCCAAGTGGTGTCCCATTCATTATTTCTGCCTCTTGTAGCGAACCCCTTAACCAATGAAAAACGCTGATGAAAAGCCGGGTTGCGCTTTTCTCCAATCAGCTCTCACTTTCTTCGATTACGTCATGCTAAGGAAGTATTACCGTACATAGGCAGAGGCGTGCGGCCCCAGCCACCTGCCACTGGCTTGAAAACAAATAAACTTTACAAAAACACAAGTGGATGCCAGTAGTTCACATTGCATGTAGATAATTGTCGCTTTTGACAGCCTGCGGACTGACAATGGGAGCGAACAACAGTACCCGCCGCGTATCATTTGAGTCAGATGAGAACGACAATATAACGGTTGTGAAGGGCATACGGGTGAGTGACAGTGTACAAACACTGCTTAGTGTTGGGTAAACAAATGTTACACGACTGCATTGAAGCAATATTATTTAACATAATTGTGTATTGGGCAGCTATTAATGTTATGTGGTATATGGCTAGCAAGCAGCTATGCTAACTGACTTGCTAGCAGACTCTTGGCTACCGGTGTTTGTTGTTATCTCTTTATTCAATGGAACTTCACAGATTATATAAATTAACAACACCTGATAGCCAGGGAGTTTATGACATTCAGACAGCTACACAAAAACGTTTGTTTTGTACAGAGATTGAGATGTCCAAGTGGTTTTTCTGTCATTAGGAGGAGTGGAATGTTGACGTTGACGTCATCAGCCTCATGCCCTGCCCACTGTAATTTAATGAATGAATGAACTTGACCTGAACAGGGTAGGACAGGGCAAAGCAATCTTTGTTCTATACTTTGGAAGTTTTCATATAATCATGGAAACATGTGAATTGATATTATAAATGAAGATGTTTTTATTTTGTGGGACCTTTCACGAGTCCCTGCATGCCACAGCCTGCTAAAGTTAAATATAGGTTGAGAGGCTTTAGTCGATCACATAAGACTTGGGTGGCTCTGTCTATTATAAATCACTCAGTTGGCCAGCCAACCCAGTCAGGCTAAAGTTGTCTTCCTACTCATGTGGTGTAATCCCCTCTCATGCCAGTGCAGTTATGTTTGTATTGTTTGTCTAAACAGCCTCAAAACAAAACTCAGTCTTCCCCCTCAGTCTTGGTGGTGTTTTTAAAAACAATATATAGTTTTCCATAGGAACACTCAACAACTTAAATCAATCTTACTCTTAATCTTTCTTCCTCTCTCCCTCATTTGCAGCTTTCGGAGAATGTCATCAACCGCATGAGGGAACCTGTAGTTCCCCCGCAGCCCCAGTCACTCCCACATGCCACCACTCCTCCTCCTCCCCCTGTGGCTAGCCTCACTCCCTCTCCTCTCCTGAGGCCAGTGCCTCCCCCCTTTGACCTGGTCACCTCCTTGCCTCCTCCTCCTCTTGTTGAGCCCATTGTACCTCCAGCACCTCCTCCACCAGCTCCATCTGCTACGGAGACGGTGGTTGCACCTGCACCACCTCCTCCTCAACCTCCCAGGGAACAGGTAGCAGTGCCCACCATCACTGACATGGTGGTCCCAACCGCACCAGCCCCAGCTGCTGCTAATGCTGTTGCTGCTCCTGCTTTTGAGCCTGTGGCAACACCTCCTCCTCCTCCTGCTGTTGTTGAGCCGGTAACTTTGCCTACACCTCTCCCTCCTCCTCCTCCTCCTCCTTCTCCTGCTCCCATTGAACCCTTGGCTCCTGCTCCCTCCCCTGCTCCAGTTTTGGTGGAATCCATAACTCTGCTTGCTCCTCCTCCCCTTGTAATCGAACCTCCTCCTCCCATAAATGAATCCATTGCTCCCTCTCCTCCTGTAATTGAACCCATTGCTCCTCCACATGTGATTGAACCCATTGCTCCTCCCCCTGTAATTGAACCCGTGCCACCTCCTTTTGCTGTCATGATTGAACCCATCATTGCTCCCCCGCTTCCTGAAATGGAGCTCATCTCCTCCTCTCCTGCCGACAAGCCTGCCACCCGCTTGCCACCGCCTCTCCAGCCTCCAATGGACGCTTTGTTCCCGCAGCCTGCTGAGCCAATTGCTGCGCCTCCCCTGGCTGAGTTTATTGCTCCTTGTGAACCAGTTGCACCTCCTCCTCAGCCCCCGGTGGAACCAGTATCTCCTATTGCTGTCCCTGAGCCAGTGGCAGTCCCGGAGCCATTGGCAGTCCCCGAGTCATTTGCAGTCCCGCCACCTCCTGCTGCCCCAGCTGGTGAGTTGTATTCCACTACGCTGATTCCAGTGTCACATTTTATAAATACCCAGAACATATTTGATTTGCAACTGACTGAAACTGTGGTAAGGGGGAATACTACTTGATTTATTGCTTCATATGTTTTTGTGGAATAAGATGTTAAAGGTCCCATATTCTACACTTTCCAGTGTTTTATTTTATGTCTTGAGGTCCATTAAAAGCTGTTCGTGTGGTGTCATGTATCAAAAACGCTCTCAATACATTTATACATTTTTAATTTTCCAGCATCTCTCTGAGCCTTACCAAGAACAGGCTGTTTCTGTTGCTGTGTCTTTAAGGCTCATTAATATTAATGACCCTCTGTTCTGATTGGCTAACCGTTTCAAGAGTGAAACGTGAGACACCACAGAGCCGGCAGCTACAGGTAGGGAAAACTCTCTGGTAAATTAACAATGGCAGCCGCTCAACTGCTTTGAAAAAAACACTTTGTTAGCCTGTTATTTCTTACAGAAATGATAATGAGCGAACCTTTGTGAGGCCACAAAGTTACGGAAGTCCAAACGGCTCGTTTAGAGGCTCACTAATATGGATTGTGTGGATTTAGTAGGTGACTGTGTGTTTTGATACTTTCACAATGTTTAGATAGCACATCCAACTCCTTTATAATGAAAGAGGCAAGGGAAATCCCGTTTTCCACAATATGGGACCTTTAATTCAGATGTTCCTCCGGTGGATACCTCAGTTGATGTTTAGGAATATGCTAAACTAAAAACAAGATGACCAAGGTCCCACATCCTGGGGAAGCTTTACACAGAACAAATGGGCCCTGATTTTTGTGGACTAATTGAATGTTTTTCGAGCTCATACATAATAATGCTAACAGTTTGAAACCAGAAAATTGTTCCCTTACCCCCAGATAATTACTCTGGGTGCTTTCACTGATACTATTTCCAACTTTCCACTTAATTCTCATTGGGGCTGTGCATTAGTGTGACATCGGAGGGGGTAGGACAAACTTCTCTCTTGTTTCTGTTAACAAGGGACAGGAGAGAATGTTCACTAATACAAATTGAAAAAAATGAATTGTCCTTGCAAATGGAAGGGACATTTGAATACTGAAATTATATGGGATCCCTCTTCTGTAGCATGGTTAATTAGAAGGCAAAAGTTATGAGGGACTGAACTGTCCGAGGATTTACTCTAAGTCCAGCTATATATTGAATTTTAATGATGTTTATTGTGTGGGTGTTTACTTTAAGCCACCTTAAGCTTTTCGTCTACAACTTTTCTCGCAGATTTTAATTAGTCTTCATTCTCAAAATGGGCCTCACAGTAGCCTTGGTCATATTATGATTCATTGCCATTGCCCAACTGTTAATGGAATGATTAATTCTTTCTTGTAATAACATTAATGAATTGATGCTGTAATTAGTGGCCATCCATTCTGGCTCATCACGGTGGGGCTCAGGTTGTCATGATAACCCCTCTTCTTCCTGCAGTTTGTGAGGGCACTCATAGTCCTGCCGCTGACCTCAGCAGTATTTTCCCCTCATTTTTTGTGGTAGTGTGGACTTTTTTCAAGATTGTTTTTATAGCTTTTCCTCTTTTATAATAGTTATGGTCATACTTGAATTTTTAAAGTCAAGTTTATGGACCTGTGTTTGAAAAATCCTCATATTTACTCAAGGGAAATGCAAAGGAATTTCAGAAGAATGTGTGGCGATGTGTGACCTGTCAAATATTTTAAAGTTAACACATTTGGCAGAGTAAGTACTTTATCATTCTGAATAATTTCAGTATCAAATTCCATTGATATTGCTGAGTTGATGGAGTTCTATTGTTTTGGTAGAAAACATTTTTTTGCACCAATTGTTGACAGTGCCAGTGGAGGGGAGGCGCTGATGTGAAGTTAATGAAAATACTGCATATCCCCCCTGGCTATGCATGGGGATGACATGCTCCAGTCAGAAAACACACACACACACACACACACACACACACACACTCACACTCACACTCACACACTCACACTATATTTATTCTCTCTCTCTCTCTCCCTCTCTTTCTCTCTCTCTCTCTTAAAGTAAAGTTTTGGCCTTGTACTGTGCCTACTGTGTGGGCGCCCCCTCTCTCTTGACGTATCAGGCAGAGGACATTTGAATGTTACCTGTTCATTAGACAGTAGAGGATGGGGCGTGGGCGCAGGTTCTTCAGAGGGTGACATCCAGGGTGTGGGCAGGCTTCCCCATCCTTGACGGTGCTCAATCGGTAAGGTAATTAAAAAAGGCCAACTTATGCCACGCCACGCTGACTCTGGTGATTAAAACGACACCTCCGCAGTTTCACACAACAAACCACCAGGCCTCATTAAGAGAAGGAGGTGGTGAGTGTGTGTGTGTGTGTGTGCAACCAGGTCCTCAACTTAAAATCTTACCCAGCAAACCCCAACCACTTATCAACAGTTTTCATTTGGCCATAGGCTTTCTCTGATATGAGACTGAATTCTGTATGTGAGCCACTTGCCTTTTTGTTTGAGAACATTGGTAATACAATTGGACACTCAATAGCATTTATTCATGTGAATTTAACAAAAAACACTTTTTGTAAATCTGTGTTTTCCATTAGCTGCGAGGCCACTCTCAGAATGGTCTTTCATTTCTCTCCCCGTTGAATAAAATGATTCCTCCATTGTTCATGTTAATTGGTTTTCAGATTAAAAGATAAATACTACAATATCTCACTTAATTTTGTATCAGGTGTGGAGTGTGTTGAGTGCAACTATTATGAGAAATTGCCAGCCGCTTTCACAGCATTGGCCTAAATTTTTAAAAATGCACTTTAGGGTTTTCAAAAAAGATTAGCGGTCTACTTTTCCTTCCTCTTTTAGTGGTCAGTTATGGATGTTAGCCCTAAATTCTGAATTGGAAGGCAGGACGGTGTCATTGCTGCCGTGTCTTTCCATTCCTTTACAGCGAATTTACAGATTAGAAACACTGATAGGAAATGTGAGAAGAGGCACAGCTCTTTCTAAGATTAGAGAGTAGAAAAAGTGTTTCTCTATTCTCCTTCCTCCTTTTGTGTGTGTATGGGTGAGTGAGTGTGTGTGTGTGTGTACACGATGTAATATGTGGGAAGTCATTGGGTGCATTGTGTTTTTTCTTAGTATTGAAAGAGCTTGTACTGTCCAAGGTTTGTTACACATTGCTACATATTTTCTCACTGGGACAGATGTCACCACAATTGGAAGTATTTTTTAAACCACAATTACCATTTGAAGTGTTTGAGGCTGACTCCTTGCTGTTATTGGCCCTTGTATTCATCACACAACAGACATGTGGGTTGACATTTACTCAGGTATTTTGAATGCACTCTCCTTGCAAGGTCACCTCACTTCGCTTAATACGTACCAAGCTCACCAACCGCTGTGAAGGAGAGGAAAAAAGTCAACTTGCACCATTGATCCAGCCTGCTCATTTTAAAGAAGGAAGAAAAAAAAACCACAACGGTATGAGGGTGAATCTCGTTAAAAAGTTGCAAAGTTCAGCCCAATCCTGAAAGGTTGTGACCTTAATGAGGCGGACATTGATTATGTGTGCCCACGAGAGGTGGGTATCGAGTGAGGCTCTCAGCGGGCCGGCTGTCTCTAAATCATGCCCTGAGTCAGTGTGTGTGCTGATTACACCACAGTCAAGGTTGAGCCTCCTACACCTTCTCCAATGTGCTATAAATATTCATATGCCAGAGCCCACACACTGCGCTGGACTAATAGCCTGCTTAAAGATGTCTCCCAGGTGCACCAGAGAGAGGAAAAAGGGGAGAGACAAAGGAAAATACTAGGAGAGATGTGAGTGAGTGTGTGTGTATAAATGTGAGTGTGAAACGTGGTAACATATCACTACCCTTTTGAAATTGACTACCCTTGTCATTTTGTGAAAATGTGAAACGATCAGTTATTCCATAACGTGAGATTGAATTACAGGAAAGAGGGCGAATAAAAGAGAGGGGGGGGAAAAAAAGTCAGAAATGGCACCTGCCTGCCAGGGCTGGAAGCTTGCTCTTGGCGCTTTTCTTTTTTCCCCATTTGAACGTGGTGAAAGGTGTGCGGGGACTCGACTAAGCGCGAGCCAGGAGCGTGAGGAAGTGGTAATGTTACAGATTATGCCCTCCGTGCGGGTCCTGGGGTTAATGAAACTTCTGATGAGAAACGCAATTTGCCTCCGTCTATTATCTCCACCGTCCGCCAATAGCCTCTCCTCCGCCACCTCCTCCTCCTCCTCTGTGGGTTTTTCCACAGGGTTTAGCGATTGGAGGAAAAGGAAAGGAGGGGGACACGTCTAAAAAGATGATGAGTTTTTAATCTCTTTAACATTTACATGTCCTACTCAGGATTGACACGGGCTCTGTCGATCTGGAATTGTCTCTGACCCCAACCAGCTTCCCTCAAGGACCCCAGACAGTGTTTATCATATCAGAACCTGTTCTCCGGCTGACCCTGCGGGGCTGGAGAGGATGTGGTGATGAATGAGGAGTTGCTCAGATTTGCCTAAACTTAGCGGACTTTTAAAACTTGGTTTTTTACTGGTCAATATGTAGCACTGTGCTACAGGCTACAAGTTCTCAATGCAATTGTAAGATATTTTAAATATCACGGCTGGTCTGATAGCCAGATGCAAAAATACCAGCCTTACCCATTGGAAAAAGTTGTCAATCATTATGACAAGACTTGACCTCTGGCCTATGGTGCCAGTTACTACTGTAAGAGAGTTGGGGCTTCTTTTGTTGCCCAGTACACTTTGTATTTTTTATTTATTACTCTGCACATCTTTGGAATAGACAATAAATTGCTAAAGAGATTTTGCAAAAGGGACATTGTATTATTTTACAGTTGCTAGTTTCATAGTGGCCTAAAGCAAAATTATTGTTTGCACTCGTTGACACAGTTTTCATCATGGCAAGACGTGACATCTACCTGTTAGTCTTGTTGTTGGGAGTTGGAAGAAATGCTTGATTTTACCTAAAGGGGACTTAAGGTTATTTTTTTCTTGGTCTCCAGTAGACTGTTATTTCACTGCTATGTAGATGACAGTCACATTTACACATTTTTGTTTCTACTTATACAGCATCGTCTTTGGAGTCATAGAAAGCTCATACCATGTCATCTTATGGTTGCATGTTTTCCTGATGCAAAAATAGCATTCTTATTTCTTCCTTGACACACGCCTCTTTATGGCAGGACATACGTCAGGATGTCTTATCTGCCCTACACGTTGTCTTCCTGCCGTAGCCTTTAACAGAGCTGTAATTAGACTGTCCTCTGCAGCGAGATCAATGGTGCTTCTGACTGCTGTCAAACATGATGGATATTAGTTCCTCATGCTCTGTTTGGACAGTAGGTGACAGCAGTCTCTCTCTCAGAGGTTATACTATGCAGCGAAAAAGTTGTCAGCTGTCAATCACCTCCTCTCTCTGCACCAGTGTTTCTTCTGAGGCCCTGTCATACTAAACCTCCCTCCTCCTGACGCTCACTCATTCTCTCTACTGTATTGAGTCTGTTGTATTATGTACCGACTGTAGAGTGGGTCGTCAGGCTGAATGTTGCTGTTGTGTGCTGTTTGGTGGCTATAAAGTAAAGAAGGAAGCTATGGATAGAGATTAGAGTAGGAAGAAGAAAACACAATGAAGAGGGATGCAGAGAAAATGAGGAGTGGGTTTATTTTAATTTTATGTATTTAACCAGGAAGGTCAATTGAGGACAAATTATTATACACAATAGCCCCCTTTCCACTGAAGGCCAAAACCCCAAGAACTTTGGCCCAGGAACTCTAGCCTGGAACTTAAGCACTGGGCTAAACTTGTTAAAGTGTTTCCACTGAGCAACCTGGTCCCTGCGTAACCATGACAACTAACTTACACAACTGCTTGTCATCAAACATGGCAGACAACGCTGTTGTCAAATGTACCGTATAATCGTTAACATTAGTTTTAAGTACTTTGTGGGAAGTTTTAAAAAAGAAGAAGGTTGCAGGATGAGGCTAACATCATTCATATAAAAAAAAAAAGTGTCATTGCTGGGCAGTGATTTAAACGCCTACTGAAGGCGTTAAAGTAAAAAAAAACTGCCTTGCCTGCGTAAGCAAAGGCATTTTTTTCCCCTTTAACATTAGTCCTTTATTACTGTGTGTGTCAAACTTTGAAGTGAGTGATAGTAATTGCGGTATTTTCTAGACAGCTAAATAAGGCCAATGTTGGTGTTAATATACGGTATCAGGCTAAAAAGTTGTTTCCAACTCGTAACAGTCTTATTTATTTATTTATTTATTTATTTATTTATTTATTTATTTCTAAGATAGCAGCTGAAAGTAATGCAGATTTAAGAATTAACATAGTTAATTAACCTAGTTTCTAACAGGTAGATACTCATTAATGTAGGAATGGCTGCACTCAGTTACAGACGTTACTAAGCAACACCCCCTATTTGAAAATATATAGATTGTGATGATGTATAAGCATCAGGGCTAACAGCTTTGGCCCTGAGGATTTGGAACGGCCAAGTATGGGGCTTGAGTTCCTGGAATAGCCCTGTTTTGGCCTAGGCCAACCCAGTGGAAAGGGGTCAGGAACTCTGGAACTAAGTTCAAGCACCAGGTTTGGCCCTCAGTGGAAAGGGGGCTAATATGGACCTGACATGGCCTCTGAAGGAGCTGAAGGAAGACAGATATGACACAAGGTAGAAATGGATAGATGGAGGGAGAGATGCATGTTGATGACCAGAGATTTCACCCCCGTCTTTGACAACAGTTGCACTACCTGTGGATTTCTCTTGGCTATCAGGCGTGTATCTTTAATTCACCTTTATCAAAATATCAGCAGTCTCTGGAAAAAAAGACACCTGGAGGCTCCATTACTCCCATCTCCTCTTTGTGATTGGTGCTGAGCCAAGGCTTACACTGATGGATGGTATCAGACCTGGTATTGTCACGGTAACAAGCAGCTAGCTTTGGCCTTGAAGATTTCTGGCGAGCAGCACTTACACTTGCTGCTTCAGTTTAGCTGCTAACTTGCACAAAATGTTTATTTAGAGAAATAGCCCATATTGCCTGTTATTATGGAAAAATATTGATTGCTGAATTGAGACTAATAAACAACAACTAACAGGGAGGTGAAGACTTGGGTTTGAGTGTCACCGAGTCATGTGAGGGTTGATTTTTAGTACGAGAGAACTGCAACGTTTGAGCTTCATCAGACAATCAGGCTGGCTGATTCTATGCCAGACTGGTAGTGCAGGAATACCTTGCAACCACAGTGATAGACTGCCAGTTTAATTGGCACATACCTTCCTCCTACTGAGGAGAGTTTGCTCAGACACACACACACACACACACACACACACACACACACACACACACGCACGCACATGCCCACGTACATACACAGTCAAGTGTGCTCTAGCCAAGGCCACTTCCTAGGTGGAAACTGATGCCTCCCAATGCCTGTAGGGAAAAAAATCTCTCTCTTTTGCTCCTGTTGCTCTCATCCCTCCATCTTTCTCTCTGTCCTCCATTAGGAGTGGATCTTTATTTTCAGTCTTCACAAGGCCAAAGAGCAGAATACCCCAAAGGCGCTCCGAGGCTTGGACTGGTACAAGCAACAGTCACGAAATACACTCGCTAAAATGGAACAATTTTTCCACTATGAGGCCTTGTGATGAAGAATGTTTTTTTTTTTTTGTACACATTCACAGGTTTGATATAGATAGAGCTCGCCAGGCTTTGACTGTACTTTTTCAGCAGTATTGTGCCAGCACACCAAGAACACCGCCACTGCTGCAAGACAAAATGTCAAATTAAAATAATTTACATTTTAATTTACATTTAGCTATAATATAGAAGTGTGGTCCTAATGTTTACAAATAAGGTTTTTATTACCTCCACCAAACTGTTAGTTTGTAAGATATCTCAAAAACCTAAAACCTCTGAATGGATTTCCATTATGCACTAGAACCATAAGTTGGACTTAAACAGTGGACTCAAGACTTAAATGACCCCCAAGAGGAACTCCTTCATAAAATCACAGAGTAAACACTGGAACTAGACACAACACTGTAGCATAAAAGGCAGTTTCGCTGTAGGACTTGGAGGATTTCTCTCGATGGTGTTTTGCTGGAATATGCCTGCTGGCTATATAGCTACAGCCCGAAGATGATAGGAAAGGAATGTCCTTGTACATTTTATATGTCTTATAGATCATCTGATTTAGTTGAAATAGGGTTTGTGCATGTGTGTATGTGCTTGTGTGAGAACGTGTCCTTCACCGGCCTGCTGTTGCCACGTGTTACCAGGTAATAATGGACTTTGACAATAGGGATTATCCCCTCTAACTAATGCAGTGGGGGAGTAATCTTGACACAGTCACACACTCCCCCCACCGCTGCAGTGTCGCAGCGCACCGCATGGCTCTTCTGCCTTCAGAGCACGTTTTGGCCCGGTCGCCGGCTGGCTTCTTTACTTTCATGCCTAATTACCTGCCAAGATAGGAGGCTGAAGACATGCAGTCAGACATGTATGACACCACTGACATGAATATAGGAAGATGAGGATGGGGGGGGTGTGTATCTCTGTTATCTCTGTTTTGGAAGGAAGTTTGTGTGTGTGTTTTGTTGTTATGCTTTAATAGCCTCAATGCTGATGTGCGTTGTCGCCACTCTAGACACTCCCCTCCGCTCTCCCTGTACGCCTCATAAGGCATGGCAGCCTGAGGGCCAAGATTTCTGTCCCACCTCACTACACTCACAGCAAGCACATAGCGCGCACACACACACACACACACACACACACACTCCATTACATTTTATGGCTCACAGCAAATGTAACAGCCCAGGCCAAATCACTCCTGCAAAACATCGACTGCCTTTGTATTCATAACTAAATCATTAAGCTGTAAATGTTCATTTTGAACAAGTTTTTTTTTTTTTTTTAATAAATGCAGATTTTGTGTGTGGGCCTAACACCTGTTGGGAAAACTAGCGTGCCTCTCTCTCTCTCTGGCTCGCTTGCTCTCTTGCTCTCTCTCTCGCTCACTCTCTCTCTCTCTCTTACTTCGTGGAGAGTATCTCTCTGTATTCAACGTCCACGCAACCGCAATATGATGCTCGTCAACAAACAATTTGAAGCGGTTTACTTACAGAAGTCTCTCTCTCTCTTTCTCTTTCTTTTTCTCTTTCTTTCCCCAGTTGATGAAGAGGCCTTGAGGAAGAAGATCACTGATGAGCTGTATAAAGGCTTGGAGCAGGAGAGGGCCAAGGCAGAGCGAGAGCTGCAAGCCTGGTAAGACACATACGCACACACACACACACACACACACACACACACACGCTCCTTTTAGTGAGGCATGCTGAACCGGTAGTAGGCTGTGAACCTGTACAAAATAGTCATATTTTATTTATAATATTAAATTGCTGTGTTTTGTATTTTCATTCTGTATAAAAATGACACTTATCGATGTGCGTTGCTGATGTTTTTAATTTATTTTGTTCGGTGCAGCAAAACATTTTATTTATTTATGAGGTTATTCCATTGTTCTGATGTTGTTTTTTGGAATTGAAATGAAGATCCTTGGGCTTATTGAAAGTCAAAATTTTGGTATTGTGATCGCACACAAACTTTGCTGCTCCTTGTGTGGTGTGCATCTCTCTCTCTCTCTCTCTCTCTCTCTCTCTCTCTGTCTCTCCACTTTCTTTCACTCTCTCTCTCTTTATTTTTCTCTATCGCACCTCCCTTCTTTGGATCATGATAGATTGCATCAGGGTACCGCTCCAGTGTCAATTCTAGTTCCAGGGTTTCATTAGAATCCAACGACATTTTCAGATGTGACCATTTTCTGCTTTCATTAATAGTCAAAAAGGTCAGCACCAATCTTTCCGTTCCCCACTGTTTCCAATCTACCTCTCTTCCGAAGCACATCAGCACTTTTTCCTCCCTCTATCTCTCCCTCTCTCTTTCTCTCTGGATCAATTAATCATGCCTGAGAAAGGAGGGCGCTATCCTGAGGTAATTTCCTGGGCGCTGAGTGGGCGATCCATTAGCCGGGGCTGATGAAGAATCAGACTCTTCATCTGAGAAGCATCTTCCCATCTCCTCCTCCTCCTCATCTCTCCTCTTCTCTCCTCTCCTCTTTCACCAAGAAGGAGCAGGTGCACATACCATAATGTCCGATAAATACATTGCTCCCCCTTTTCTAATAGGTCTGGATGAGCTCCAACAGACTCTGATGAATGAACAACTGTTATTAGTCACTAAACGCACCCCTGTACTGTATGGGGGGGGGGGGTGAAACGCACCTTTTTACATCCAGGAGGAAGTAGTGTTAGGCTAGCGATTAGCCTCGTTTTTGAGGTTCATTCAAGAGGGGAGAAATTAACGAGGGTTTTTGAGAAATGATTTGTCTATTGATTTTTTTTCCATTTGTTTTATTCTTTTGATGTAACTGCTTCCTGCGGCCCACTATTGATGCCTATTCAGAGGAGTAAGTACATCAAAATTACGCCCTCCTCGCAATTAATTCAAATCGTGGCAATGATTGTTCTGGCAGCGCGGGCCTGTGTGAGGGTGGCTTTCAAGCCCTCCATTTGTGTGTCTGCTTGGCGTAGGCTACCTTTTCACTTACAAAGGCTTTAGTGAACATGGAATGGTAAATAAGCAATCATCAGTTAGCTGTTAGCCAGCACTTGTGTATGTGTGTGTGTGTGTGTGTGTGTTTATATAATTCATGTGTGCCACTTTGTATGCTGTTTGATTCTTTTCTCTTTTGCTCATTTCTTCCAAACGGTTTCATTATGTGTGTATGTGTGTGTGTGTGTGTGTGTCCATTTTTCCAGCTAATGGTGAGGCAGGCAATAAAACAGTCAGTGGGTCATTTTTGTTGATCCAGCACGTCACTCTGGTCAGACCCAAAACCACCAACCTGGACAAATCACTGTTGATGAAGAAATGTATTGTTTATTGTGCCACTTTATAAAAAAACTAAATGTAAAGTGAGTATCAGCGCTGGGTTGTTGTTTTTTTCCCTGCCTTCTTTAAACAGCATTGTTGCCGCGGTCACAGGGGGCAAAAGTGCCGTGTTGCATCTCCCCACAACACCGTTAAGGTAGAGTAGGGGCTTTATTAACCATGAGGGTTTGCTTGGACAGACGTAATCAATATTTCCTTTAATGCTGTCTCTTTCGTTCCGCTAAGTTCTCTGGCTTATTGTTTTTTTTTTTTCGTTATATATTTCTTTTACAATGTTTGTGGTTTTTGTTGACTTTGAAAGAGCCGTCAGAGGCAGTAGAACAAGGCACTACCAAGTGTTTTACCGCCCTACTACCTGACAAACTTTATATTCCAATAAACTGGCCCTATACCACCAGCCTGTTCAACTGAGCCCAGCTGAATCAAACAGGAGGGAGGCGTTCCTTTGTTTTCAGTTGATGTCACAACTACCATCTGTGGTCATTCAGCAGTGGCACTAGCCATTTGGTCCAATTTATTTGTGAATACAAAATGGTGTGAGTGAAAACAGCCCACGATCTTGGACTTGTCTGCTTTCATGGTCCTGCATTTAATGTAACAATGTAAAAGACAATGTTTCAGGTTGCTGTATGAAATCAGAATGCACCACAGGTAGTTTTATCTAAGCAATCTGATTGGTCAAAGGCATGTTTGAACTATGCTGATACTTCCTAGGCAGCTAATCATCAATCTATCTTTCTGGCTGTTTTATATTACTATGTATGTATATGTTTTTGAAGAAAACTTGTCAGTCAATACATCATCATCAGGGTTGGGTCATACACCGACTGCAAATCAGTTTTATTGGCCAAATAGGTTTGCACATACAAGGAATTCGACTTGATGTGTTGCTCACGTAGGTCACATTCAACACAACAGAACACCAAAAATATAAAAAGTGTTCAAATGTAGAAATTCAGGAAGTAGTTCTCTTTTAGGAGTAGTATATAAAGAGAGAAGTATATAAGTAGTTTACTATATAGAAAATCTATAGAACCTGACTGATTGCACTGATGGGAAGCTGTCAGTAACAGAATATATATACAGATCCACAGAATATTGCACTGAGTTCTGTTTTGAACAAAAAAAGAAAAAAACTGTACACATGTGTTGGAATGGTATGAAGAGAGTATAAATATGTATAAGTGTGTAACTATGTATCTATACAGCCAGAACAGAGTAGAGTGGTGCTGATACTAACACTACAGTGCTGTTGTCCATTGTGGTGCATTAGGATTGGTTGGCACTGCTTTGCTCCTCCTATTTTGCTTTGTAAACCAGTGATATGCTGGGATGCCTTTTTGTACCTTTTCAAACTGGTCGTGAGGCTGCTGGTAGGGGGCTGTTGGACATGGATTTCCCTGCACCTTATCAAAGTACTGTTTAGGCTGAACCACTGCTCACTATACCTGTAAATTATCTCAACGCTTTCAACCCTACTCTGACACACCACCACCCTTCAGGACTGCAAAGCTCTTACACTCCATTTTTCATCCTATCACACCCAGTACAGTAGATGACTGTTTTTTTTTTTTTTGCCATTATTGAATTTTTCTATTCATTTGTATTTATTGGGAGAAAAAGGTGCCTGGTGCTATCATTTAATTGAAATAGATGGGAGGCACAGAAGGCCGTTTTTTTCTCAGCTGGGCTGTCAAAAGGTAATTGAATTGCGATGGTATTTCGCGTTCCCACAGCGCGGGGAGAAAACTCCACAGATTTTTTGGTTATTGAAGGTGAACAGCACAGTGACTGTAGCCTTGGCTGCAGTGGAAGAATCGTCGCTTGGAGACTGCTTTGCTTTTGCAGCAAAATTGGAGTAAGTGTTGTTGTTTTTTGTGTGTGTGTGTTAGTTTGTGTGTGTATCAAAGCTCAGCTAGCCAGATCACACCATGCCTCACCAGTTTTAGAGCTCTGTGGTGAAACCGCTGCACAGCTTGAACACAGGACAGTGGAAGAACACATGGACCACACTGCCACCGGTCACAGGGAAAGGTCCTTGAGCAAGACACTGAATCCCTACCTGCTCACTCATTGTAAGTCGCTCTGGATAAGAGTGTCAGCTTTTATCAGACTATAAAACAAAGATCCATTGAACCTATAGATTGACAATTTTCATTAACGAACCCTATAACTAAGTACTCTAAATTTCCCTTTGCCCATTGCTTGCTTCTTAACTTGGTCACAAAGGCTCTATCTACAACTTAAAACTTGGCCCGTTACACTCTCGCCACTCGTACCATAGACCACAGTACACACTGTCGGGTCATTTCTGATTGGTTAAGGTCAGTAGTAGATCAATAGTTCTTGCATTCTTTGGCTGTGCACGCCGTCTTGAACTTTTGTTTTTTTACCAAGTACCCAGTACCATTTTGGAGAAAATAATGTTGAAAAAGAACATGAATAATTTATTAATGTGATTCGGCAGTGGGATAAGAGCATTGGATTAAAAGGTGGTACAAACACAGAGGAAACTGCCAAAATAAGCATCAAAATAATGTCTCCTTAAAGGACGTTAGACCTCCATGAGCCACCAGAACAGCCTCAGTTTGCCTTGGTGTGAATTCGAATTATTTCCACACTTTGTACAAATCTTCCTAAGTACGCCTTGCGGTGTTCGCTGTGTAGGGACATGTGCCCCCGTTTGAGAAACAGTGCTATTCGGATTAGGCAATATTTCTACTGTTTAGCTATAGGGCCATAAATGAACTCCAGGGACCTGGCTTTGCATGTTTTGCTCCTTTAGGAGTCAAGTAAGGGCTCTGTGAGGAGTTCTCATTTGGGTGCAGCCCGAACTCATTTGTAGTGAGGAGCGGCTGCAGGGAGCAGATTTGCCTCTGCCGCTTCTCTGTGAGGCATTGGAGCAGAACGACTGCAGAGAAAAGGATGAGAGAAAGAGGGATGAGAGAGAGAGAAAAAAAGAGGAGAGAACTCTTACACCGTCCTCCCTCTCCTCCCTCTTCCTGACTCATCCTCTGTCGCCGTTCAGTCTCTCCCTGTCTTTCAGTTTTTCCTTCTCCCAGTCTTTCTACCTTGCCTTCTCTCCCCATCTCTTGGTTTCTCTGTCTCCTCCCTCTCTTTCTCTGTTTCTCCTTATCTCCTCTCTTTCTCTCTTTCCCCTCTCCCTTTGTCCCTGTACTTCTTAATCTCTTCTCCCTCTTTACAATTTTCTTCTCTCTCTCCCATCTCGCCACCCCATTTCTCTCCCCATTTCCTTGTCTCTCTGTTTCTCCATGTCTTCTCCCTGCCTTCCTCCTCTTTCCTTCTTCCACTCTCTTTCTCCATCTCTCCTCTTCCCCTTCCCTGTTACTCTCTCACACATCTGCCCCATCAGTATTCTGTCGGTCTCCAGGTGTTAGCCGCTAGCATGTGGTGTGTTGCTGGTCCCTCAGGTATGTGTTCCTGAAGGAAGTAGCTCAGAGAGGATTGCACTCGGAAGAAGGGGGGCTTCTTTCAATGGGACACCTGAGAACTCTCCAGGGGGCCTTTTAGATGGGCCTCTAGGATGTGTGCTGCTATTTGGAGTTAGGTGTGTTAGTGTGTGCCTGTGCATGTGTCTCAGTGCACGTGTCCCTGTGTGAGTGTACCTAGTGTGTGTGTGTAGGGAGTGGGGGAGGTGGCACGTGTGTTTGAGTGTCCAACTCTGGCACTTAAAGGTTAGCCGCTGTTGTGAAACTTTTGCCCATTATTTCAGCATGTAGTCAAACAGCTTGTGTTGGCTTGTGCGGTATAATTGCATGTCAGACTTTTGAGTGAGAACACTGACCTTCTCCCAGAGCCTCTGTCTTCCCTCCCTCCTTTAACCAACCCGCCTGTTGAATTCTTTATTGCTCCTGGATCAGACTGATACAGACAGATAGTCTGGTTTTTATCCTTCACCTCATCCTCATATCCCCCTCTTTATTTTCACACACTGTCACACACACACACACACACACACACACACACACACACACACATATACACATATACACATATACACATACACACACACAAACTGTCCTACTCTGTTTAAGAACTTGAGGTTGTTATTGTTCTAAAACAAAAAGTTTCCCTATCCAACCTAATTTAGCCAGGATTGTGTCTAGAGAATCTAAGGGATATGATTCTCCCTTGGCAACATGTCTGAATCAGCAACACTGCTTCTCTCTGATCAACTCTTCTCACACACACACACACACGCACACACACACACACACACACACACACACACAGAGCAACCTTAATACCCTCAGGCTCCTACACTGAGATCATTTCACACTCACTTCACACATACATTTCTCTATGTTGCTTTTGTTTCTGGGGGTGAGTGTGTGTGTGTGTGTGTGTGTGTGTGGGTGTAGGTAGGTGTGTGTGTGTGGGTGTAGGGTCTCTTTGCTACTTGCACAAATTGATGTAATTCCCAACACAGCACTTCCTGTCCAATGATGGTCCTTGCCTGTCTTAATCCTGGTCATCTGATTGTAAATGAGTTCCCACCTTTAGTAAACAAGGTCATTTCAGATGTAAGAATAACAGCGAATGTAGGAAACTGTATGAGATACATTGTCTCGTGACTGAAACTACAGCATTTCTCAGTTTATTACCTTTTCCACTGCAGCCTGCTGTTGACCGATTCAGTAGAGCAGTTATGGTTATTGACTTTGTCCAATCTCCTAGCAAATCTGCTATCTATGGTAGTTATATTAACCAAGCCAGCCTAATACAGAGCAGATTGAATCAGTTTGAGAGAGTTCAGCACAAATACAAAGTAATTTCCTATATTGTCCCAATGGTTATGGTCCATAAAACTGGCAGCCTCTTGAATATCCTTCCGGCCTCCCAACATATTCAGCAGTACAACGCAGAGACAACATTCGCTCTGGCTCTTCCTGTCAGTCTGAAATGGTTGGATGTTGATGTGTGGATGACATTAAATCAGGAGGCTGTGATCTTTATGTACCAGGTCTGATGATTGTAGTGACAAAAAGCGCAGCACGAGACTGAAAATGACATCCACTTTTGACAGCATGCCACTGACGAGGGTTGGTCATAGTGCACCGCCCCTAGAGCATTCCTGTTCTCATTTCATAGTTGTTGGAACTGTAGAGGATGAGGACAAAATGGCTTTTACATCCACTCAGCAGTGTGAGGACGCCTATAAATGAATCTTCTCGCTATACTATCCTGAATCTCCCGTATCCCCTATTTCCACTCCCTCCCGGCATTCCATAGCACCCACGGTCAGGTGTGGTGTATGTATGTGTGTGTGTATGTGTGAGTGCATGTGTGTCAGGGGGAGGGCATGGCTCCATAAAATATTCATAGCCAGCATTCAGCGACATTATTCCTAACATCAATATTGCATGGGGCCTTTAAACGCCTTTGTTCCAAGGCACTTGGGCCGAGCCTGCGCTGTTACGCAAGTCTGTCAGAATCCATTCTGCCAGGCAGACTGCATCGAGACACAAGGCTTGGCCAGATGACAGGTAGACAACAGGAAGCATTAATGAATGAAGGGTTTAAATTGGGGCTGAGGGGAGAGGCGGAGATGGAAGGAAAGAGATGGAGAGATAAAAGGGGAAAATGTGGGAGACATAAGTTTGGAATTTCCTTTGTTTTGATGTTTGCAGGAGGAGGGTAATGTGTTTCAAATGGCTCCCGGTGGAATACTAGGTGATGACTGCTTAATGTATTTGAATTGGCTCATGCGATATTGACCTTAGCGCAGCATTTTTGACCGTGGCTGCATTTATCTTGGTTATTGGAAAGTGTGCACGCCCACAAACACACGTGCACACATGCTGCATGCCCGGCCCTAACTTTAATAGGCACTTGACCCCAAACTGCAGTATTTCAGCCACACTGCCTGTAAAGCTTTCATATAAACTGCCACAGGCCTAATCTCTCTGTCAACTTTTAAAATAGTGTCCTAAAGTACCTGAAGCATTCCCCAGTACTTTTTGTTCAAGGTTATCTGCTAAAAAAGAGTGCAGAGAGTTGCTTTTCTAGAAAGGCCGACGCGCAGACCTACACACTTACCCTCCTCCCCACTTCAAATTAATGATACCTCGATGGCTCTCTCTTGCACACTCGCTTCTTTCTCTCTTGCTCTCCTTCCATCTTTCTGTTTTCAAGGCTCGATCCACTGAGCCATCAAAACACAGGTTGCTAGGCCAAGATTATCCTCTCTCTCTATCCAGTGCCGGGGCAAACATCATCCACTTATCCGCCAAAGAGATGATACTTTTTTCTTTCCCCTACATAGGCGCTCTCTCTTTCTCTCACTCCGTCTGTCTCAACCGCTCTCTACCTCTACCACCCCGCCCCCCCCCTTTTCCTGCCCAATGCCAATCTTCTACAGTCGAATGAAAAATGCTTCCAATATCCCAGGGACAGGGCAATAATGACCAGAAAGCAATAGAGGTGAGGCAGACAGATAGCATCCAGCTAGTGATAGCAGTCTTTGCTTGGGTTAGCACTTGTGAGGTAGCAAGTTGAAAGAGTTTTCTGCTAGGCTGTGTATTTTCTTGGCCTCATTTCTTCTCATTGTTGTGGTTGTGACTTTCTGTCCGATGTTGGCGCTTGTCTAGCTTGGTTCCAATGAATTAGGCCTACGCATTTTTAGTTTCACTTGTAGTTATAGTTAACAAGTAAGCATGAGTGAAAATGAGAATGAGGGGCTAGAGTCAGGCTGGGTTTTCCACAATTTTCCCTTCAAAGCTATTGGTCGTTTCTGCTTGCTGTCCCTCCTATACTGTCCCTTCCCTGCCATAGTCGCAGCAGCAGCAGCCATAGCTTCTTGAGTAAAGGGAGCTTAGGTGCATTAGCAGTGCAGGCAGGGAGGCATGGATTGTGGGGAAATGGTGAATGTAAGAGGCCATTAGGAGGCTCCCTGTGTGTGTGTGTGTGTGTGTGTGTGTGTGTGCGTGCGCGTGTGTGTGTGTGAGTCAGAGCCCAATGATGGATGGAGTGTGCTGACGTGTGCAGCCCAGTGGACTGTGAGACTGGACATGGCTGGTCTCTCTCTCCGTCTCCCTCCATCTCTTTCTCTCACTCTTTCCTTCTCTCCCTCTTTGCTTCACTTCCTCAGGGCCAAACAACATGTCATGTCGCCACTGCTCACTCTCTCTCTCTCTCTCTCTTTCTCTGTTTCTCTCTCTGCTTGCCCTCTTTCTCTGCTCTCTCTCTTCCTGTTTCTCTTTCCCTCTCTCTCTCTGCTGTCTGACATTCAGCGGTGTTGCAGGCCAAACAGCAGCTTTTAGACATGGGCCATATTTTTATCAGACCGGTGGCCACCTACTAAAGGCCAGTCATGGATTTGGTGGTCAGTTAGAATGGTCTGTCCATCATGTGAGTCGGTATTGTCAAGTAATCTTAAACTGTATGTGAAGAAACAAATCTAAAATGTATTATAATTTTATACTTTAGAGGAAATTTTGGCTATATTCACAGATAATTTTGAACAGATGAATAAGATTAGTGTAAGATTTTTAGAATTTTGTTAATCCATGATAACTTAATCATGTTACTTTAATGTTTATGATCATAAAAAAATCTATAGACTTTTACACCCTCAAAATCCATGTAAAACAGACTTTGTATCATGACAATAAAGAGAACACCATGTAAAACCATTATTGGCGCAACAGTGTTTCAGCTGTGCGCGGCCATATTACATACAACAGATTGGACCTCTGACAACTGATGGATCACAGATGGCTCATTTGAATGTACAGGAATTCAGTACTGACACTGCTGAACCATTTACATACTTGGATGTCTTCTCATCCGTAGCATACATCCCAAACACCAGTCAACATTCACAATCACTGAGTCAACCCGTTACTCTTCAAGACTATCTTAGGCTTTTTTGTAGGCAGAAGTTTATTAAGCTCTTAACTGTCTTCATTCCCTCTGTCGACATTCGCTTAGTCTCACTCAGTCTGTTCTGTGTTTATTTTACCTTTCCACCACTGTTTGATTCCTAACAGAGCAAGACTTTCAGGGTTTCAGGGACGTTCCTCCTCTTCTCCAATCAAGCCCACCGTCGCTGAGCAGGGAGTGTGTTGCTAAGCAACTATGAGAACCCAGTGACAGGGTTCAAACGGTGGTCGTGTGTCTGCAGAGAGAGTGCTGCCTCTGTCTGTATCACTGTTTCAATGGCTGAATTATTCTACTTTTTGGAAAAAGTTATATTATAGCCAAATATCCATCCATTATAAGTTATTTGGGAAAGAATCTGAGTCGGTTTGAAATGCTGGACAGCTGTCAACTGACTGGTGCATCAGATTTTTTGACACTTGAGTCGTCAGATTCAACCTTGGACTTTTTTTTAAATGCTGATTGACATTAACTCCTCAATGTTGCCCCCTCTCTGCAAGCTGTGGAACAGCAAGAACAGCATGACATGTTACTGTACATTGTGTATGGGTGAATCTGACTTGAAGTCCGTCCTTGCTGCATCTGTGCTTCATTAGCACTATCACCACATTGACCAGTAGTACATTAGTCCTGAACCATGGGGTACATAGTTGTAGTAATGAGATGCACAAAATAAATTGGAGTAGTTTAAGAACCTGCATTCCTGAAGCTGAAATGTGTCATTGTCTGTGAAATCTGAAGTTACACTGGGTTGTGCAGGCGCTGTAAGTAATGCGAGTAATGCAAACACCACTACTGCTGTATCATCGAATAGAATTTTGAAATGGCAACGATATGTAGGAACCCTGTTAGATGTGCTGTAACTAACTCCAGTGAAATGTGTGTTGTTGCTGCTCCCCAGGCTGGAGGAGGAGAAGGCCCATGCGTCAGCGCTGGCTCAGGCCGAGGCCCAGTCACGGGTCCAGGATGAGGTGTCCAGGATCCTGACGGTGGAGCGGGCCGTGGCCCAGGAGGGCCTCCAGCACGCCATCATGAGGGAGAGGGTCACCGCTGAGGACGAGAGGCTCCGCGCTCAGCTCTACGTAAGTCAGTCCAGAAACGGTGTAGAAGTGTCTTTTAGCATCTCTTTTAGCATCAGCATTTATTCACATAAATATGCACTAAGGTAGTTGAACATACAAGCTGTCTCAACTGACTACAGTGAACACGAATACGAAGACAAGTCACATTTTATGTTCACTCCTGTTCATACACACACACACACACACACACACACACACACACACACACACACACACAAGTGAACCTATTTGCTGGATTCGACAGGTCGTGCCTGGCACAGTGACAAATGTCAGGGGTGCGAGTGTGTGAGCATAGCCGTGAGCACTAATCCATAGAACCGTCTGGACTGTGTGACCACACACACACACACACACACACACACACACACAAACACAAACACGAACACACACACACACACACACACACAGCCCTCTGACCCCTCTCTGGTATCAGCCAGTTTTCTTTTTCACTCCCAGGCCTCTGGAATGAGCCGTCACCACGACAACAACACAGCGAGGAGAACATAGGAGCCCAGGGGGGTCTGGGCTATTAAACACACACACACACACACACACACACACACACACACACACACACACACACACACACACACACAGTAAATTTAGCCAATTATTTTCAACATTATTTCTAGATTGTAACTATTGCTACAAACTACAAACTTGGAGGACAATTTCAGTTAGTTGTGAAAAACATACTGTAAGTAAACACAGTTTTTCTGTGTCCACAATCTGTAGTTCGATTTTTGTGTCCTCTTCCATATCTCTGCCTGTTCATCCTGCTCTATTACTGAAAGCTACCTTCATTTTGAGCGGCCTGTGACTTTATTTCCTGTAAATTGCCCTTGTAAACATTGTCAGCGAGCGTTCCTCACCACACACACACACACAAGCAGCGTAATGTTTTCAAAAAGAAAACACATTTTCCCTGGAGTGCGGCTGCTGTTTACGAACCTATGCTATTGATTATATAGCTCATTTCACACGCTCATCGCCGTAATAGAAAAATGAATCATTTCGTTGAGAGAGAGAAAGAGAGGAGGGTTGACGTGATTCCACGCCGCAGGACAAGTGTATCAGGGATCCCTCATTTGGAACGGCGATCAAATCAAAAGAACAAAAAAAAAATAAGACGGCGAGAGAGAGAGAGAGAGGGCGAGAGGGAGGGAGACACATGACGTGATGTGTTTTTCCCTTCAGCAGCTGTGAAGAAAGCCGTTTCAGTCCTGGGTTTTCTGTAATTTAATTTCTGTTGCTTTTGAGAGGGAGGGAGGCAGGGAGAATGAGATGAGAGGAGAATGAGGAAAGAAGGGGACAGGAGAGGAGAGGGGGAAGGACAGGAGCGCAACACCTGCCTTGTATCTGTACAGTATGAAGCAGAATAGTGGGTGGTGGTTTTTACTGAAGACCCTCTGTGTTTGTGTGTGTACGGGGTGCACATGCAAGTCTTTGCGTGCATGTTCCTGAAGTACTAACTCAAGGCTGAGCACTTAAGAGAACTTTCTCCTCCTAATATGCCATGAAGCTCATGCTTGTAACCCCAAGGCTAACCTAGGGCCATTAGCAGCCTTTGAAACTACCGATAGCAAGCACTACAGTGGCTATGCATTCATTACACAGAGAATGAGCATGCACACGTGTACACACACACACGCACATACTTATATTTTGCTCTCATCTATACAGTCTTCTTTGTCTCACTCTGTCTATAAAAGTAACTCAGTGCACATTTTCTGTATCAATCCAGTTGATAGTTTCTCGCCTCCCTCTCTAGTCTCTCTCTACTTCCTTTAAAGCACACATACTGCAGCCAAAGAATCACTGTCAGAGGGTCTTACTGCTTTAAAATGGAGTGTGTGTCTGTGTGTGTGCGTCTGTGTGATAATTTCCTCTGTTTGAGCATTCTTTTGGAGTGCTGGAGTTTTAATAGAATCCGACGGGTTATCAGTGGAGGCGCAGCGCTACTCGCAGTACTCGTGTAATTGTCAAGTCTGTCAGACACTTTCATACAGCCACTGTTCTTTTCAACTGGAAATGGACTTTTCCTTTTTAAAAGACAGCCTCTCGCCCAAGACTTCCCCCACCCATTGTCATTTCTCTCTGTGTTTGCCAAACTCCGGGATTGCAGTACCCTACCCGAAGTGACGAAGGCAGTTCCTCCGCCAGAGCCATTTTTGATGAAACATAAAAAATGTTTTTCTCTCGGTCCGTCTGTCTGTCTGTCTGTCTGTCTGCCATCCTGCCTGTTTCTGTGTCTTTCTCTGTGACCGTATCTTACTTTGTCTTCCTTTCTATGTCTTAGCGTGAGACTAATATGTGAACATATAGACTGCAGTAATGAGTTTGTTTGTTTTTGTTTTTGGCTCATTTGCACATGGGGTGCATGATCTCTTTTTAACTACCCCTCTCATCAAGCACATATCACCCGGGCATAGGCTACGCAACAAATTACATTTACATTGTTGTAAAGCACATAAGCATCAGTAATTGGAAGGTGAAATAGGTTTGGATTGCTGGGTATAAGTCGATAAGTAGTTGGAGAATGAGCTCAGGGGAGAGGTTGTGGTTTGCTGCACTAAGCACACAATCTAGTGGCTGATAGAGCTTTCAGAGGTGATTTGCCCGGTCCTTTGTCCTAGTGAGCCCTGGACTTGTTAACACCTCGTGTATTATCATATATATGTCCTTTAGCCATTGATCAGCACAGAAGATTAAATGGACTTCTTTGTATTCTGACTGATTTAGTCTTTGTTCTTGCTTTTATTCACTATTCACCCTGCTGGCATAGTCCCAATATACACATTAGTAAAAGCAAAACGTCAGACTCTACCCTATTGCTGAAGCAATTAATAACTCTGAGATGCTGTTTGGGAAACCCCGTGACATGATGGTTATCCTCTGTCTGGTTTGATGGCCTCACACACTTGGGCTTCACCGAAGTATTTTTTCTTAAAACGGTTATAAAGTGAAACAATATGCAAATGAGGTGAGATAATTTAGTTTGAATTATCAGATAATTTAGTTGAATTATCTCACTGCACTGGCAGAAAGTGAGATACTAAGACTGAATATGAGACTATATGGCTTGTTGATGACATTTTTTGCAGTGCTGTGGAGAGTGACGGAAATGTTGGGAGATGGTAGACTACATAAGCCACACTCAAACCCCTGGTCACATGGCGTGCGTCTTAGCTCACTGAGCCACCAGAATGCATCAAACTGTGGAGTACTGTTGTTGAAATGTGAGCAATATGAAGGGCCTACTCACTGAGACACCAAATTCAGGAGGAAACAGTTGAAGGAGAACACCGCTCAGTTGAAGAATTCATATTGATATTCATATTACTTTGTTCTCTCAAGTCATTTCTCAAGTGTCAAAAGTCATTTTGGCTTTTTTATGTGATTTTGAAAAGAGATTCTTAAACTTGTGTACATGGAAAAACTCTCTCCCACTTCCTGAAGCCAGAGAGTTAAGACTCAATCTTGTGATGTCATCAGGTATAAATTTGAGCTGCTCAATAGACAATGAATGGGACACTGATATTGTTGAACATTTCAGTTTCTATACCATAGAGATTTATTGTATATTAGTGCTGTCATATCTTAATCATAATATAACCTTGCCCCTCGGTAATGCCTCTGGCTTCTTTCCCAGTCAGCAGGTTTCCCATGGGCCTTGAAAATCCTGATTTGAGAAAAATAAAATTTGGCTTTAAAAGTTGTTGAAAATGAATCGATGGCCTTGAAAGTACTTCTTTATTAAAATGTACCGCCCAAAGTCATCAGTATGCCCAGCGCTCTGGACCTCTCTCTGTCCCAAGATCAACATTTCCCAAAAAAAACCCTATGATGGATATTTGCTTTGATATAGCAGCAGTTCTGAAATGAATTATTTCTTTCCTTGACAAGATCATGAGTAAAAAATGAGGCCTGTATGATGTCTAATTTAGACCAGTGTCATGTCTTACCCCAAAACATGTCAATTTTGACTACTTAAGTTTCACCAAACAAGACCTTGAAAGTCATTGAAAAGTCCTTGAATTTGATGTCCAAGTGATGTAAGATTGCTGTCCCAGTCACATTTACCATCTTTACCAATTTATTCTCTACGGGGCAGCTCCAGACATTATACATCACACGTTTGTTTAGTTCTCTGGTTTCTGGTCCTTTGGAGAGAGTTGTTCATGTTAACAAATATGGATTAGACTGTCCTACAGCATAGGAATAATCTATAGGAATTCGTAAACAACTGGGTTTCCTTGAGGAATGAAAGAGAAAGCAGAATAAACCAAGAGAAAGAAAAGAAATAGTAATAAACAGAAGTGCTAGAGTCAGGTCATTTTCAGTCAAGGCAGGAAATGGATTTGCCTCCAAATTTAAAAGCTGGAAATGTTTTGCCATTAAGTATCTAGTAAAGAAAGTAAAGTAATTAGTGAGAATTTCAGCCCTGTTTGTTATATTGACCATTTCGTTTTACTTTTCAAATTGTTTGACTTGAACGTGAATTGACCACAACCTTGTTCTCCACGTCCGCCGCTACCACAGAAACGTTTGTCTGCGGCCGCACTAGTTGTGTTCTTTATCCAGCGCAATATTGATTTGCCCCCCTCATCAAGATGCAGGTCACGGTGGGCAGCGGGACCCCATACATCCCCTCCTGTACATCACACACAATGAGAGAGATGCTGTGAGCGCTAATGCCTCCCCACGCTCACCTATAATGGCCATAGCCGCCGCAGCCTTAGCCGCACCAATTACACCGACGCCCATCTGGGAGAATTGCCCCGAGACGAGGGGTCACACGCATTATGGCTGTAATTTCTCTAAAGGTTATTTTTAGTGTTATGGCAGAGATGGTGTTTGTGTTTCATTGTTGACATACAGTAAGTGCCACATGAGCCTGGATAGCAGGGGCTATAGTTGTTCTGTTCAGTGCACTTCTTTGTTACTTATATCCATAGTTGGGTATAATTTTTGGAAGGGCCTGAGCCTTGCTGTCTCTCCCTACACTATCTACTAAAAGAACTGGTTATACTTGTCATTTCAGTAAGGTTTTTGACATCAAGTCATTAGAAATCACTAGGGTTTTTTGACATCAGGTCTGATAATAGGACACCCCAATATTGAGCATCTGCATAAGTGTAAAATAATAATAATAGTCATAATAATAATAATACAACAAATACTAACTATTTCATGTGAGAAGGAACAGAGAATTTCCCTACAGGGATCAATAAAGTATCACATTAATTGTATAGCATGCAGTAGCATTTTATACACATTTACTAAGTGATTATAATGAATAAAAAACAATAACATATGGTGAATGTCAGACATGAAAACAAAGTTAAAAAGGAATAAAATGGGCAAATAAAGGAGTAAAATAGAAACTGAAGAAAGCCTGTATATCAAAAAATGTTTGCAGAAGTGATTTCAAAGACAACCCTAACTTAGACAGCCTAAGCTCCTCAGGCATTTCTTGCGGTTATGTAAATGTAGGTCCACATTGCTTTTACCCCCCATCTCTTTACATTCATCTGTATGAACATGGTCGCTGCGTTGTGTCTGTATTGTAGCATTCTTATCACAGTGTGAGTCTGCCATCCGCTAAACTGAGCTGTGAGAATGTTGAAGCAATGCAAGCAAAATCCAATATTTGTGTGTCTAAACCTGTCATTTAATGCATCCGGCATGATTTGATAAAAGTCGCAGTACTGTCAAGTGTAGCCGGGGTCCTGGATATTCTCTTTCTCTCTCTACCTCCCCAGTGTGAGCGCTTCTCCCTCAGGCCGATCCGCTACCAGTCACTCCCTTCGCTGACAGGTTGACTGGCGGTAGGTAGCTAGCCAGCTAGTCTACCAGTAATTGAAACTTCACAGCAGCGCGGGCAGGGGTGTGTGTTGTTGTTGTCACTGTTGTTGGGTTCCTGGGGTTCTGTTGTCTGAGGGGAACGTGTTCTGTGTCAGCGCTCACACATGTCCTGCCACTCAGGGGGAACTGCAGTAACGGAGAGGGGAACACAGGCGCACTCAAGAGGTTGGCGGTAGTTAGAAGCACTGTATTGCTGTATCTGAGATTTTGGAGACTCATATTTTAGGCTTTGCACATTGTTTGTATTCACCTTTTTGTGTGCTTTGATTGTATACAGGAAGGATAGGAAATGAGGTAAGAAGTTGAATATAACTTTCAATGTTTAATTGAATGTTTGAAATTGAAATTAGACTTTTATTATCCATAGTTTTTGGAGAAGTGCATATGTTTCTTTTGAGATTTTTGGTATTTAGCTGACACTTATCCAGATCAGTGAAAAAGCTTCAACTCCTAGACCACCACTGTTACAAATAGCCAAGGGTCAAAGTCACACTGCCAAGATGAGACAAATTTCAGACCTAATTGTCTGTTGTCATGTCTTCAGCATGCTTGACAACCTAATAATGAGACTGTATCTTCTCATCATCCAGTCATTCGGAGTACTTTCTAGATGTAGTATAATTGAACGGGTAGACAGTGTGGTATGGAAGAGCTCTGAGTGGTGGCTTTTTATGGTCAAGACGGCCTCATCAAGGAGTTACTTAATGGAGTCATTACGCACAAATAAATCCTTAATTAGATAACAGGTCAATTAGCTCTTAATTACCCAGCAACATCAATTAGGAATGTATTATTCCTTTTAGAGGATAAAAGCTTAAGGCAAACCAGCACAGATCAGTGTATAAATGAGGTCCATACAAATGTAATCTTGTTTTTTTTTTATATGTATTGACAGATGAAGAGTTTAGAGAGAGAGCTTACTGGCATATGGCTTGAACAAGTCTTGTCATGCAACTCTCTCATTCACAGCCTGCATCCATCCGTCAGTCAGCGCATCTGTGTTTTAATGAAATCATAGACTCCTGCCATCCCTTCTTTTGCTTTTCAACGACTTTGCTCCCCGCGGAGCCAAACTGGCCCAGTGGCCAATCAATCACCGGCCACAGCATTTCACCCAGACACAGGCCCCAACCCTGAGGCAGACATTTCAATCAAACCCAGAGTCATCAATCTTTTATGGCTCCAAACAGTGGCCTGGGCGGGGCCTGCTCTGCCTACCTGGCGGCAGTGATTTTGTTTACTGGTGACGTTTGGTCCAAAACACTCAGTCCCTACATTTTCATTATTTACATTTTCTGCCTTTAGCTGACACACACTGAAACTTTCAATGAGTGCAGGTGTAGATTAAGCTTTGATTCCTGTATTACCAAAAATTACACGTAACCAAAACCAAGAGTGCAAGGTCAGGGTCTTGGTGCTCTTACAATATTCAGTATCCTTGTGACCATGGAACAATCGTGAGAAGAAAGGAGTGAAGTGCTCGGAAATGAATACGATGACAGCTAAGGAGAGAGATAGAAGGTTTTTTTTCCCTAAAGCCTCTCTGAATATTAATTTATTTTAATTTTTTAAAGGATAATAACTGAGAAGAACTGCTGAGTGGGACACAGATAGGGATCTTAACCATTTTAGCTTCTCTTACACAGCACTCCCATTCATTTATAAACAGATTACTATTCATCCTTTTTTCTTTCTGTGTTACTGATCAGATCCTTGTATGTGCTTAAGTAAGCATAAAATGGCTGTTAGTTTCCCACCTCACTATGGCAGGTGTCTCTTCTTCATCCTATAGTGTAACAGTGAAGAAAGGATTGTTCATATGGAGATGAGGCCCCATGAAAATATAGTGCTGATATTTCCATTCAATTCAAAGGCTTTTCCCATTATCAACCTCAAAGTTGTTTATCATGCTTTTGTTGCTCCCTCTCTCTCTCTCTCTCTCTCTCTCTCTCTCTCTCTCTCTTTCTTTCACACACACACACACACACACACACACACACACACACACACACACACATACACATACACCAGTCGCTAATGTGATTTTCCATGGTTTTTCCATCACCTCTGCTTTCACAGCAAGGGCTAATACGGCATGCTAGGGGATGTTTGTTTATCCCCCCCCCCCCCCCCCCCCCCCCCCCCCCAACACACACACACATACACACACACACTCCAAGTCCATCCTCTCAGAGCTTCTGGAGAAAATCAGTACCTACTCTTTCCTTAAACTGTGTTCTATTTGATGCTTGGTCGACTTGAAAATGACTTTGGTTAAAGCTTAACATTTTTAAGGCAACAACCCCCCAGCCCCCCCTCCCCTCCAGCCCTCTGAAAAAGTGCAGTCTCCAGCAAATGTCCTGCTTCTTTGGTGAATCTTGTGTACTTCAAATGCCCACTGTTGCATTTTAGATACAGGCGACTGGGCCTGGCTGATAATGGGCCGACAATTTAATTTCCCAGGTATTAAAGGAGACTTGCTGGGTTTTGAATTGGTGCCCGTTGGTGGTATTTAAAAAAAAAAAAAAAAAAACAGCGCTCTTTTTCTCTCAACTTATTTTTTTTCTCTCCTCACCAGAGAGGGAAGGAAAGATGGGGGGGGAAAAAGGTGCCTCATGTCTTAAAATGAGATAAAGCAAGGTAGTGGTACACTGTGATTTAAATACATTTCAAATTTGCTCAGCTCGCCTGGGACAGATTGCGTCCTATCTTTGAGTTCAATCCTGTGGGCTGTTGTATGGAGTAACCTTATCAGACTTGACGTAACATCTGGATTTAAGGGAGCCGTCAGTCTTGTTTTATTATTATTAATTTTATAGATTATTTTTCAGGTATTTCTGCTTTATTAGATAGTACACAGTGGAGAGAGAGGACAGATGGAAGAGGGAGAGAGGGGGGATGATGTGGCATAGATCATGGGTATGATTCAAACCAATAACCAACATAAAAATTCTTGGATTTTGCACAGTACCAGAATACCAGACTAATATGTTTAGGTGGCGATCTCAAACACCTTTCTATCTTAGAAAAAAAAATTGCAGCATCTTGCAGTTTGGAGTTTGCAGTAAAATGGGGATTTTGGCATTGCATCGATTTATTATGCAGCTCTGTTCACCACCCAGGCCACTTTGACCACAGGGGGTGCCCCGGCCTTTTAGCTAAACTGCCTCTCACATCTGATGTCTGAAAAACCCTCATAAATCTGATTGTCTCCACTGCTGCACTGAGGGCATCACAAGGCAAATTCAGGTCAGTCAGTCAGGCATCACTTCACTCCTCACTGCTTCATTATGGTTTACAGCACTTGAGAAGATTTTCTACAAGTAATGTCAGTTTATTGAGCTGTATCTACTTAATAAAATGAAGTAAAAGTGCTATCATTGTGAAAAGTTAACCTTAAGTATCAGTCTTCACACCTTGGCTGCAATTTTTCACACAGCTCCTACAAACGTCTTATTCAGAAAGAAATACTCTGTCTACTCTATCTTCGACTATTCATGTCAACATCTGAGGAAAGAATATTCTTTGTGGTTTTTCGTTTGTTTTGAATGAATACTATTGGAGTATATGTATATCTGATCCACCAAAAGGCAGGACTTTTTTGTTAGACCCTCTCTGTCATGGATTAAGGCAGATATTTGCACTTTGAGAATGTGTTTTAAAATCATTTTTAGCTTGCTAACTGTAGCTTGCAAAACCACAAATGCGCCTTGGGAACAGAACAGAATTTATACTTGTACTTGAAATCCAGGAGGAGACCACTGATTGGTCTTGGTTTGTCAGTTTGTTCAGTCATCTGCCCATCTATCACACACAATATCTCAGACACCATTGATCGGATTTTGACAAAACTTAGGGAAACGATGTCTCTCACTGTTGTACTCTAGCATTTTTGAAATTGCATTGATTGGCCCAAGGGGGGCGCTACAATTACAGGTCAAAACAACGTGACATTGATTTGCCCAGAGGGGGACTGCATCATTCTTTGGGAACATGTTTACTGTTGTCTTTTTTGTTAAAGTTTACATGGTCCCTTATATACTGGTTAAGTTAAACCCATTGAAAACCTATTACATAATTTAAAAAATACTCAAGTGCCAAAGGGAACAGCAGATATTTTTTTCCCTCAGTTCTTGAAAAGTTGCCTCTTTGGAACAGCAAGGCTTTCGTCCATCAGCCACACTCTTCTGTCTGGTGAATCTTGAAGGGCTGCATGTTCATGAGGTAGAGGTGTGTGTGTGTGTGCTTGTGTGCATGCATGTGTGCTTGCTTGTTGGATACAATAGAATTTTAAGTGTAGCTCTCTTGAGAATGCCCTGCTTTGGTTTGATTAAATATGTTTGTGTACTGTAAGAAGTCCACTTACATGAGCACACATTCTGTCTGCAGCGGCTCGTTTCATTGTGCACTACTAACGATGCACACGGCTACCTCCATGTCTTTTTGTGTGTCCACTCTTTTTCCATCTTTTCTCCATCTCTCTCTTTCTTCTTTCTCTTTCTGTCTCTCTTCCTCTTTCTTTCTTCTCGCTCTCTCATGCTCTCATTTGCTCGCTCCCTCTTTTGCTCCTTCTCACTGTCATTCTGTCTCTCTGTTGCTCTGTTCTTCCTCTCTTGTGTTGGAGGGTGTCCACCCAACCGTCCTTTACATATTGGCCGTCATGCCCACTCCTCACCCCTGGCCAGGCTGTGGTGCCCACACACCGTGCCAGTGTTGGGGTTAGGCGGGAGGTCAGACTCTAATTGGCTGGGCCCGTGGCTAGCACCCGGCACCAGGCCCTCACCCTGTCAGCTAATTGGCACCGCGAGCTGCCAGCGCCGGCGCCAGGATAAGGCAGCGCTTCGATTGATGGATGGATGCAGGCATCAGGAAAGCTGCTTTCTGACAAGAGAGCTTGTAAAGTCAATTTACTGCCTCAAAAGCAATGGGCGGTGTATGTATGTGTGTGTACACGTTCACCCCCCATTTATTCTGAAAATTTTTAAAAGCTGAATAGAATTACCACTGAAAAGAAGAGAGGGGCAAAAACAGGACTGGGATGTTGTATGGTTAAATGTTTTTCCGCATTCTGAATAGTTTATTGTACATATATATAGATGTTTAATATTGGCTGCTCAAAATACTTTGTGCTTTGCTACGTCATGCCTCGGTGTGCCTCAGGAAAAAGCATAGAAACCTAACCAGTGCTGCAAATTGTTCATCGATATAACAGTCTGAGTCTACAGGATCCTACTGTGCTGTGTACTTTTTTCACGTCTGTCTGAACAATGAATGCATTTGACTTTTGCAACCAGCAGCTAACTATTTAATAACATCTCTCACACAATATGCATAACTGAAAATTTGTGAGGTTTTCAGCTGAGAGTGTGAAAAAAACGCAGCCTTTGAACTTTGACGCTTATCTCTGCAAAATGATCAAACAACTGAAATTATGGTTTCTCTTGGTCTTTCTGTCTAGGAAATCTGGAGGAGAGGTTACAGATCAATGGAGAGTTAATATAATGATGATATCGGTTGATGTGATGACAAAATATCTCCATAATTGATTACAAATATTTCCAATTTCCTTAACTTTCACTTCACTTTTGTTGGTAACTGGGAAGTTACACTCACTGCCACTTTGCTGCCAGTATTTTATTCTCTCTCTCATTCTCTCGTTCACTCTCTTTTATTCTCTTTCTCTCACTCTGGCTGAGACTTAATTGGCCAGATATTGAGGCTGAAAGGTTAGGAAAGTGTCCTGATATAAGCATACTTTTATGTATGTGTGTGTGTGTGTGCGCGCGCATGTTTGACTCTATAACTGTTGCACAGTACAGTAGACGCCTCGGATGTGCAATGTGACAGGTATTTTCTTTTGAGCTTGTTTCTTGCCTTTTTCTCTGTCTTTCTCTCTGTTTTCCCTCTTGGCTCTGACAGGAGAGTAGTATTAATGAGGTTCTATGGAAGTGAACAGTTGGCTTAGCTAATGGTGCTAGGGGGAGAGAGGAGAGATTTTGATTGAACGAAGGGATGAATTGAAACATAAGGAGGGAATGAGAAGGGGAGGGGAGTCAAGAAGGCTACGAACAAGCTGAAAACCTAGATGAGTTATAGAAGAAGTGGGGGAAGACGGAGAGAAAAAAGGATAAGGGGGAATAAATTGTGGCATGTGGAAAGAGCAGAGAAGAGAGAAAGAGATATTGATTCAAAAAGCACTTTTCAGAACAAGGTTACAAAGTCCAATTAGGAAACAAACAAATCCAAAACAACACTTAAAACTTAATTAGAAAAAAGATTAGTGTAAACTTTGAACAAAGATAAAGAACCTGAGAAGAATAGGTAAAGCATTGCACTGTTGTTAGACAAAAAACGTCTATCTGTCTGTGTGTGTGTGTGTGTGTGTGTGTGTGTGTGTGTGTGGTGGCAGCAGTGATGAGCAGTTAACAGTAGGTACGGAGGGAGTGGAGGAACGAGGAGAAAGAGGCCTGTATAGAGAGAGGCATATATTCTGCTGAAGAGGTCAGTGGATTGGAGGTGACCCTGAGCCGGCCGGTGTGTGCTTGATGGACAGAAGCCAAAGGCGAGCGGAGACCACCTCCCAGCTTCCTCAGGCCTGGGCGGACCCCCCACTGCTGCAGGGAATGAATATGCATTAACGCACAACATGGGCACACACACATGTGCGTGCAGACACACACATAAACGTATGCACCGAGCCATATGTATGAAGGGATTCACTCACGCACTCTGAACATACACACACACACAAGGACGCAGGAACTCGCTTACACACGTTTAATACTGACCCAGGTATGCAGGGATTCGCTTCCACACACTCCCGACACACACACACACACACACCTTAGGAGGTCAGACATATGGAGCTGGAGTCCATGAGGTCCAATGTCACCGGCACATCCTGAGGCCATCCCTTTTCTCCCCGTACGTCTTTCCCTGTCTCTGCCTATTGTCTTCCCCTCTACACTCCTTTCACCTTCTTTCTGGGTTGTTTCCCCCCCCTTCCCTCTCCTCCACCAACTCTCTTTCCCCCTCTCTCTCTCTCATTCACTTTCCTCCCCAGGGACTTCTGTCGTCCGAAGGCAATGTGCCTTTCTCCTCTCTCAGGTCATTCACTGTGTCCTTTGCAGTCAAGTGAAGGAATTTTCCGCCTCTACTTTATGTGTCTGTCTGAATGCGTGCTAGGCATTCTCCACACTTGTTTTCACCCGCCACCTTCTTCTCCCCATAACCCATTATTCTCATTGCTGTCTCAGCTAAGCAGGGATGTGATCAGAAATACACAAATAGCAGGAACCCAATAATCACCCATTAGAAAAGAATGGAGGTTGCATGTCCAAAATAAATCCTGAATCCTGAAAATAAAACAACTAAAAATATACATCCCAGTTGGGAATATTACTACTACTTTGTGTGTCTCTTTCTCTGTGAGTAAATCCTGTCTTCATTGAGAGTATTTGAAAGGTGGTTCCTCTTCTCTATGCGTCTGCCTTGATGAATTACGTCTCCTACTGTACTGGTGTTCGTCCTCCATTATTTTCTCCCTATGCTGCCATTGTTCTTTGTATGGCCACACTCCTCCATCCATACCATACAGGAGTTTCTTCCTCTGCTTTGTGTCTAGCTCTGTCTCTGTCTCTCTATCTCTACAAGCACCAGAGTATCTTATCCCTCTTCCATTCATCCTCCACTTTGTCCCCATGTTCCCATTGTTCTCTCGGCATGCCCCCTGTTCCCATCTCTTGGCCGAGTCTTCCTCCATGCGTGCCCCCCGTGTCTCGGTAATGAACCCGCAGCTCCTCATCTCTCCTCCTTCTTCCCCTTGTGTGTTGGACATGACAGATGACTGGGGACCTCCAGAGGTTCTCTCTCCAGGGCTCTAGATAAAGGCAGCTCCCACCCCAAGATGATCAATCAATCAGTTTACACCGCAGGCGCCTGATCAGCCAATTAATCAATCTCTGAGCCAGCAGATGTTGTTGTCCCTCAGAGAAGGAGCTGGCAGAAGAGCGGCGGTGCTGGTGTCTCCAACAAAGGCCGAGAGGCTTGGAGTGTCTGGGAGTAGAAAGGGAAGTGATTTTTCATGTTTTTACCAGGATTTCAGGCCTTGTGAGCACAGGACTCACCATTGGTTTCTACTGGAGAATCCTTTTTTTCCTACCCATATTATTCCCTGCGTTCCATATTACATCCCTACAGTAAAGCTGGTAATCTTTTCATCAGCTATGCCACTGTGAGCACGCTCCTTTCGATAGAGAGTGAGTTTAGATGTAAATGATTCCGCTTATGTTTGCAATATGTTAAAGAGATGGTAAATGTGTGTGTGGGTTGGTGTATTGATCTTTCATGTGTCAGGTACATACAGCAGACACTAATGGCCTTGGTGTCTCTCTCTCTCTCTCTCTCTTTCTCCCCCTCCCTCTCCTACCATCATCAAGGCCAGCTGGTTCAGATCAAGCCCTCTATTGACCTCTGTTCACAGTCAATGAGCTACAGACTCCACAAGGGCACTTCATTTTAATGTGCCCTTAAACAACGAGCAGCTACATACATGCACACACACACACGCACACACACACACAAACATTCACACACCCACACATACACCACCTACTCCTCTTGCCCCTTGGTCCCTGTCCTGGGCAGGTCAGCCCTCTGACCCAGCAGGTCGTCCTATCATTACTCACTGCCCTAAGAGATCCCATGGGACAGTCCCGCGGTCTGCAGCCTGTGGCTCTCATGTCTCTTTCCACCAGCTCCAAGATGATGTTCAATGCCACATTCATTTGTGTGTAAAAGAGATGTAAACGAGTCAGTGACCAAAGTTGCCAAATGTATAGATGTGTGTATCTAAACAGTGTCACACCTGCATGAGTATTCTGGCACAGGGACTGATGATAAGGATTTCAGAATCAGAATCAGGTTTATTGCCAAGTAAAGTTCACAATACAAGGAATTTGCCTTGGTATGTAGGTGCATACAATAAACATGGAGAAAAATAGGAAGTAGAAGTAAAAAAGCACAACAAGTACTGTAAGTCAAAGTCAAGAATATAAATATATAAAAAAAACAAAAAGAGATATTTACAATACAGAATGTGAAGAAAAATATAATAAAAAGAAACATGTGCAATATATCTGCCATTGAAGTGACATGGAAAATGGGAAAGCTGTACAGTTAGTGCAGGGATGTGCAAAATATTGGCCAGAGGAATGTTTACTGTACAGAATGTATAAATGAACGCATTGAGTCAGATGTGGAGACTGTACGTTTCTGTAGCATGTAGTGCCTATGGGGGGAGGGGGCAAGAGTCCGTGTCAGTGGGGGTCCCGGGCCTTGTTGATGAGGCCAGCTGCAGACGGGAAGAAGCTGTTCTTATGGCGTGAGGTTTTGGTCCTGATGGACCGCAGCCTCCTGCCAGAGGGGAGTTTTTCAATTTCCTGATGGCCCGGGCCCAGTAAGACGTTGCCTTGGGCTAGTGGATAGGTCAGCCGGTGGCCCAGTTTATTTCTCACCCGGTGATAAATCTGTTACCTTTGCCCCTCTGCTATGCTATTGGCCCATCTCATTTTTTTTTTGTCTTAAAATCAGATTGGACGCCTCCTAAGAGTTAGTCAGAGACTTGCATGGAAGCTAAAATTACAGTACAAAGCGAAAAGAAAAAGGCTGTCTTTCAAAGTTTCCTTGGGTTGAAAATGCTGAATCAAACAGATTTGCTGGCCTCGTGAATTTCCCCTCTGGTTTTGTTTAGTTTTTTCCATGTTGCTTCTGGTTACATTTACAGAAAAGCTTCTGTTATTGTAACTGGTTAGTCTCCATGGGAGCTAGTAGGGTTATGGGCAGTTAATTGAGTAAGGGTTCACCTATGAATACGGGCCAACTTATGCTTTAGCAAATTTATTCACAATCAATCAATTATTTACTTTTTGTGTTTATTTTTAATAATTTCAATAATTAAAAATGAATACATAGATTTGAATATCATACACATATTAATAAAATACTCAGATTTATGAAAAACTGGTTAGTTAAATTTTTGCCTTCTAGGCCAATGGTGCAAGTAGAACTCTTATCTCCTGGCCCGACCGGGAAAGTGGAAAAAAAAATGTTAACGCTGAACCTGTTGTAGGAGTGTGAGGGATGAGAATGCACTTAGTTCCCAGGCCTGTGTGTGTGTGTGTGACTAGTGTGTTTGTCCTTTAGTGCGATCAGTCAAGGTTAAGCCCATTAACTGACCACAGTATATCTGACATCATTAAATCGCCCATAACCCTACCACCTCCCGTGGAGACTAATAGCCAGCCATGAACCTAACTGTTACTGCCTCTCAGTAAAACCCCATGATGCTAATTAACCAGCCAAAGTGAATGGTTTCCAATGGAGTTTTAGTGCTATTGCTACCAGGACCTATGTTTTATTAGTGACTCTAAGGGTAATGCGTAATACTGCTGCCAGTAAGGTCTGTGTTGGGTGATATCATTTTACACTCCATCACTTAGATTTGATCTGCCAATGATAGCTTTTAAAGATAGTGGTGGATAGCATTGTGTAATGGTTTTAGAGGCAGTTATAGGATGTACCAAGATAAGTGGGAGGATCGTGTGTGTGTGCGTGTCTGAAACAAAGTTTTGAGGTGTGTATGTGTGTCTGAGACGGAGAGTTTTGAGTCTCTGTGTGTGTTTGTCCACGCTTGACTGTGTGTGCATGCTGTATAGAGACTGTGTGTATGGAAACTTTGTGTGAGTGTGTGGTTGAGGAAAGTGCGTGTGTGTTTGTTATCGAACCACCTCTTAAAATATTCTCCAATCTCCAGATTTGACATGACTCCCGACAGCTGTCAAAAAAAACCCAATCCCACTCCTCCCAACTATCTTGTCATCCATATTCCATCCGCACATTGACCCGTCTCTCTCCCTCCCTCTCTCCCTCCCTTTCATCTTCTCTACCCCTCGCTCCCTCCCTCCCTCCCTCCCTCCCTCCCCTCCATCCATCTCTCACCTCCCACACGCCACCTACACCTCCGCCGTGCCAATTAACACCGGAGTGCGGTCACATTGGCCCGACCTTTGACCCCCTCCCTGCCTGTCGGAGCACGGCGGACCCCAGGCCTGCGGCTTCAGTATTAGTTTGTCACAGGGCCCTGTCGCGCAGCTCCGTGATAAATGGGCCCTGGCGAGCAGCTCTGACCCGCCGTGCTGCTGCAGTCACTGGGTTGGTGTGAGGGAGCATTGATTATGATGCTACTGGTGACAGGGGCGAATCAGGGCTGAGCTGATGGTGGCAGGGGGAAGACAAAAGAGACCGAGGTTATGGATGAGGTGCTGTTAGTTAATGTGATGAGATTTGATTTGAGCTCTATCGATCATGGCGTCTAGCAAGATTATTTTCATCTAGCGTGATTTATATAGCATATAGTTGGCAGGCACTGTAACAATATGTCATCGCACGTTATGTTACGATACAGAAGTCGTCATTATTGAGATGTAAAATGAAAAATGTATTGAGTAATAATCATGGCCATAATCTGATATGACCTGGTGTAATTGGATAACAAAATTCAAAAACAATGTTAGAATTTGGTGCCAAAGTAATATCACATTGCCTTCCTTTTCACTGCAGACATGAGTTGCAGAGCCTGTTGTTAGAAGTTCTGATTTTAACATACTGTAGTGTAGGTTTTCCCTAAGTTAATTAATTTCTTCATGCTCATTCGGAAGTGTACAGTGTATCTTTAAAAAGAGATGCAGGAAACATTCTCAGGAGTGCTCACATTATTATATGCTAATGTCTTTATTTTAACATCACTCACACACACAAATGCATGCACAAACTGATGTGCGCACCCACATACACAACATACACAAACACACATGCAACCGCTGTGAGCCCGCTGAACGCAGCAGGCGGGAGTTATTTTTATTTCCTTCCCTTTGGAACGCTTCAGAAGAAAAAAAGTCAAATAACACTTTATAGGAAAAAAGCAGGTGTGAAAGAAAGTGGAGTGAAAGGGAGCAAATCAGCAAGAGAAAAGAAGGCCTGACGCAGCAAAATCCGCCTGTTTTATCCCCCTCCCATCCTCCTCTCCACTCCTCTCCTCCTCTTCTTACCCTCCACCCTCGTTCTCAGCTCAAACTGCGGCAGTCGGCTAATTAAAAAACATGGCTGCCCTTAATTATTCAGCGGCTGGCTAATTGATATTCACAGAGGCGTTCACCTCGCCTAAACGATCCGTTTAATCTGACCACCAGGGTCTCACTCTCAACCCGCCTGCCACCCCCAGCCATTGTGCTACTGTACTTAATAAGAGACCAGGGGGAGATGGATACAGGAAAGGGAGTGCAAAAGTTTGTTGCTGTTGATGTTAATGCGGTTGCCTGGGGTAGTGAATGGTGGAGTGTGGAGTGTTTGGGCACTCAGTGAGAGGGTGCTGTTTTGAGTGTGTGAATTTTTACCCTGGTTTTATTTGTTTTTTGTTTTTTTTAATCTTTTATGTAGTTGCATCCACCATTTTCTACCCCCCATGCTTCATGAGCTTTCCTGCTTACCCCTCCCCATCCTCTCCACCCCCCACCTGCTATTCTGTGCTTTGTTCCCTCCATCTCTTATGCAGCAGGGGGAAATTAGGCAGAGTAATGAATTACATCATTCCCTGATCTTGCAAAGTTTTGGATATGCACATAAAATCTGGAAAACTATTGGAAAATATTGTCGTTCAGTCCTGGTAGACACATGAGTACACATTTTATGTAGTTGTAGACCCACTGTCATTTCAATTTGTATTTTGTTGTTGTTGAGGAAGGATTTTCAGCAAGAGTGATACAGTGTAGTTGTCAGTCATATCGGTGTATACTGACCAAGATCTTCACTTACACTTAAGAAATCAATGTCTGCAGAAAGTCTGGAATTTTAAGATGGAAACATGTTTCCTCCTCAGCCATCTGCAGACACTTCTCTCTTCCTCTCTCTACCTTTTTCCTCCTTTTCTCTCTTCCCCTTCCCTCCCTCTCGAGTTGTGATAGAGATCCACTTGGCCCGGGCCACATGTCCCGTCCTCTTGACTCTGACACCTCCAATGATAAATCACCTTTTATTGTCCCTCTCTTCCTTTCATCCCCTCTCTCTCTCTATTCTCCACTCTCAAGTTCGCTTTCATTTTCTTGTCCAATTCTGCCCCCCTCTCTTTCCCTTCCTCCCCCTCCCTCGCCCCAACTCGCCTCCTCCACCCGCGACCGCCTCTTCATTAGGGGAACAAAAGGTGTGTGGGCAGTGGTGAAGTCTGTCCCATTGTTTGGCCTTTAGTATGATTAGATTATCTTTAAAGCCCGCTCAATGGGGTTAATCAGTCGGAAGTAATCCTGACATAGTGTGTGTGTCTGTCTGTGTGTGTATGTGTGTGTGTGTGTGTGTGTGTGTGTGTGTGTGTGTGTCTCAAAAGAGGAGGGACAACCTGCTCCTATGGAAATTAAACACATACACACAGACGCACACACACACATACAGACACATGCACACACACAAAAGTGAAGAGAAAAGAAAATCCCTGGGTACACATTTCTGTCACAACCTCTCCTCTTTTAATGACCCCTTTAGTCTCGCCTTCAACGCACATTTATCTCTCCACCCGCTCTCTGTGAGTACAGCTGCTCCGGCTGGTGTGTCTGTGTGTGTGTGTGTGTGTGTTTGTGTGCGAGCGTGTGTGCACCGATGTGTGTGTTTGAGATCAGCGTCTGAGCTGTTGTTTGTGTCTCGGCGTCTGTGTGCATCTTTTGTCTTTCTCTGTCAAGCTGAAGGCTTTGGTAGCCACCTATAAGCGTAACATTGAATTTGGACACACTCGTGACAGTACACAACCCCCTGCCACTCCTTTCCACTGCGTTTCCCTCCATCTCTCCATCCGTCCCTACTCTCTCCTTCCTAAATTGAGCTGTTGGTGGGAGACAGTTTTTTGGCACCTCAGCCAGCTTAATCCAGTCTGCCCAGCACCAGCGTTGGGGCTCATACAAACTTTGCCAATCCATCCCAGCAGCCCTGATTGCACACTTGGAATCAATAACACATTTAAAGACCAAATTAGTCCTACTTCTAGTGTACTTGAAGCTTACTTTTTAGACTATGCTTTAGAGTGCATTCACTCTGCAATGATGCTGTGTCCAGAGCCGCTACCATCCATCTACTCAGTTGCATTTAATCCCATCATGAAGTGCAAGTGACTTTCATGAGCAGACGAATGACCCTGACGGGCCACACAATAGCACTTTTGCCTCACAATGGGACTCAATGGAGACAATAGTGGCACTGACTGCCACAATAAGGCTGGTTAATGTTAGGTTGTGCTGAGGGCAGCAGAGAGGCAGACAGCAGCACACTTTGTCATGGTGTTGCTTTGCTGAGGGTTGTCAGGGAAAGGATAAAGTAGTGCAGCAGTTTTTTTTTCTATATCTGACTGCTGCTTTGGAGGTGACAAAATGGTGTGTACGCAGGTGCTTGTCTGTGTGGGTAGGTTGTGTGTGTAGAGGGTTAGCTTGCAGTGCACGCCAGTGTAACCTGCAGCATCCCCTTGACTTTGAAACTTCCCCCGCTCATCTCAAGCGTAGACTGCCCCTCGGTAACTCTCCTCGCCGCTCCTCATCGCCATGCATGGAGCATGCAGCTCCCCCTGCACTGCGCTGAGTAGCCAAACACAGATGGTTATCAGTGTGGTGGTGATTGAATGGGGGAATGTGATTTTTTCATAAGTTGTATTTTCTTCCGGCTCTCTCTTTCCCCTCTGGCATCCTATAGTGATTAAAGAGTAGGCTCCAAGGCTCTATCTGCATGGCTGCTGTCCCACAGGACACGCTGCTGCATATACAGTCAATATGGTGTTCCATGTGTGTGTGGTGTGTGTGTGTGAGTGAGTGAGAGAGAGGGAGTGTGCATGCACATGCTCACCACATGCATACACAAAATGGTTTGTATGGGATTCCATTTTGTGTACATATTCGGTGTGTGTGTGTGTGCGCACACGTACGTGCATATGCCAGTGAGAGAGTGTTTGGGAGATATTGAGGGTGAAGTGTGAGTATTCAAGCAGAACAGCGTGGCAGCCAGTCACCCCTAGCCTCTGAATACTAAACCTCTCCAAATGTCATTTTGAAGAAGTTCATGGATGAATCAGCGCCTCTTTACACTCTTTCTCTTTCCCTCTCTCTCGTTTTCTTTCAATGCTTCCCTTATTCAGGAGATTGGATGCAAGGTAAGTCTGGAAGTCTGTGCCTTCCAACAAATCTCTTTCTTTTTTGCTCTAGGTTTCTCTCTCACTCTCTCCGCATGATAGGGTAGTGAATTTCCTTTTTGTTCCATTTTTCTTTCCACTTGGTTTTTCAACCGCTCCATATTTTTGACGTGACCCTCTCCCAACTATTTCGCTCCTAATGCTTTGTAGAATTATAAATGAGACGACAATTTCAACCAGTTTCTGTAGACTTATTAACAAAAGGGAACAATAATACGAAATGCTTTTGTTTGGCTCCTAAAGTGCAGCTTTGAATAACACAAGTCAGTGTCTTGTTTTAAGTTTTTCCATCTCCCTCCACTTTTATCTTTTTAGAATACCACAAATGCTTATTGTCCTCAAATCGTAGCCTAGTTTTGCTTGATTTGAGCAAACCAGGTTCCGATTCAACCAGTTCTTTATGTCAGAGAAAAATGTCTCTTAAGCTTACCTTTAAGTGACATGATGCCAACACATGCAAAACCCCTTTCTACCGATTTATCCATCCTGCTTTATCCCTGTTACTATCCATAGCCATCCCCTCTCATTCCTTCCCATGGCCTTTGACAAGTAGTTGGGGTTCACTTCACATTCAGAAGACTTTCTTACAAATTCCAAAATGGAAAATCTTTGGCCTTGAAAAGTTTTTTATGTCCAATCTATCAAGAAAATGAAGGCACTATCACTGTTGAGTGAATTGAAACTTTCATTTCTATTTTGATTTGAGTGAATTGACCCCAACCCTGATGTATGGGTCTGCTGTTTTTCCCTCTGGGAGCTGATACATCCAGGTCTTATCTCTCCTGTATATCACCCAGAGAGTCAGCCGTACGTTTAGTGAAGGTCACAGCAGAGGGGAGAACAGTGGAGATAGGTAGGCTGGGTAAATATATAAGCCTGGCCATGGAGTTCTGTTGTGCTGAGAACTGATGTTATCCTTTTGGCCTGATAATGGTTTGGGTGAAGATTGAACATCTGAGGACAAAGAAGCACACACATGCCAAGGCATGATCGGACTCTCTCTCACACACACATAGATAGGTTTATTGTCCGCACATAAAGCAAAATGCGCACGCTTCCTCCTACATATAAAACTCAAGCATACGGTGTGTACAGGCTTTCAGGCACAGACACTCACATCATTAAATATGACATAAAGAAACTCACAAGGTTACGCCTTTGGAAGTAGCGGAGGATGTGAGAGCTTAAAATCCTATAACTTTCCAACTTCTCCAACCTCATCTTCCTCCCCAGTATATCCATTTTAGGTCCATCTCCCCCCCCCCCCCCCCCCCCCCCAGTATTTCACAGTTTAATGTATGACAAAGAGGAGAATGCCTGTTTCTGTTCTGTGTTGTAATGTGTCATATATCATCATTCTCTCCTTTTAGACACACTTGTCTGAGTTCTCTCATTATGGGCTTCTCTTGCGTGTGTGTTTGTTTGTGTGTGTGTGTGTTTGTTTTGAGACGGGTATGTCAGATTTGGCAATGCTCCACTGAGCACATAAGTAATGGTTTTTCTCCTCTTCCTTTATGTGCGCATGTGTGTATGCTTATGTGTTGTGCTTACACATACTTTTGTGTGTGTGCGTGTGTGTGTGTGTGTGTGTGTGTGTGTTCAGGCCAAGCAGCTGGAGGCCAGAGAAGCAGAGCTAAAGAAGCAGGATGCTTTCTACAGAGAGCAGGTGGCCAAGCTGGAGGAGAGGGTAAGAGAAACAGTCTGCACCACACACTAGTGGGACAACTGTCTGAGTATGTACGTGAATGTGTAACCAAGCGCCACAAACCTAGTTCTCATTTAACAATATGGGAGACATCAAAATGCATTTTATATAATCAGTCATTAAGTAAAAGTAAAACAATTTTACTTATTGATCTCTATTATGTAATATATCATTTTAAAGCTCTGCATGCAAAGATCAATTATCTGTGAAAATCAAAAAACTATCTTCCACAACGTGTCTACTTTCCATGCAAAGACACATGGTTATTTTTCTGATAACTGCAGAAAAAAGTAATATCTGATACATCTGACTGTGAAGATTTATTTTTGTGGTGTCACTGTTACTCAGTATCATCATTATAACCCCTCTCTGGACCAGATTCTCAACCAGAATTGTAAAACACACTTATATTCATGGATTTTTGTTTAAACTTGTTTTCTCTCCTCAGAGGTCTAGTGTATAGTAAATGAGAAAATCTATTCCATATGACATTGTGCCAAAGACCCCTTTTGTGTGGTGATCTTATCTGTGCTTTATCGGTGGGGGAAAAAGCCGATACCGACACATCTTTAAAAGCCCAACACCCGCCGATAATATAAGCACACTGAAATAGCAGTTGGGCCCTAGTCTGCATTATACACTATTAGCGAAGAGCAATCTGCACCAGACACTATTAGCAAAGAGCAGTCAGTCTATACCACAAAGTACGAGCATAAACTGGTGGATTTGTTCAAACTTGGTGATGAATGGTGTGGAAGTTGGGAACTGTTGCCCATTAAATTCTCTCTAAATATCCTGCTTTTTGTTTTTGTATTGGTATAAGTTGACATTAGTACATGTAATAAATAAGAACAGAACAGAGCAGAGTAACAGAATGGGATGAAATAGAAGAACCTAATTATCCATGCAATATGGGGAATCCATGCCCAGGTGAGGCCAAAGACAACTTTCCATTTTATGTGGACAATATGATTCTATTCATTTATCAATACACAGGATATGATGTTGCTATTCCTTGTGCCATTGAGGCCCAATTGAGAGTTTAACAGAATGATATACTACCATACAAATGATAGAAAACATCAGGCTATACTGTCATAAATCTACAGCACTATAAGACAGGCAGCAACATTCACATTTCAGGGTGAGTGAGCGTAGGCAAGTCGTTGGGGTTATCAAGTCTACCGTATTTCCTCTAATAGTGGCCTGTAGTCAATTAAAAGCCGGGTCTCCGATAATGGCCGGGGCCGTCGTCGACACGAACAAATAAAGGCCGGTCTCAAATACAGGCCGGGGGAAAAAACAAAGGAAACAAGACTAGGTCAAAACCTAGTATATGACTGCACCGTGTCCGTCTCCTCTCTCCGCCGCTGCCTCTCCACCGCGCCCACGGCCCGCATGGATCCTCCCGATCCAAGCCCCGGACCCCCGCCGAAATCTCGGCCAGATCACCGGGAACACATCGGCGCCCAGGTTCAGTTAGCTTCAGTTAGCTTCAGCTTACATGCAAACAACGGTGGATACCGGTAAACTCCTGGTGCCTGTTTGTAACTGTAGTTTGTAGTAACGTACAAGTGCCACAAGATGGCTCGGCCGGCGGAAGTCTCTGGAGCGTGCCGTCGTCGATTACCGTAATTATCGTAATGCATTGCAGTAACAAAAAAACGTCTACCTAACGTACCCCAACAGAAGCAGATCAGAAAACAAGGAGGCTTCGTACTAAAATATGAGCAAATATACTTATCAAACAGAGGGAATTAGAAATAAAGGCCTGTCTCTAATATAAGCCTGCTTCCAATAAAGGCCTGGTACCCTCTGCAGTTGAGGTAAATAAAGGCCCGGGCCAATATTAGAGGAAATACGGTATTCTATATTAGTGACTGGTTTGATCAATATCCATATTGCCTTTTGACAATGAATGATTAGTCTATGATTATCTGACTATATTGTTTCCATGCCAGTCTTTATTCAGCTTTCCTCTGCGGCTTCATTGTATTCCTCTGACCAAAAGAATATACTTTAGCTTTTCAAAGTTAAAACTAACTGCTGCATTATACATTCAGCGAGCACGGTGATATCATCTCTATTTTCAAGAATATACGTCACACGCTGCAGCTCAAGCTGCCGCCTGGGGAAAAGTTTTCATAATGCAATGCACTGTTCTCTTCACGCACACACAGGCACACATAAACACACATGGCAGTGCACACACACACACACAAGCAGGTACAGGTTTGTGCACACAGCCCCAGCTGCCATATAGGCTTGGCCACCACTGGGCTCAGCCAAACTACAGATCAAAGAACCTCTCCATAAGAAATGTCACATTTATTCTTGCTTTCTATCCCACTGTCCCACTGTTCTTGTTTTCATCCTTTAAGTGAAACTCCCCATGCTGTTCTCAGTGTGGTGTGTATCTCTCTTTCTCTCTTGCTCTCTGCCTCTGTCTCTTTTGCTCTCTCTGCCTCTCTCTTTTGCTCTGTGCCTCTCTTTTTCTCTCTCCTCCTCCCGCCATTCCTCCGCCTGAAGGATAAAGGGTTAAATCTTTCTCATCCCAGTGTGTGTCCTCCTGTCCCTGAAAATGACACTACCCCACTGTTTCCTGTCATACCAGTGTCCTATAGAGGGGGACAAGGGTCAACCACTTTGCTTAGCCCACTTCAAATGGCAGCTCCATGCTGGTCCCAGTGAGAGATGCCTCCAAGGCAGGGGACTAGGGTCAAATGCCCTGTTAAAGTGTGTTAAAAACGACACCCTCACGCTGCTCTGAAATCATAAGTGTGTCCTAGGGAGGATACAATGCCCTATTTATGTGCTTAAAATGACACCTACATGCTGAGAAGGAGTTTTGTTCCCTTTGGAGGGTGCAAGAGTCAAATGCCCTGTTTAATGGAAGTAAAATGGAAGCTTCACGCCATTTCCAGCAAGATGTGCGTTCTGGCAGAGGGAGACTCTTCTCTTTGCATATGTTTATCCTCTAAAGCTAACATAAACACAAGGCTGGCAAAAAAATCACATGCTCAGTGGGCACATTGTCCTAGACAGGACTTGTCCGTGAAATGATTTGGACTTTATTCAAATGGCTCAAAAGAGATTTGTTTTTTAAAGGGGCAGCCTTGTGTGTGCTTACACATGCACTTACACGCATCATTATTAAAGATATTGCTTTGAATATATACAGTAGCTTCTTTGCTACTTAATCATTTTCTTAGCTGATTAAAGGAGCAGCACAATTGAAATGATTCAGTGTTGCAATAACCATGCTTGCATAACAGCTATCTTCAGTGTTGTTTTGTTATTAAAGTGCTCATTATGCGCAAGGCTTTCTCCCTTTGGGTCAATAAAGCTTGCAAATTTTCCTTCACTCACGGAGGCTGAATTCCTAAGCCAAGCCATTGGGTATTGAGTGGTAGTGGACTTCTATCAGTAATTGGAAGTGCACTGGTCTGTACAATTCTGGTTGGGCAGCAGAGAGGAGAGGCCATTTGCTGACGTCAGGGGAAGGTGTTGATGAATCGATGGATCATTTGCAAAGAAAAACAATGGAATATGACTTTTTCCTTCGCTTTTGTTGTCAGATTGACGCCTTGGAAAAAGACCCAAATATGTTGAAACGTTACAAGATGCAGGTCTACTTCGTATTTGAACAACTCCAGCCTTAGAGCTGGGCTTGTCTAGCTTCTGTTCCTCCGCTCTTGTCGCATTATCTCATCTTGGAACAGTGCAGCTCTACTGTATCGTACTGTAGGAGTCAGTGTGAGCGGTGATGGTAAAAGTGATGAGGAGTCCCACTAACACAGGCATTATTGACTCCTAGCAGTAGTCATCCATCAACCATGTTGGCCTCTGGTCAATATCCCTTAGACCAAAGTGTCAACAAATCACCTTCACACCTCAGAGAGAGACAGAAGGGAAGAGTGAGAAATAGATGGACGGAGGGAATCGAAAAAGAACAAGGTGGGGTAGAAAGAGACATGGGAGAGAAGCCATAGCATGTGGAGGAAAGAGGTACTAGACATTGAAGGGAGGGAAAGACAATGTAGAAAACAACATAGAAACAGGTTAGCGGAGACAAAGAAGGGAGATAAAGCATAGATGCTTGTAGAGGAAAAACAGATATTAGAAATTAAGATAGAAAGAAATTAAGATAAAATGTAATTGAGTGATAAAGAATAAGTTGAAGAGAAAGATGAGGGATGGGAAGTAAAGGGAGGAGACAGAAGGGCAGTAAAAAGATAAAATGTCATTGAATGATAAAGAGCAAGAGAGTATGATGGAGACAGAGATGGAAAGACCAGAGCACTAGATAAAGCATCACTGAATAGTAAAGTGCAAGAAAGGAAGCTTAGAGAGAGTGAAAGAACGAGGGAACGAGAGAAGCAACAAGGATCTATGAAAATGAACACTGCACACGGTCAGCCGTCTATCGATTTACGCACCGGGATTTACATGATAAATGAATTAAATTCCCAAAGCACCTTTGTCCTCATAATTTACACACAAACACACCGTTTCAATTTGTAAATGACTCCATCGGGATTTGTGGTGTTGGCCTATTGTATGTTAGCATAATTGAAAAAGCAGAATGATATTAACACACAAGGCAAACACTGTGACCAGTGGAGGAAAAACAACAGATTTGAAAACCCGTGTGTGTGTGTGTGTATTACCAGTGGCTCGTGCTTGTGGTGCGTGATCCTGTGTGTAACCGAGGATCAATGGTGGGCATATCGCGTGTTGTCTTACTGTGCAGTAAGTGCCTTGGGAATCTGTAGGGGATGCAGTTTGTTTGGACTGTGTTAATAACGCTTCTTCTTCTTGCTCTGTCTCAGCAACCCCCTCCATCCTGCACTCTGTCCACTTTCTCTTCACTGCCTTTCTCTTCGGCCACCTTTACATTACCTCTCGTCACATTGCTCTCTCTCCCTCCCTCTCTCCCTCTCTCTCTCTCTCTCTCTCTCTCTCTCTCTCTCTCTCTCTCTCTCTCTCTGTGTCTAGCTCCCTCCCTCATCCCCTTCACCCCAGGCTTCCCCCGGCATCTTTCACACACGCAGAACGAGGGAGAGGAACCCGAAAGAGCGAGGGAAAGAGAGAGAGAGAGAGAGAGAATAAAAGTCTGATATATATTACACGTCTGTTCCAATCCAACATGGCCATTCATCAGAGGGGCTTCCAGTGACAGGCCATCACCAGGCTCCCAGACAGCTCAGCCTGCTGCCTCTGCTGCTGCCGCTCATTGGGGCCCCAGCCACCAAATAGCCCCTGAAAACAATATCTATATATTTATTACATTTTCACTCAATACCTGCCCCGCTGTAAAACAATCTCATATTTAACAATCAACTTGCCGGTGTTTTTTTTTTTTTTTTTGTATTTTTTCTTCTTTTTTTTTTTTTTTTCAATGTCTCTTTCCAGCCCTCTCCTCCTCTCCCTCCCTGCTTCACCTGTCTTTCTATATCTCTCCCTCTCAGCTTTTTTTGAGTGGTGTTTTTTTTTTTCTTTTTCCATGGCTCACTTTCATTTTTTCAGCAATGATTTTTCTTCTCTTTTTTTTCTATCTTTCTTTTCGCGTTGTATATCGATGAAATTGGATTTTTCTGCTCTCCCATGGAGGACAATCACAGCAGCAATTGCCATCTCATAGCAAAGTTCCACAGCACTATGAAAGGAAGAAATACAGGGGAAAGAACATTAAAAATCAGTAATGGCTTCTCTCTGTCTCTCTCTATCTCTCTATCGCTCACTTGCTATCTTCATCTCTCTCTCTCTATGTCATTTCTTTATTCCTCTCCCTCTCAATCTCCTGACCTCTCTCTTCCCCTCTTTCTTTCTCTCTCTTTCTTGAAGGGAGGGAATACAATTATTAGTATATTGTTTTAATCTTGTTTTAATATCTTTTTTATTAATTATGATTGGGTTAATCAGTTGTCTTTACATTAGCTCTCGTCACATTGCTCTCTCTCTCTCTCTCTCTCTCTCTCTCTGCCAGTTGTATAGCTGGAGACACAGTAATCCGTAGTGAAGACATGACAGTGTGCTGTAGTGTTGAATTATTATGTCTGTGACTGTTTGCCGTTATGGCCGCATGATGGGATTCACAGGGATTTAGCAGGAAGTCTTTTCAAGGAATGGTGATTTCACAACAACAGAGTGGCACAGTCTTAAAGCATCTTACAGCAGTGACGCTCCACTGTACAGGCTGAAACAATTACATGAAGAGCTACAAACTTGTTTGAAACTATGTTAGTGGAAAAGGGGGGCACTGTGAGAAAGCTGGTCAGCGGTGTTAGCCTAAATGTGTGTGTGTGTGTGTGTGTGTGTGTGTGTGTGTGTGTGTGTGTGTGTGTGTGTGTGTGTAAAGCATGCATGCATACATACTGTGCTCTCTCACACACAAGCATACCAACCATAGGGCCCTTTATATTCTTATCCTCATTTCATTCTTAGCAACTTTGCATAGGCCATGCTTAGGCAGTTGAAGGTTTTTCCTGTTGTGTCTTCAGGCTTATGATTTTTCCTTATTGTTTACATTGTAAAGGTAAACACACAGACACACACACAGACACACACACATACACACACACACACACACAGGTGAAGAGCTTTTGGCAGCCGCAGTTCTTAGATGAATGTAATCCCACCTCCAGAAGTCAGCAGCCCCGTTCCTGGGATGTAGCTGGCCGTTATCAGCCAGCTCTTTCAGACAAGGGTTAGAGCAATGGGCAGCCTCTTTCCTGCTGTACACACACACACACGCACACACACACCTAATTTAATTACAAGAGGTTTATCAGCAGATAAGACCTCAGCAGGGGATGTCTGCATTCATTCATTAAATTTTCTGTATACACACACACACACAGTCAGTCAGTCACTTGGGCTGGTATAAATGCTTGTTTTCTCTCTCACACGGTGTCTGACCCTTAAAAAGAAGACACACATGTACATGATGAGGCTCAGTCACGCGGTAATATGTTAATACGGAGCCCCCGGGGGTCTCTTGGTGGGGAAAAAAGTCAATGTGGAAATCCGTGCTCTTTGGTTTTGCAATCCTTGTACAGTTTAACAATCTTTGCTGTCAGTTTTGAGAACTATGAGTTCGATTTACCAATTCCGTGCCCTCAAACTTTTCCAGCAAATGGACTTTGTTACACAAGCATGTTTACTATCTCAGAAAAGTGCATTTTAATATATAGTAGTGACACAGCTGTTCAAAAAAGCAGTAGCAAAAGCAAAGTAGAATGGGAGCTCCATTACATAGTGTGAATTAAGCAAGGAAAAGCACAAAAAAATGTCCAAAATCTTCTGATTCTTCAAGCAAACCTGAGCACAATAACACCTGTGCTCAACCACACACACACACACTCAACCCTTACCACACACACCACCAACCCTAACCACACACACACCCAACCCACCTACATCCATTTCCACCACCATCAAATTCCAAACCCTTCCCTATTTTTCCTGAATAAAAGATATCAGCAATGATATCTTCAAAATAATGTGCTGCCTGTATAGTTTTGTTTCTGTAGAGAATTATGTATTCGTGAATTATGTATGCGTAACTCCATCAGTTGTGTGGTTTTGCTATTTATATGCTGTTAAGAATAGAACCTTCACCTCTCTCTCTGCTAAACGATCAAACTCAGAAGTGGAGCTGACCGGAAGTCTTCCCAGTCTCACCTGCGCTTAATTGCTGAATCGAATGAAAGAATCAGTTGAACAAATCTTTTCACTGAGTGACTCATAAAGAACTGAATCTCATAAAAGAGCCAGTGTAAGTGGATTCGTATGCAAGCATAGATTGTTCCACCATTGTAGTGATGGTAAGCCACTGCTTTCAGCCCTGCTTTCCCATGTTAAAGTTACAAAATATTTGTATAAGTGGTATATAAGTGTTTCTTTCCTTCTTCTTCTTCTTCTTCAAGAAGTCATCTTCAGTCGTGTTGAGCACAGCAAGCTGTGCAACAATTAGATTGCAACTCTGGTTGGCTTCTCTATGCATCTCCACCTTGATAAGTTGTCTTGCCCTCCTAAACAAAAGAGAAAATTCTGCTTAGTCAATGCTGTCTCTGCAGGATAGGCTTAATAATAATGTAGCAGCCCCTTTGCTCTCCTTGTGGGCCAGTTACAGTGTGTCACATGGTAACACTCATTTTCACTAACACTGCAGAACCGTAATGTCAGCCGTGGTGGGGTTTCTCCCCATTTCGGCCCTCCTGCTCAGCAGCAGATAAGAGAGAGAAGCCATCAGTATGGGGAGTTATTTGTTTTACTCATTAAAAATTGGGAATTTTTTCTCTAAATTGAGCTGGAGCCTGTGTCTGGGTGCAGCTTATATCTTCTCCATATCGCTGGAGTGCATTAGCAATAATGACTTCATTTGTCTATGACACCCCCCACCAGCATTTTTGTTTGGCTCCAGATGAGCTAAAAACCAAGTGGAAAGCAAATAGAGTAAATAAGAGAAAAATGAACGGAAGCACTATATTTTATTCCTGAAGAGGTGCCTATGTGATTGCATATGGGAGTATAGACAGTACTGGGTTCCTGTAGCTAGACAATGCTGTTCATCCAATGAGAAAGAATTGCTTGGCACTAATCAAAGAACATATATTCATCAAACTTATATCAAGGTTGCTGTGCTTTGCAGCCCCTAAGTAGAATTTATTTTTGGGCGAGCGAGTAGTGTTTTCAGCCAAGTGTGGTCTCTCTTCTCTGGGCTAATAAAAGGTCAGGGCTACTCTCTAAATCAGTTTGGGGAACAGCAGGAAATCACAATTTGAGACCACTCAGTAATCACACACAATAGCCCCACAAATTACTCTGTCCGGTGGTGAGCGAGTGAGTGAGTGAGTGTGAATGTTGAGTGTGTTTTTATTTTTGTGTGTGTGTGTTTGTGTGTGCGTCAATATATCTATCTAGCCACGAGGATAGGTGTGGATGTATTTGACAGTGTGTATGCAGGTGTGTGCCCACGCTGTGTATATGTGTGTGTGTGCATGCGTGATTTTGTGTGTATTGTGGCAGGTCCTGCAATCACTGTCACGCGTGGCCTTTTGTGCTCCCAGGCGGATTAGAGTGCTGATTAGTGCCAGCTCTGCCATTTAGGCAGGTATTATTACCTTACACTTAGTATTCTAGACAGACACAACTCTAACTCGTTCTCTCTCTCTCTCTCTCTCTCTCTCTCTCTCTCTCTCTCTCTCTCTCTCTCGCTCTCTCGTTCTTTCTTCCAATGGCTCAATCTCAACACCCAGGAGAACTCTGACTCTTGCTTCTTTAGCAATCCCAAAAATCTGTCTTTTTAGTCTTTTTTCGTTCTTAACCGTTTCTTTTTACCTACACTGAAAACCACTTGATTCAAGGCCAAGAGGGCACACACACTGTGTGTGTTTGCAAGTTAACTCTTAAATGGGTGCACTCTTCTCGTTTATTTTACATACAAATTACTATTGGCCTGAGGGACAATTATAAATGTCAGTCCAAATGAAGAGAAATCCTCAAATCGCTATCAGACCCTCTGTCAGCATTGTCATGTCCCATCTCCTTATAGCTCTATAACACATGGCTATTGATCTCCTCAGCAGCTCTGTTCATTCCTATTGATCTAATCTGAACTATGATGAATGTCCTTCCTACTAGGAGGTGAAGTCAGAGCAGATAGGACCGGACACCACAGCCCGGATTTATAGGATCTAGTATAGCAGTAATTGACGCAGAATTAGTTAAGTGTTTGGTTTACAGTGGATGAGCTGTTCGTAGGTTACCTGGTCAGTGATTCAGTGTGCTTTCCGCAGTGCAAATTCTTAGCCAAGGGTTAACCTCAGGCCTTGGCTAAGAGGTAGCCCAGGGATAATTTATCTTATTTTTACACTGCATCCGTTAGCCTACAGCTAAGTTTTAGTATTCCATTGTTAACCCTGAAAAGTCTGGGTTAACACTTCTCCAGAGCAGGGCCAGCTACAGTAGCTCTGGGCTAAAGTAAGGTTAGCCCTCTTCTGAATGTGTGAAATTTTAATGTGAGAACAATCTAGATCAGGCCTCATTTCGCAATAACGATCACTCTCAGAGGTAAAGAGTGTTTTTAAGCGTGATCCTACGAAGGTGCGTTCATTACCTTCACGCGTTTCTCAAAGCAACTCTTAGGAAACACCTCACAAACTAAAGAGGCTTCGTAAGATGGATACTACGAACATCTTAGCCTTAAGATGCTTTTGGGAAACGAGGCCCAGCACTATAGCATACAGTACTGGACAGACTGTGTTTCGGCAACGGAAGTCCAATCTGTCTAATGTAGTAGATAATATATTTATTTTGTTTGCTATCACTGTCTTCTTTATGTGGAGTCTTCCACAGTAAGACTTTTGTAGCCAACTGTTATGCCATTTTTTGCCCGTGGATTAAACCTCATGCCACTACTCTCAATCAAGCTATCCATCATACTTTACAGCTTCTCACCATTTGATCATAAATGTGCATAACAGCCACTGAGGGCCGACAAAACATATCTTCCTAGAGTAGTATAAATGGTGCAGGGGCTGGGTTATACAGCCGTGTTTGAGGAGGTAATTCAGGTTGAGTGGTCCTGCTGTGGGTTCGTTTGCTATGGGTCACCAGGGGGTTATGACTGCTGCTCTGTAGGTTGTTGACTAGCGACCCACTGACCTTACAGGATTGCTGTCTGTTATTACAGCAGTCTTTTGCGAGGGGATAAGCACAAACACACACACACACACACTGCATACACACACACTCACATAGAGAGAAAACATATGCCCGCCATGCACATGTGCACACACACGCCTACACAAACATATACAGCCCATACAACCTTCTTACCCACAAACACTCCATGGCATACACCCCACTTACAAGCCACATACACACCAAGTATGTTTTGCTCAACAATGGTACACCCATTTCATAAATAATCGTTTGGGAGATGGGGCAGGGCGATGTAGGCTTGGCTCCACTGTAGGTAGGCCTATATGAGATCTATATCAAAGGGGAAAGAGGCGTCATTCAGCTGGAATGTTTCCATATGCCCAAATAGCTTCAACCTGGAGAGAGGGAAGATGTGAACAAATTGGATGTACTTACCTGTTTTATGGAAGAGATTAAAATCTGATTGTGATGCATTTCTCTCAGTCGCTGACTATTTTTCTCTCTTTCTGTGTGTCTCTCTTTCCAGAGTGCACAATTCTACAAGGTCACCACAGAGAACTACCATAAGGCTGCGGACCAAGTCAATGCCAAGTTCAAGTAAGTTCAGACACGGTTGACCAAGGTTGTTCAAAGACTTGAGATAGCAGCACTTTTATAAACTGCTATTATTCAGAAAAACCTCCACTGCAGTTCAACAAAAGAGAATTTTCAGCATTTTTCTTTTGTGTAAAAAAAAAAAAAGAAGTTGTTCATTTACAAAAGTCTTTCTTTTTCATAATAGCATATACAGGTGTTTGCGTTTGGTGAGCTTCATGTCTAAATGTGCACTACAATGAAGCCATATATTCATATAAAGCCTTACAGTTTTTACATCATGTCAGAGCGCTAAAAGTCCATTTGAACCAGTGAATGCATCATCAAATTATGTTAGCCGCATGCTAACCTATGCCTTTCAATCAGAACCACATTAGCCTGGCCCATTAGCTCATGTTGATGATGTGGTTCACTGATAGCCTCACATGGGCATGTTGACAACACATAGGTCAAAAGCTGGGCTGTCCTTGTGCTCTCTGAATTGAACAGTATTACAAGAGCATCATTTACTCGGTGACACTGACTCTCCAACCAGATGTGGGTCAAACAGTATTTGCAAATAATTGGTAGCGTTTGTTCTCAATCTACTTGGACAAGCAGATCGGTTGTGTTTACCGCATCAGGATAATTCAGAAAGTGTTAGATGATTGTCTTATGTTGCAAACCCACCCATCTGGTACACTAAATTTACAGACAAATACTATTTAACATATCAAGATATTAACTCTTGTCATTTGGTGACCACTTTTATCCAGAGCGTCTTACAGTACCATGAGTGCATACATTTTTAGCATGCATCTTTAGCAATTGGAATCCAACCCCTAACCCTGGCAGTGTTAATGCCATTCTCTACCCATTGAGCTATACAGGAGCCAAGTCTGTCTCCAGCACACCTTGCAGTGAAAGGAAAGATTATTCCATCACAGCTATTAGAGGAGGTAATATTAAACATCCAAGCTGTCATGGATGTAGCACATATCCGACACATATATGTAACTCAAGAAGATGCAGAATCCCTTCCCATCCGTGTTCCATCTGTCTTCTTAATAAGAGGCCATTAGGCTCCATAGTAATGTAGGGAAAGTGGATGAGGAGCCCGCAGGAGGTGGGGCCTGGCTCTGAGCTCTCCTCTAGGGAGGCTAGGCTAATTGTGTTAGCTTGTCATTAGCCGGCGCTAACGCTGGGATCATTGTCTCCCTCAGAAATGCTGGAAACTGATTAGCCTAGCCCACCGGGGTTTAGCGCTAGACTCGAGGAAGCTGGAGCTGAGACTTCCCAAATCACATTAAAGGAAAAAATACACTGGAATAACATTAGTGCAAAATGACAGCGCTAACTGCAAGAGAACATTGGGCTAACGTGCGGGTAGTCATGTGACACTGGACTTTGCACGAAGAGTCGTGATTGGTTGATTGGATTATGGGAGGTGCATTAGCAGGGTTGTGATTGGATTAGAATGGTGGATAGGTAAAGGAGGAGGGTGTGTATGTGTGTGTGTGTGTGTGCTAATGAAATGGCGGGAAAGTCTGGTGTTACAAGACAGGGGCAGGGAGGCAAAGAGGGATCTGAACGGAAGATAATTGGGTTTCACAGGGCGTGTTTGGTGCCATCCTTATGTCTGCTGGTGTGTGTGATCTCATGTTTGCTAGTGTATGTTTGTGTACACTGATATGTTGACCATCTTATTTTGAACATGGTGTGTGCTCAAGTGTGTGTGTGTGTGTGTGTATGGTTTCTCCAGGTACAGTATTTGTCTACACCTACACCGAAACCTCATTGCCTGTCCTCAAAGGTCGCTACTGCCTTTCCCAATGGATATTTGCTGTTGCTCTCTCTCTCTCTCTCTCTCTCTCTCTCTCTCTCTCACTCTCTCTCTCTGACACTCTCTCTCTCTCTCTCACTCTCTCTCTCTGACACTCTCTCTCTCTCTCTCACTCTCTCTCTCTCTCTCACATATGACAGAGAGCCTACGGAGATAAGATCCTATCTGTGGCCTCTGTTGAATAATAAGGGGAGATATTTTGTCTCACACAGGCTTTTGATTTCCTCAAAGTTGAAAATGCCCTCCGGAGATAAAAAAAAAAAAAAGGCAGACAGGGCTGTATCCATACTTGATAGAATTAACATGGGTTTGATATGATAATGTGGGGCTCTTATAACGTGTGGGATGTGTCTTCTTTCTCTTATTAGAATGTCTTCATTTCCCCACTCTGGGCTCATGTCAGTGCCAATGTAAAGAGAGTGATGATACTCTTACTGTGAGTCTGATTAGTGTCATTGATAAGGTTGATATTAGGCTACAGTTTATTATAGTCTAGGAGGAGATGCGTGGGACCAGAAGGGGGTTAGTCATTATTATATATAGTTAGTTATTTCTGTTATAATATCTGTAATGTATCTGTTGTTTATACACTACAGTCAAAAGTTTGGACACACACATTTTTCTTTATTTTTACTATTTTTCACATTTTAGAATAATAGTACAGCCACAACAATCAAAACAAATCAAAACTATCTTATATTTTAGATTATTTAAAGGAGCCATCCATTCCAATTTAGAAATCGGTGATACTGTATGTTTCAGCAGGTAGCCAACATGCATCACACGATACGTTCCATTCATTGCAGTGGTACAGTGTGGACGTTTTCCTTGAAAATGTTGAAAGGGAAAATAAAGTGTTAGAGGTAGGTACTCAGGGGAGAGAAGGGTGTGTGTGTGCCATGTGAGTTTGTGTATGTGTGCTGTGGTTGTTTGCGTAGGTGTGCGGTGCAGCTGCTCCCTGCCGTTCTCCTGCAGTATTCCCGCCAGAGTTCTCTGAGAATGATGGAGCTCTCCCAACCGGAACGCTACTGCATCACTGTGACCTCATTACATCCGCACACACACACACACAAACACATGCACACACACACATGCACACACAAACATGGAGAAACACAGAGAAACTCTCACACATATAGAGAAAGACATACACACACTACATCCATTCACACTTGCTCACACGTATATTTCTACACATAAACCCATAGTTACACATATTGAATGAAACCTTACTTCTCAGTTTTTGTCATTCCTACCTCAGGCGACCTTAAGTTGGAGCCATGGCAACCAAACACTTATGTTTTTTCCACAAAATGATGGGCACCTGAGCAATATTGTCTGGAGCGAGCATATGAAATGCTTAAGATAACACTTGAGATAAAATCAATCTGAATAACATGGGATTTGAGGAATAAAAGCATGAATAAATTCTGTTCTCGACAGTATATTGCCTCCAATTGTTGCTCTGAATCATAAACTGCATGGTATCCAGTGGCCCATGAAGACAGGAGACGCTTTGATTCAATGCTTCTAGCCTATGGTGTACGGTTCTTCAATATATAAATGTACACTACATGTAACAGATAATGTAATAACACAGTATGTTAGACACACACACACACACACACACACAGAGGAACCAAGCTTTTATTCATCCTCCTTGTGACACTGACTGCAGATAAGAGTTCCCAGTTGGCCGTGGAAAGGAGGCTATCTCTCTCTGCTCCTGATTTATATGCTGCCACTTTCACCACTAGTTGTTTATCCAACTCTGATGCAATATCACACTGTCCAGCACTGAATGTATGACCTTTACTGCACCACATGTATGTAAGAGTGAGAGGGTATCTGCGTATCTGCTTTTGTATGTGAGCGTGCATTCATTGAAGAGTGCCCGTGTATACACGCATACGTGCACATGCTGCATGAGAGAGTGTGTGTGTGTGTGTGTGTGTAGCGTCTCGACGGGCTGCAGTGACCCAGTGGGGCTTTAGCTTGAAATGCAAGCTGACAGGCATGGAGGAGAATGATAGATGTAAGATTATGCGAAAGAAGGAAGAGGGGAAAGAAAAAACGGTAGCGTAGTCCTAAGCCTCCTGTCAGTGGTAACCTTTGCCGCGGCTTTGGGCTTCTTTGTTGAAGATGGTCACTCCGTGTTTGTCCTGGATCCCCTGCGGAGTTGAGGATTGGACTGGGACATCACAAAGTGGTGAATAGGTGGGTCTGACAATGCCTTCTAATGCTGAGGATTGAGCCCTCTCCTCCTAATCTCTCAATCCCCCCTCTGCGCTCTCTAAAACTTGGACCCCTCCAAGAGTTTTGCCTTGGTTGTGACATTTGTCATAAGATCAAAAAAGGCAAGGTATTTGTGTGTGTGTGTGTGTGTGTGTGTGTGTGTGTCTGTGTGCGTGCGAGCGTACAAGCCCAGCATTTCAGGTCCCTGATCCTTCCAGTGGCCAGAGAGAATGAAATCTCATTTCAGTCTGTCACTTCCCTGTCACTCCTCTCCTCCCTCCGGCTACACACTCACTCCTTTTGTCTGTTGTTTATTTTTTTGCTCTTTTGAATAAATCTTTTTTTAATTTAATCCAGTTGACAATAACATCAGCCTCAGTCCTCGCCTCCTCTCTCCACACACATACACACAAAGGTAAGAAGAGGGGGTGGGGAGAAAAACTTGCGGAATATACGTAAATTGCTCGTTGTTTTTCTTCATAATGCCGGTGTTGTATGCTGTCTTGGTCAAAAGGCCACTCCTGACAGTTTGTCTTCTCCTCCCCTCCTATAGAGATGAGACTCTCACTCGTTCTTCTTCTTAACCTCCTCACCCATCCCTCCATCCACCACCTTTAACCATAAACATTTAGCAGGTGATCTTTTACAGAGCCTCATCCTATTCATTAATTCATCTAAATCAACATATAGAACAACATGGAGTTACCAACAGGCTACTTAACAATTTACATGTTCTTCATCAGAGGTGCTGCGTGTAGCATTGTAAACATCAATATGTCATTGTCAAATTAATTGTGATACCTTGGTATAATTACAATAAACAAATGAGACCATGATCGAGTTGATTGGTAGCCTGGATCTCATGCCAGTGGAAGGTTATTCTTACTGCTAGTGTTCCTCAAGAGTAAGACCAGATTTCCCACATTTCCCATAAACCGTTTGATCCCTGTCACAAAGAGTTGTTGGTCCTTGTCCCCCTTCCCCCTCCCTGGTGTCGCTCTGCATGCGTTTTACTGAGGAGGATAAATATGCTGGAAGTGATTTGTCCATCAGCCTTTCACTCCTTCCTCTATCTGCCTTTGCAAGAAACTCTGGCAGCTTTGGCTCCATTTGCCCTCTACCTGTTTTGTGCCATAAAGCAATTTCCCTTTGTGCCACAAAGCAAACCAGCATATTTCCTGTGAAATCCAATCTGCTGACACACAGCGTAAAATGCAGTGTAGAGGCTACCAATTTTCTTAGTGATGGTCTTGTTTGTTTACAATAATTGTACTAATGTCTCAAATTTAATGTAGTAATGATTTACTGATGTTAAAATGCTGCATGCAGCACCTTTTAATTATTAAGAATGACGATATGAGGAATTAAATGAATGGTAACATTCATGTCATCATGTTATCGCCCAGTACTTCAGTATATTTCAGCATTGTATACCAACCTCACTGCTCTAAGGGGAGCTGATTTCCTCTGAAGGAACGAGGCAGGACAGACTGAGCAGCGCTTTGACTCCTCTGTCAGGTGAGGGCAAACCAGAACGCCGTAGCTAGGCAACTTGGAAACAGGGACAAGATGGTGGTCAGCTGAGGAGACAGAAGTCAATAACCGCTTTAAAAGCTCTTCTCTCGGCCTTAAGAGCTTCGCTGTGCTGGCTGTAAAAAGCACACGCACATCTTGGGACCAGCATGGATACACACACACACACACACACACACACACACACAGCCTTTTAGTGGCTGATTTAGTGCCTTTATTGCTTTGCAAATGGTTGGGAAACCCACTCACAGTTTTTATTGCTTTCTTTTATTATTTTATATGTTTTTCTTTTAATATAGTATACAGCAGAGAGACATGAATGATGGGAGAGAAAGGAACTGACATACAGCAACAGCTGGACTCAAACTTGTGATGTCCAGAGTGCATGGTACTGTATGTGCCTTTGCCAATCACAAAGCACCCCCACTCCCAGTTTTTTATGAACGTCGCATGCTTGCAAGGCACCGCACGTCTCAAATATTGATCCCTAGTACTGAACCAATGTACCTCTTTCAGCTGGCAACAGTCAAAAATATATATGTGTAATTCTCTGGGTTTATCTCAAGAGTTTCTTCTGTTTGAGGCCACAGAGACCGGAGATCCTTGTGTGAGTGTGTGTGAAGGCAGGTCAGCGAGGACACACACTCCCTTTTCTCTTCACTCTCACCCGCTCATCCTTCTTTGTCTCCCTCGCTGCTCACTTAGGACCAGTGTTTTCTGTCTTTATTTTCCATTCTCTCGCTCACTCCCTTTTTCTCATTGTCTGTTTTTGTCTGCCTCTCTCACTCGCGTACTCCATCTCTGTCTGTGTCTCTGTCTCTCTCTCTCTCTATTCTCTTACAATCCTTTATGTCTCACGCCATTCTTGATTCTTTATCTCTTTCTGCCCCATCCTCCCTCTCTCTCATTCCATCTTTTATCTATGCTGATGGATTTCACTGCGGGGGGTCACTCAGGTCTACTTTTAAGAAGCGGCGTGAGCGAAATGTGTCTCATTTTTCTCCTTAACTGGATCATTTGTATTTATTTACCCCCCTCGGTACTGACGCCTGTCTTAACTAGAGAAAACATGAGAGCTTTTTAAGGGAGAACCGGCGTCCAACCCTTAACCCTATTAACCCCTAAGTGGACCCAAATGATGATAAATAGACAACGTAGTGATTTGGAACTTAATCTGGTGGTAGGCTTGGGTAATCCATACTATCTATCGATGTAGCTATGTGTTGTTTGTCTGTGTGTGGGTGGGTGGGTGGGTTGGGGTTTTTGTATGTGTTTTTTTTGTGTATATGTTTGTGTATGGGTCTTTGTTTTTGTGTATACAAGGGCATAGGAAGGAGTTAGTGATTGAGGGAGACAAACATTGGCGTGTGTGTGTGAGAAAGAGAAATCTGATCAAATCGGATTATTATGAATAGAAACTTGGTAGAATGATATAAATTTTGATCACACTATTTTACCTGATGTCTTGTATACTCTTTCCCTGTCTCGGTCCATCTCTAGTTTCATTGGGGTGAGGAGGAAGCTCTCTCTGTCCTGCATTGAGCCAACACATAACATTTGTTCTAGATCTTGGAGGTGGAAGATGATTGATATTGAACATCTAATGCCTGGAATCGGGACAAGCAGTTCACACTATTTTACCTGGCTTCTTACATCCTCTCTCCCTCTCTCTGGTTTCATTGGAGCGAGGATGCAGTGGTGTCTGTCCTACATACAGTTGTGGCCAAAAACATAGGCACCCTTGCAATTACTTCAAATATCTCACAATTTTATCTGAAAAATCTTGAAACTGATAAAAAAAAATGGTTCAAGCATTATTTTAATTTCATGGTCAATATTACAAATCTCTTGTTTTTGAATTAGAACTTAATACATCCTTGTAAATCCAAAAATGAATAAAAATGGCACTGACAAAATTACTGACACCCTAGACTTAATATTTGGTAGCACAGCCTTTGTTCAAAATAACTTCGGTCAAGCGCTTCCTATAACCATGTATTAGCTTCTGGCAACTCTCTACTGGCAATTTGGCCCACTCTTCTTGTGCAAACTGCTCCAGTTCTCGCACATTGGAAGGGTTCCTTCTCCCAACAGCTACTTTCAGATCTCTCCACAGGTTTTCAATGGGATTTAGATCTGGACTCATTGCTGGCCACTCCAGGACAGTCCAGTGTTTTTTCTTGATCCAGTCCTTGGTGCTTTTTGAAGTGTGTTTTGGGTCATTGTCATGCTGGAAAACCCATGACCTTCGACGAAGACTCAACTCTCTGACACTTCTTTCAACATTGCGCTGCAAAATGCCCTGATAATCTCCTGATTTCATGATGCCAGGCACACATGCAAGGCACCCAGTACCAGAAGCAGCAAAGCAACCCCAAAACATCAGTGAACCACCTCCATGTTTGACTGTGGGGAAGGTGTTCTTTTCTTTGAACGCTTCACCTGGTTTTCTGTAAACATAGAGGTGACGTGCTCTACCAAAAAGTTCTACTTTGGTCTCATCTGTCCACAGAACATTCTCCCAGAAGGACTTTGGCTTGTCCAGGTGTGTTCTGGCAAAATCCAGTCTAGCTTTCTTGTGTCTCTCTTTCAGAAATGGGGTCCTTCTGGGCCTCCTACCATATAGCCCTCTTTCATTGAGTTGGCGACGGATGGTGCGGGTTGAAACCACTGTACCCTGTGCCTGAAGGTCAGCTTGAATGTGTTTGGCAGTTAATCGAGGTTCTTTCTCCACCATTCTAGAAATCCTCCTCTGTGATCTTCGATCAAGTTTTCTTTTGCGGCCACGTCCTGGGAGGTTGGCTACAGTTCCATGGGCCTTAAACTTTCTGATTACATTGCACACTGTGGATACAGGAACTCCCAAGTCTCTGGAGATGGACTTGTAGCCTTGAGATTGTTTGTGCTTGGTTATAATTTTGTGTCTGACCTGCTCAGACAATTCTCTGGTCTTCTTTCTTTTATCCACGCTCATTGTTGTACAAAGAGTGACACAACACAGCAGTATGAGCTCTTTTCTATATTCAAGTGGTTAAATTAGTGTTTTTTATATTGTAGGCATCTGCAAGTCACCACAGGTGAGTTCAATTCCACAGTAAATGAGAATCACCTGACTAAAATCAGATGATTTCTAACACTTTCTAAAAGGTGCCGGTAATATTGTCCAGGCCATTTTAGGATTTCTGAGGAAAAACCTAAGATTTAATTTTTTTTTTCCAGTTTTTCTGTTTTGCTCCAATACAAAGCAAAGAAATAAACATGTAGACACCAAAATATTTGGTCTTTCAACTTATTTATAAAAGAACAGGAGAGTTATTTGAAATAATTGCAAGGGTGCCTATATTTTTGGCCACAACTGTATATTGAGAGCACTGACTCTTCAACTTTAGGTCTTTCTCTATGAAGTTAGATTCTGCAACTATCATTTTTATCTTGGCCTTGTGAGGATAAATTAAGAAACAATTAAGCATGCCGTTATATTGCTAATGTGGAGGATAGAAACTGTGAGAGAGCTCGGCTCCATCAGCTAGAGAGACTAACATTAACAATAGCTAGTTCACTGACATATTTCTACTGCATACGTGGGTGATGTGGCTAGCCAAAGTAAGGTAGTGCTAAAACCAAGTGTGAAGAAAGACGGATACAGATGGTCTGGCAGTGGCACTTGCTTGACTCCTACTCACACTATTGCCTTGGTAAAACTTAATGTTTATCGCTAACATTCAGCTTCATATTAAGTTTTCTGCACTCTTCTAAAAAACACAAAAAAAAATGTCTCTTGTTTTGCATGGTGGTAGCCATAACCTGCTCATTACCGCTCGTCCAACGCTAATTTATTACCACTAACATGGTCGAACCATGTCAGAGGAAGGAGGCAGTACTTTTACTTTAATTAGATTATTATTATAATTATCAAATCTTTTACAATAAAAGTCAAATTAGGGATCAGTGACCTCTAAGCTGAGTCATGTAACGAGCAGTTAATTTTTTGCAGGGGACAATTAAATGCTTTTCAGTATTGGAGGGGACATGTCCCCTGTGTTGCCCCTGCTTCCTATGCCCTTTGTGTGTGTGTGTGTGTGTGTATGTGTGTGTCTGTATGCATGTCTATCTGTTTGGGCATCTTTGTGTGTGTATGTGTGTCTCTTGGATAACTTTTTCTTTGTTCAGAGTAATATTGAAACCGGAATTATGACAGATGAACGTACACGTTGCCAGATGTGTCTCACACTTTGTTCAACTATTGAAGCATGGTGTATCCTTAACAGAGATCTATGGACATCATTTTAGCGCATAGCTCTACGTGGCTGTCAGTGTTACAGCAGGTGTTAGTCATGGTCAATATATGTTGGTTTGAAAAATGGAGTGATATTGCGGCCCACACAGTCCTGTGGTAACAGCACATGCATATTGTATGAAGATCCCAACATCGATCTCAATAGGTCCCCAGCTTACAGTCAATATGGTCTTTGAAGAATGTAGCAGTAGCCATAAAGCCATCGGGCTGCGTTCCCTCCATCAAAATGTGCTGACTTGTGCAGTGGAAGGCTTGAAAGAAGGGATTGTATTGTATTAGATGATATAGGGACACCTGGAGGAGAGAGGGACAGACGGAGAGAAGGAGCGAGCAGGTAATCTGTTCTGCTTTATTACATGTTAAATGGGACACATTCACCCTCTCCTCTCGTACCATTTCCGCCCCTCCTTTCACCCTCTATCTATTTATGTTCTCTCCTATAGGAAGACTTTCACGAAGCAAGTCAGCAGAGAGCAACACCTCGTGTATAGGTGGACGCTCTTCCTCTGCTTGTCCTACTCTCTCCTCCTCCTGCTCCACCTCATTATTCTCCCTCCATAGCCGTCTTCCCCCTGCATCCTTTTTCCCCACTTCTCTCCCTTTTCTGTCCTCTGTCTCGGCTACATGTGTCTACAGGTGCGCCATCGTACGATCTTAACATGCTCATATACTTCAACATACGCACACAAAGAGGCCGTCTCCGTCTCTATTTCTCTGATAAAACATCTCATCTCAATGCAGCGCCCCTCTCCCTCTGTCATATCTTCCCCCCTCCCCTCTTTTCTTCTCTCTCTCTCTCTCTATGTGATTTATGAGGGAGAGCCTAGAAACTATACTGTAGATATATATATCTTAACCAACCTCACGCCTCCCTTTCATTGCTGCTCCTATCAGTGGATCAAGGCAATGGGGACTTGGGGAGGAGGTGGGGGGGGGGGTGTTGGTATAGAGACCTTTACTGCTACTGATGGCACGATGCGAGACCCCTATATGACTGTTGAGATTTATTGTCCCCCGAGGTACAGGGGTGCAGTATACACACACACACACACACACACACACACAAATAACCAACTGTATCTCGCTAGATGTCTCTATTTGTTTCAGTGTCTCCCACTATGTGAAATTTTATTAAATATCCCATGAGCCTCTGGGGTAGGGAGGTAGGGAAGGAGAGAGGGAGAGAGAGAGAGATGGTGAGATAAAGAGCAAGAGGGAGAGAGAGAGAAGGGGGGTAGTGGTGGAGACTTTGATTGGCAGCGACTGGTTATATTACCTATATAACCTGAAGAAGAATCATTTGATTTGTGCATGTGTGCATTTATACTACTGTACTATAATTTGTGTGTGCATGAGCGTGTATGCGTGTGTGTGATTGATGAGCAAGTGTGTGTGTTTATCTGTCTGTGTGGAGCGATGTGTGTGTGTGACAGCTGTATGAAGGACAGGTGAAGAGCAGCGGTGTCTCCACTAGGACCTGAACAAAGAGCATTGTAAAACCACGACCCATCCGCTCCCACTGGTATCTCACCCAAATAGATCATAGCCAATTAACCACAACTCTGATCTCACATTCAGAACCAACCAGGGGTGAAAAATGTCAAAATCCCCCCAGTCTTCACCCCATTTTCATTTCCCATAGATCATTTAACAGCAGTTAAAAAAAGAGGTTTTTGACTCCCTATGGGAATGAGACTGAGCGTCCGTGTCTATGAATGCCTTACTACTCAGGTTACATGGGAACTGGATGATTCATAGTTGTTTCAGACTATATTTATCATTGTACTCTATGGTTCCCACAGTGGAAGAATCTACTGGTGTGTTTCAGTCTTGATATGGAGTTCAACATGAACGTCCTTATCTTCGTCTTGTTCTTAACACTGCTTGTAAAATGCTTCGCTGTGGCTATGTAGGGAGGTGTTGTCAGTGCAAATTGAAATAAATACAGTACTGCAAAATCCCCCCCGGGCTTGCCTAAAAATTATTGCAACAATGTCAGTTGGTTATTTCCATGACCAGACTGAAAAAATATGTGTATTTGGTTATCACCACGAGGACAACAGCTACCTATTTTCACATAATATTGATTTATGTTTTATTGAAAATACCATATTTTCAAGCAACTTACATGATATTACATGCTATAATACCTATCATGAATTTATATTATTTATATTATTAAGCTTTGTATCTGCTTAAAAATGTGGGTAAACTCCATTTCACATATAAAAGCGAGAGTACACCCTTTTGGTGGCTTTACCCCTCACTGCACCCCTGTTTGTAACATATTCATTACAGAGTATCTTTTCTGTATCTGCTCACCATCCTGTTATAGCCCCATAGCAGTCAGATTTAGTAAATGACATGGGGGCGCCTAATGTAAAATTGAGGAGGCAGGCAGGGAGGGAGGGAGGAGAGGTGGTAGTCTTTCCTTACCAGCTACGTGTGGTTGGCGGTGGGAACTTAATGTTAATCTTAATGATGGATGATGGAGGACACTGCGTGCCGCCACCGAGTGTGTGTGACAGTGTTATTGTCTCCGTGATTAACTCAACCACTGTCTCAGCCCCTTCCCTGCAGAGGGAACCGGAGAACAAGCGAAAATAGAAGTACCATTGACTAGTTCCTCATCAAGAAATGCTCTTCTCTCCCATCCATTTTCTCTTTCTTTCTCCCTCTCTCTGTCTTTTTCTCTCCCTCCTTTCCCCTCTCTCTCTCTCTCTGTCCCTCTCTCTCTCTCAGAGGCCATTACTGGTGATAAACACTGTGGTTTGTATCAGCAGGATGCACCTGGCATTAACGCTAACGCTTAAGAAAGTAATTAGTGGGTGTATGTGGCTCCTCCCGTCCCTGTAGATGCCCATAGGCGGTGTAATGAATGAATGCCAGGATCCATAGGAAGGGGATGGCAACGATTTCTGCTAGCGCTGCTGTCATCGTTCAATACCCTGACGCAGAGCAATGGCCTTGTCATGCCTTCAGGCAAATGACTGGATTTCTCCCCGGTGGTTCCACAAATGCAGAAGCTTCTCCGCTCCCAACAGCATAATGTTCCAGTCTGTGCTCAAAGCAAGTGGCAAAAATTGGGGTTTATGTTAAATAGCCAGGACTACGCTGGAATCAGCCAATGTTTAAGTATAACAACAAAGAAAATAATTGTAACTGTACATTTGAAATGGCAAAAACTTTCCATAATTTCTGATAATGGAAAGTGTGTTGCTCTGCGATGGTAGTTAAGGGCAGGGAAAGTGCCTCTCATGTTGTCACAAATTGTTACTGACCTGCACTGCCAAGGACTATAGATTTTTCTGGCATCCCCATGGATTAACAAATATGACCATGTGGTGATGCACATATGCACACATCTCCACTGCACCAGCTTCCTGCTGCATTGCACCCTGGGTAATGACCCGTGCGACCAATCCCCTGCTTTATAACCAACAGGAGGGTGATTTCTCACTCCAGGGGGCAAATCAAACATCTGATTCTGACTAGAGGGGCTCAGCTGCACCCCCAATATCCCTCAGAGATTTACAGAGTTGCTGACAGGGGCAAAATCTCTCTCACACACACATGCAAATTCACACTCAGCCCCATTTAGGCGTGTTTAGTGAGGCAGACTCAGTGTCCTGAGCACTGGTGTGAACCAAAGGATGACACTACCATTAGCATAATAGCCCTAGCATGTGCAAGTCTCGTCTTTATGGATTTTTATGGTGTGTGTGAAGAGACTGACAATAGCAGTTAGCACTGGACGAAGCACTGGGGCTGGTGATACAGCCCCTGCTGAGGTTGGCAAAAAGATGCAAACTCTCTGGAATACACATAATGAAAGAGACACTGAGGGTTAGTGCAGCATCTACCATTAGCTATTCTAGCATCTGTGTCATACTAGCTAGCACTGCAGCACTAAGGCTGTAGCAGAGCTTGAGGACAAACTTTAGCATGCTAGGCTAGTGATGTGTAGCCTATAACCAGGCACATTAGCATTCAGAGTCTACAACTGCCTCATGGATGCTAAGAGACTGAAATAGCCACTTAGACCAACCCAAGGTGACAGCTACCCAGTATGCGAATGGTTGATACCATCAGGCACCTATAGGGAGCCATTCTGAATCAATATGGATTCACTAGCACCCTGTAGAATAATCAATACAGTCTTCCGTGAGGCTCATGGGAGCTTTTTTAAAGGATTTTCAGTGGTAAGACACAAAAGAAATGGGTCTGATTTACCAGGAGAGTGTAATTGGCTTGATAATCATTTTAACCTTTGTCGTCATCATTATCATCATCATCACATTGGGACAATGAAGGCTTATTGCTCGTCTAGATGAAAATGACACTATTTTCTTCTTTTGCTCCGCATCAGACATCGATTTGCCGAGTTAGCTTTTTCTCCGTTACAGACATCCAATCACATAGCACTGATAGATCTGCCATTTCTGTGGGGATGAAGCCAATGTTGGAAGCTTTATTTGACGCCTCTCATTGTCCTCATAGGCCGTCTTCAGAGATCCCCCTGGCCTCTCTCATCGATGTGTTCAGGAATTGTAATAGACACATCGGCATGGTCATCACGACAGGCTGTGGAGGGTGGATTGACCTTTGACCTCCACCCAGCAAATACACTAGCACTGATCCCAGCTTTGGGTGTTATGGGACTGGATTGTCAGTAGTGGTGGAAGTGAGAAAACTGGGCTTAGATGGAAAGGGGAGGGGGTGTAGACAGAGTAGAGTCCTGTATAGCTCAGTGGGCAGAGTGTGGCACTAACAATGCAAGGGTTAGGAGTTTTAATCCCACTGAGGCCACCCATGCTAAAAATGTATGCACCCATGGTACTGTTGGGTACCTCTTGGGATAAAAATGTCCACCAATATGCTTATGTTTCAAACCCATAATGTTTGTCTCTTTCTGTTTGTTTCTCTGTCACTAATTCTTTCACTCTCCCTCCGCATCCACCTGTCTTTCCCTCCTTGTTCTCCTTGTGCTATACATTTTTCCTTTCTCTTTCTCGTTCATGCATTTCTCCCTCATTCTTTTTCTTTCACCCTTACATGTCTCTTTTAACGCACATCCCTCCCTCTGTCTCTCTTCCTTCCTTACCTCCCACCTTTCTCTCCTCCCTCTTTTTCACCCTATTTCTCCCCTGCATATCCTCTCTCTCTCCTCTCTCCTCTCTCCAGGCGGTATGAGGTATATCCTGTGTGTGCAGACCTGCAGGGCCAGATTCTCAAGTGCTACAGAGAAAACACTGGCCAGACTCTTCACTGCTCCAACATAGCGGCCCAATACCTGCAGTGTGTCAACAACGCCAAGCAGGTGTGTGTGTTTGTTCGATGAATTGAGCTATTTGCGTCCTCCGTTATCATCTGTCACATCTTGCTTCAACATAATCTGCTGCACTTTTACCAGATGTTCCTTAAAAAGTGTTTATTTTCCTATTTATATCGTTTTTTTTGTTGATACTTCCTTTGTATATGAATATTATGTATATGTGTATTGCATGTGTGCACAACTGTATTCTTTGCACGTGAGAATGAACTTGAACTCAAATCTTAAAAACCCCTCCAAAATAACACACTCTTTCCCCTCCAAAAAGGATGGCAAATATGTGCGTGCACCACCATGGACAACAGATATGTAAGTTGTAGCATTTCCCGTAGTGTAGCTTTCAGTTGAACAGATGTGTCCTCTACAGAGAAGCCCCATGTATGTGTTAGCTAGAGCAGACGTAGTATTTTGTCATTGGTCTTATGGATATAGACACTGGCTACAGTAGAGCAGATATTCCCTTTTTAAATGTCTAAATGAATTGCTAAAGTATACACACACACACTCACTACACACACGTACAGGCTTGCTTCCATTTACATGCGCCGGCTCCTCGCTTTTAGCCAGGAGAATATAATTTCCACTCGGCTACTGGCGCCTGCATAAAGCTCAGTCTAAATAGCCAGTTTAAACCTTACGGTCTATTTCCATAATACCTGCTGACACAGGCGTTCCCCTGGCTGTCTGAGTGTGTGTTTTAATGTAATAAGACCAAGGGACTAGCCGCTGCTAGTTGGATGCCATTGTCCTCCCTCCCCCCGACCGCTCTCTCCCTTCATTGCCAAGTGCAAATGTTTTTTTGTCCTTTGTCTCCCACAGTCACATATGGTAATAGTAATGTCACTCAGGTTGATATTAACTTGACTCCCGCTCTCTCACTTTGCAATATGCAATATACAAAGCCCCCAAAAAGGCCCAATTTACATTCATAGAGCTTTTCTATTAGATTTTTTCACAATTGCATTGTTTTGCCAGAAACGAGGAAAACTGAGTTTTGCGACGCTCGCTCACTCTCGCGGGTATTAGTATTAGATCTAAAAGTCAGATGCAGGCGGATTTTAAGCTATATGTCATGTAAATGGCACTATGTTTTATTCATTGTGTGGATGTGTGGGTGTATTTCTGTGTGTCTGCGCTAGAGAGAACTACCTGTAGCCTCGTCGAGATTCAGCGAGGGTGCGTTCACAATCCGCATGCTGTTATGATCTTGTAAATTGTTAGGAAGCAAGCCGGAGACGATATGGTAATCCGCTTGTGTTTATCACCCCGCGGCAATCACAGCACACTCCTGTTCGTATGCGGTTATCTCACTAAGACTTGCTTTTAAAGTCATTAGGTGAAAAAGAAACAGTTCTGTGATAAGGCTTTAAAGGAATAATATGCAGAATTACACAGCCAACAAAGTAGGGGGAAGGAAGGAGGGAGAATTGATATGAGCTGATGCAGTTTCACGATTAGGATGTTTACACAGCTTTATCAGAGCAGAGCAGGGAGCCGCACAGAGGACGAATGTCAAAGGACATGACTTTGACCTCTGGGGGTCAAAACATCAACAGCCGTCGCTCATCCCCTTTCCTTCTCTATGAAGGACACTTGATAACCTCTCCCAGACAATTTTCAAACAACAAAATCTCCATCCTCCCCCCTCAAGACTTAAAACGCCACTAAACTGCAGCGCCATGAATGGGCCCAGATAGGATTGTCCAAGACGTCATCTCACTCCCCAAATCTCACCCGCACAATATTGACCCCTCAACAGGAGTCAGCCAAGACAGAGGCCTTGTCATCGGCCCTGCCTTTGTCGCTGATAATTAGCGCTCTTATCGCCAACGGTCAGTGATAACATTTAGACCCGCTCCGCACTCTTTTATGCCCTCTTTGCCCCTTCTCCATCCCTCCCTGCCTTCCTCCCTCCCTCCGCTATCCCTTCATCCCTAGTCACATTTCCAATGCATTCAGCACTAAACGGGTCCAGATAGCAAACTGTGAGGAAGAGGCAGTGGAAGGACAGATAAAGTCTCTCTTTCTCTCTCTCTCTCTCTCTCTCCATGAATAGGAGTTTATCGCGGAGGCCGATCTCTCCAGCCGCTGCTTGGCTCTTCATTCCATATTCTTGCCGCATGACCGCCTCTTGCTCCCTGTCTTTCCCGTCTCTACTTCATTTTTTAGTCTGACCCTTCCATCCCCTTTTTACTCTCAAAGGGCCGAGCCAGATCCCCGTTTGAGGCTTCAGAAATCTGAAATGTTTGCGAGCTTCAAAATGAAAATGGAGCCCGCTCACATAACTGCTCCGACATCATCTTTAATATTGATATTAATTAAATATTGTTTCAGTCACAAGTGCTCTTCATCATGTTTAGCAAGTTTATCCCCCTCCTGGAATCAAAATGAATTCAAAGCTGTCATTTCAACATTTATTTTTAGATAATATAAAATATTATCTAAAAATCATTGTGTTGCAGTTAATATTGGTGATTTTGATTTCATCCACTATGCATAGAAGTGTGTCTATTCCTGGTCCTAACCTGGATTTTACAGTACAGTAGAGAGGTTTTTGTCTGTAATCATTTGATGGGCGGATCAATAGTGTGGAAAATAGATTGATTGATCCATTTGAAGAAATGCAGCATAGAATGGCACTGGCACGGATTTATCTAATCCACACCTGTATTATTATGTCAGTCGGTGAGGGAGAAGAGATTTCTTTCTTTCGTTCTTTCTTTCTGTCCGTCTTACTACCTTCTTTCTTTCCCTCCTTTCTGCCTCTACACCTTTTTTTTTCTCTTTCACACCTCTCCTCCTAGGCAGTTTTCATCCAGTGGCATCAGCTGCAATAATCTAGTTCAAATGGTTATTGACAGGGAGGGAGGCTATGTGCTGTGGGTTTGTGGCCGCACTTACCGCTAACATCAAATCCACTCCCCTCCGGTTCTTTCTCTACCTCCCTACCTCTCTCCATCCTTTCTTTCCTTTTATTGTATTCTTAGTCTTTTTCTCTCAATATGGCCCTCTCTCCTGTGTGACACTTTTAATATCTTTCCCTCCTGTTTGTTTTTTTTTCCTCCCCCGCTTTTTATTTGCCCCTCTCCTCCCTCACTTATATATGTCTCTCCATCTCTCTAATACACTTTCTTTTCTGTTTTTCTCTCCAGAACAAGTTGAGGACCGGGGGTTAAAGAAATGGTGCTAAAGAGAGAGAGAGGACGAAAGAAAGAGTGAGCCATGGAGAGTTTATATTGTGTGGCATTACCGATGATCGACCGACCGACAGACCAACCCAACTGGAAACGGAGGAAGAGAGGAATGAGTCAGCACCAAGACGCACCCTCAAACCCTGTGGAGAACCTGAACCTGAACCTGAACCAAACCAGAGGCACGGAACACAGCACCCCGAGAGAAATAGACGCCCCACTGCTCTTCTCCTTACTCTCTCTACCCCTCCACCCCACATACCCCTCTCTCCTACCCTCTACCCCACAACCCCACCCACAGTTTGTCTATCTCTCCCACCGAGAAAAGCTCAGTGACACAGGAGCAGTATCAAGTCACAGTAGGAACGCAGCGCCACTGTCCGCCATCTTGGAGACACAGCGGAGACGGACAGGAGGCCAGCAGGCCCGCTTGGTCCACCAGAGTTAAAGTAAAGATGAACTGCAACACTGCAAGCAAAGCCAGTCACCTCTGTCACAAGCCACACTTGGACTTGTCCACCCCCACCCATCCCCACTCACTCCAACAACCTCTAGTAAAGTAATAGTCTATTTTCTAATAAGTCACAATCCAAATCCATTACATGTCTAAATATCCAAAACATTCACAATCCACAATCCGTTCTGTTTTTCCTATTGCACTATCCTGTTACACACGGACACGCGTGCGCATCCATCTGTTGTTTGCATGTGTGTGTGTTTGTGTGTGTTATGTTAATAATGTAACTATCTTTGTGTTGTGTACCCATCCAAACCAACACTTCTGACAATGTCTGATCAGAGGAAATAAAAGAAATGATGCAGGAACTGTTGTTGAACTTTTCTCCATAAATATTCAGTGTGCTCTGTCTGTGTGTGTGTGTGTGTGTGTGTGTGTGTGTGTGTGTGTGTGTGTGTGTGTGTGTGTGTGTGTTTTATGCTAATTACATTAGAGCAAGCATTGTACATTTTTGATGGATATGCCATCCTTATGTTGTCACGACAACAGTTTGCCAAACGGAGTGAATGAACCCACAAGAGAGAGAATTAAGCGCAGGGGAAATATTCGTCCCCCAACTCTCAAACTCTTTCTCTCTCTTTCTCTCTCTCTCTCTCTCTCTCTCTCTCTCTCTCTCTCTCTCTCTCTCTCTCTCTCTCTCTCTCTTTATATAGCCCTGTTATGTGAATCCTCCGTGCGCTCTAGTTATTCAGTGAAAGAGTAGGGATTCTCTCTCTGTTTCTGTCAAACTCTCCCTCCCTCACTCCCCCGTTGTCTCTCTTTCCCCTTACTCACACTCTGTTTGCCTCCCTCTTTCTTTCTGTCTTTCTCCTTCCCTCTCTCCCTCCCTTCCTTCTGGAGTGGGTTTCTTCTCTGCCCAGTCTCCCAGGCTAATGTTGCCTTGGAGGAGACGGCTTCTCCACGCCGTCTGCACTCTGCCAGACACTCTGGGTTGGGTTTAACCGGATAGACAGACACTGTGTGTGTGTGTGTGTGTGTGTGTGTGTGTGTTTGGGTAGAGTGTGTGTGTGTATCTATGTGTGGGCAGAGTAGTAATGCAAGCATGCACACATTTTTTATAAAAGCATTAACAGTGTGGATGGGTATGTGGGTGAGTGGATGTTTATGTGCATTTCTTTTGGATATATCTAGTGTGTGTGTGTGTGAACATTCGACGCCGCCACTGCTGAGTTGGAGGAGCACTGTCTGGGTTTGATGTGGAGGCAGGTGATTACAGAGGAGACGTTATCTTAATTGTGTGTGTGTGTGTGAGACAGAGGAAGAGACAGGGTGTGTGTGCGTGCAAGCATGTGATTCGTTGTGACTAATCCCCCTCTGTCTGTCAGTCAGCTGTCCTCTTGCTATTTGACTTTTGGAGTCTGGTAGGGGTTAGGGGCTGACATCTGAACTACGGAGTGTGTGTGTGTGTGTGTGTGTGTGTGTGTGTTCTGGAGGTTGGGGATAATGGGCATTGGGGTTCAAGGCAGGTGTTTCTCCATAGAGCAGACTACTCCCCCCACTTTTTCCTTTCTTTCTCTCTCCCCCCCCCCTCCTTTCTCTCTCTGTGTCTCTGATCCATGCCGCTCTACTCCACCGCCTGACCCAATACCTCTAAACCAAGATAAGTGATTAAACTGTGTATTCTGTCTATAATGAGATTACTTCCCCTGTAATATAGTTAAAGGATAATTACAGATTTATGTGATCTAAACATGGGGCTTACCTTTTCCCTTTAAAGGCCCCCACCATGACCTCATCAGCCTATCCAAACCTATTCAACACTCCATTTAAACAGCGATCTAATGATAAGAGAGGCGAGCTTGTGGGTGGAGGGTTGCTGGTGCTCTTCCCCTCTCTGAACAAATGCTATTGAATTGCCCTTGAGCAAATGCTATTAGCCTGTGGCTGTACATGGCAACTCTCAGGCACCAATGTTGCAAATGAATGAGTGTGAATCAGAGAATGCAGAAAAAGACCTTACATGCTCCAAAAAATCTTCCTCTGATCAAATAAAAGTTACACAATGTAACTGTTTGAAAGGTCACTGGAAAATGGTGTTAAATGTGTGGCTTGGCATTCATGTTCTCCTATTTTCCTTTTTTTTCTCCCCATTTCCATTTCAATGTTGTTTCCGTCTGTCACGTCTCTGAGGTTGCCGATAGCTCAAGGATGAATCTTTTATCCTGTAGTCAAAAGTCTTTCTGCCACAACTTTTATTCTTTTCTGGTTGTTTCTTCACTTTTTCAACTGTGACAAAATGAAATGTCCAACGCTAACGCTCATGTTTTCTAAAATGGCTCCATTATTTCATTCTTTCTTATGCCATGCTTCTTCTTCCTGATCATTAATGCTAATCCACTGGGCGGATCTACACACTGAATATACTGAGGAATTTAAGATCAGACATGTGCATCAGTCACAGAAGGAAGCAGATTTTGGTGACATTCAATATTGTAGAATGACGAAACCTCTTTCCTGCAATGCATCCATTAGTGCCGTCCAATGAGAAGAAAGGAACCAGCAACTAAACTCTTGGTAATGGTTATATGCATGTCTGTCTTGCTGGCTGCTAAGTGGTTTGTAACACTGTTAGATTCACTGGCTAGATTCAAGAACTTGCAAACACACACACAGTTTTACAAGCAGCATGACTCTTCAAATAGGTACAAGCACTCATGACTTTTAGCTTCTAACAAATGCTTACACAAACACGAATTAGTCACACAACAAAAGGAGATAAAAAAAAAAGAGGTGATTATAGCTGTTATGTCTTGGTGAGGACAACGTGTCCCGTTTGCACCTCGAGATGAGAGAAGAAACAAACACACACGCACTAATGAGAGAAGGGCTAAATGACCATTCTGTAGGGTGGCTTCGAAGCGCAAAAAACAACAACATTTCACAAAACAAATGAACAAAACCGAAAACACATTTCACAAAGCAACTTAAAACCGAAAACACATTTCACAAAGCAACTTAAAACCGAAAACACATTTCACAAAGCAACTTAAAACTGAAAATACATTTCACAAAACAACTTAACAAATCACAAAACACAACATTTCACTAAACAAATCGGCAAATTCAAAAACACAACGGCAAAAGAGAAAACAATTCAACATTTCACAGAAACCGGAAAAGGTAGGTCCTGTGTCATTACCGATTGGATGACTTTGCTGCCGCTCGAGGTAACAGGAGGTGGGACAATCAAAAAATAAAGAACAGCGAGTCAAACTTTGTGTAACTGCAGTGTTCTACTTTCCTTCTTATCCAACTATGAGTCAAGGCCCAAAATGACTCACAGGTCTTATTATCACCCAATTGAACGGACTGTAAATCTGACTACTGCACTTTTACTGTTCAGTACTTACTACTCTAACGGTTTGCACACACTCTTGCACTACTCCACAACACTGTGTCAATTAAGACTTTCCACACTGGCCACTTTATAGCCTCAGGAAATATGTCTAAGTTCTATAATGCTCATAATTATTTCATGCTATCCATTCTGCTCAGTGTAACTACATCATGGTGCGGTGGATTAATGTACCAGACACTCACTGCACTTCCCTCTGCACCTGAACCATACTGTATACCTTGCTGCTCTAGTTTTGAGTTATTTATATTGTCTACTGCCTATAGTAAGTCTGTCACTGTCCCTTGCTGTATGAGGTATTTTCTTGTACCATGTGTGTCAGTATGGAGCTCTTTAAGTTGTCAGTATGTCTCTGCACCACCGCCTCCAAGACTAACTCCTGCGTGTGTATCGTACTTGCCGTATAAAACGAGCATGCCTCTGATGCTACATAATCATTTTGATGCTTTCATGATATTTCAGTCCTATAATGACTCTGTTCTCATACAAATCTGACGCAACCTTTCAACACCAGCACCGGAAAGGGAAAGGACAACATCTTCTACCATGACTTGCAGTGACCTTCTCTGGACAAAAATAACCTTTCCTATTTAAAAGTGTTCGCCACACTCCCTCCCTGACTCTTTATACTTGTGTCCTTCTGTTCCTTTTGGTCTCTTTCCCCACAGTCTATCCCAACTTTCTTCTTTGCATTTACTCCCCTTTTGTTCTTTTGTTCTGCCTTCCCCACTTTTCCCCCCGTCTTTCTCCCTCAGTCTCTCCCTCTCTAACTCATCTCGGATACTGAAGAGTAGGCTGGCAGCCTGAGGGGCGGATCTGTTGGCGGTGATTGGTGCTCCTTGCTTGCCAATGAGGTGTGAAGCGTCTGCCGCGCCGCTGTAACTCTTCTCTGAGGGCCACCCTTGTCTTCTTGTGTGCCCACACACACACACACACACACACACAGTTTTACAAGCAGTATTTACGCTTCAAATAGATACAAGCGCTTGACAAATGCATAGACCCACACAAATTAAAAATGCAGCAAACGACATTACTAAAAATGATGTGGTTATTGTCATGTCAGGGCGAGGACAACGTGTCCCATTTGCACCTCAGTAAGAGTGAATACACACACACACACACACACACACGCAAACGCAAAGAAATGTTCTCGGCTGCCAGCGATGCCAATGGGGCCTGCGGATGAAAGTAGAGCGTCATGCACTCCATTCCAGTAATGGGCAGGCAGATGGCAGGCTGCTCTGTAGCCTCTGCTTAGGCTGATGGCTCTATTCATCACGCTGCTACGCCCTCCCTACAGCCCCGCTCCGCCTGCGATTTATACAGCTTTGCCTGCTTCTCACCCCCCCTTTTCTATTCTCCCTCACTCTTATTTATTTGTGCTTTTTGTTTCAGTCCGCACCTCGTCTCTTATTCCCTCTGTGTCTGTCCAGGTTTCCCTCCAGCCACGACTTCTGCTGCTGAGGCAGTGAGCCGCTGGCTGGGTGTTAGACTACTGTTGCCTTCCCTTCCTTCTTGCCAGATTGGCGTTTTCATTCTAAAACGTTTCTCAGAGTCATAGCTTCTCTTTGGTAGGCAGAAACAATCTCATTGGATAGAATAAATAAACCTAAATGGGTGGAGCCAAAGAACCACAGTTTATTGGAATACAAGTTATCTAACTTGAGAGGCAAAGAAGGAACTCTGGTCATATAAATAAAATATATAAGACAGGCCTAAAAACCTTTTTATTCAGGAAGGCTTTTTCGTGTTAACTTTTGTTAGCAATCTCTTTTTTTTTTTCTTTGTTTTCATTTTTATGTTTTTAACTCTGTAGCACTTTGAGATTCACTATGAATGAAAAGTGCAATACAAATAAAATGCATTATTATATAAATGATTGCTTTTTTCAGCAATCTCTCTCTTCCCTTCCCCTCAAACAGTTAGGTTGCATTAACAGCATAGCAACCAAATTAAGTCCTTGTATCAATAAGAAAAATAAGGTAACTTTAAGTATTTTTACTCATTCTTGCCAGAGGTTAGTCTGACCCTGCGACAGCTATGTTAATTGGCATCAGCACTGATACGGCTGGACTGAGGACAACAAGTAGGCCATGTTAATTAAATGAGCTTTAATTATGTATAAATCAGGCTTGCTGTCCTGGTGTGGCGAAGCTTCGGAGATAAAGAACTATCTGTTGAATAAGTGATAGAATGAGAGGGAGGAGGAGGAGGAGGAGAGAGCAAGAGAGAGAGAGAGAGAGAGAGGAAGGGAGACCGAAAAGATGATGTGAGGGAAAGTGTGTAACAATTACATTGCGATCTCTATCATACTAGCTGTTTAAAAGATTTGACATCTGCAGCGGTGGTGATGGGATGGATGGCTGTGAATGAGTGTGTGTGTGTGTGTGTGTGTGTGTGTGTGAGAGAGAGAGAGAGAGAGAGAGAGTGTGTGTGTGTATAAAAGGGAGACCTGCAGTGAGTGAGAGTTTGGCTTTGACTCTCACTTTCCCTCCAGAGATAAAGTGAGCTGTAATGAGGCCCTGAGCTGCTGTGCTGAAGAGACAGGGCAGCCAGGGGTGGAGGATGACCTTGAAGACCACAGGTGCGCACACACACACACACACACACACACACACACACACACACACACACACACGCACTCTCTCACAAATACACCGAGAACAACCGAACTATGTGTTAACAAAATAATTCACTTGTGGCAACTAGCGGAATCTTACCTCATGTATATTATTACCATACATGAGGTTATAATCAGGAAAAAATACTTGACTATTCAACAATATTGTCTTTAAAATTTCCCTTAAGCACCTTCACCTGTACACTAGATTACCATGCATGTATTCTTTATCTGCTGATTCAAACTGAGCGGACTGAAGGCCTAACCAAGTAGTCCAGAGGCAAGGTTCACATATGAAGGTTCAATACTCCCTGCATGTTAGAGAAGCATATGAGTATGCCATAAGCCAGTGGCTACTAAACCTGTTACATGGCCCCACATAAGCCTATCCAGCCGTGACCTGCGGGAAGCCAGTTTAGACTAATCCCCACAACTGTAAAAAAATGTTTTCTCGCCCCTCAAAAGAGGATTTAAATTACTTTACGCTCCCAACTTGTACTCTCGCTCGCCTGTGATGTGGTGTGTGGCTGATGCCTGTAGGCTCTAGTTCCAGCCAGTGGGGGTGAGGGTGGAGGTGTGGGTGATCAAGTTCCATTTATAAACACACAGCATACACACACACACTCCCTTCCTGATGAGGAGGAACACACACATACATACACACACACACACACACGTTCAAGCATACTTTGTGGTTTAAAATGTTATCATCCCCTCATATGGTCATGTGAGATGCTTCAGCACATAAACACACGCTGTTGAGGTTAAACACAAACACACACACACACACCTGTTCACACACATACAAGCATCTCATATTCAGACAGAAGGTGCAGACACACACACACACACACACACACAGTTATTGTTATTTACATTATGAGTATAGCTCATGCACACACACACTCTCACATTGACATTGTGTCAGTGACAGTGAGTTCATGCTCCCCTTTATTACTTTGTATCCTGGGACTATATGTAGAGGGCTGGAGGGCAAACAGGAGATATTGCGCATTAAAACACACACACACACACACACACACACACAAGCACGCTTTGTGTTTGAGATGTTATCGTCCGCTCATATGCTCATATGAGGTGCCTCAGGGCATTCAGCACACACACACATTCAAACACATACTGTCAAGAGGTAACATGATTATCTCCATTTGATATCTGTGATTGGATGATATTGGGGAGGTGAGATCATCGAGACAGATATCACCAACAATACACTCACACACACACACACACACACATATAACCCATGGGACACGAGCACAAGGTCAATACTCAATGCATCTGGGCGCCTGGGAATATTGTGATTTGGCATTGAGTTTAGGTGCTGTATTGATTGTAATGTGTGTGTGTGTGTACATGCATGTGTGTCCTTAACTAGTGATGGCTTACAATTTCAAGATTGCTTCTCAGCTGCTATACTGCTATATTCTATATGTGCTGTATTTTTTGTTTTGGTGTATGGAAGCGGCGATTGTAGACGTGCCTCCCACATTATTACTGAAGGATTTTCCCAACATACACACACCTGGGGCCACGGTAACCTAAAGGTTGGAGAAACAGGCTGATGACCGGACGGTTGCCAGGTTGAATCCCCAGATTAGCTGTGAAAATCTAGGCGAAGGGGTAAAACGCTCTTCCCATCCTGCTGTCGACGTGCCCTTAAGCATGGCACTTATCCTGAACCGTTGCAGTGGAGCTGTTTGGCAGCTATCAATAGAGGACTGTAGTTTCACCTGGCGACTCCCAGGGGTGAGTGTGTGTAATTGGATGAATCAGAATCAGGGTGATGCTGAACAAAGAGCATGCAGCCCAGCAAAACCCTTCAATCAATAAAGGATGAAAAAATCTCTTGTGGGCGGAACAACAATGCACAGGAAATGTACAAACGGGGCCTTCCTTAATGGCTAACTGTGTGTACAGTGTAGACTGCATCTTTCTTCATTTGTATCATTTCCACCTGTGCTGTACTACTTCACCCAGTAGGCAATTTCTTCAAATTGAGCATTAGGGATGGAATATTTTCCCTTAACTGCCTTAACAAGAATCGGAAGTCATTTTATAATAATTTCGTAATGAAAATTGATTTCATTATCCCCATTCAATCAGCCATTCCAAACAAAAATCACCACCCCTGACTTAACCAAGAACCCCCTCCCGCCCCCACCTCAATGGTTTTCCCATCAGCCCCAGTCCTCCTCTTCAGTGGAGTGAGGCGTCCTGAGTGTCGACTAATCAAAGGCCCTTTCGCGGGGCAAAGACTGATGGCTTAATTAGGACTGCTAATGTTAATCACACTTAAATATTTATAAGGAGGAATTCCTTTTGTTTAGCCTTGACCTTTCTCTGGAGCTCATTAACATGGTTATTATTGCTACTGGTGTTGTGCTGTTGCTCTTACACATTGTTAGGACACCCCCCCCCCCCCCCCCCCACCCCCATACACACACACACACACACGCACACACCCCACCCCCGGGGGCCATTGTCGATTTTGATGGGGCGAACGTGGTGCTGTGTTAACGCTTTGCACAAACGACATTGGCTTATCAGCGTTTAGCGTTTGGTAGAGTTTAACCCTGGAGGTATGTGTGTGTGTGTGTGTGTGTGTGTGTGTGTGTGTGAGTGTGTGTGTGTACAGCACAAAGGGAGGATGGACAGCATCTTATCAGTGCGGTGAGCTCATTGTGTGTAATTGACAGTGAGGGTGATGGAAGCAGGTTCATAATCACTAAAGGACGTTTCTTGGCTTTTGTCGGCTCAGCACTTTGATTGACCATCATGATCGGAATGGAACTGTTGTTTCTTACACACACACACACACACACACACACACACAAAGAGCTGACCATCGTGATTGGAATTGTTGTTTCGTTTATAGACACACACACACACACACAGACACACAAAAAAAAGCTGACCATCATGATTGGAATTGCTGTTTCTTACACGCACACACACACACACACACACACAGAGCCAGAGGCAAAAGGTTTCATTGTCTAATACAGCAGATACAGTGGATAGGACGTCACTTCTCGCGCTCACCAAAGCCCTGTGGGTTGATTGCAGCCAACACTGAGGACGACAAGCTCTCCTTCTTTCTCTTCTTCTCTTCTTCTCTCCTCTCCTCTGACGCCCCTGTTCCCTTTCTTTCTCTCCTCACTCTCTCTGATCCATTGATGTTTTATTGGTGAGCTCTCTACTTATATCAGCATCTCTTTCCTTCCACAGGACTGAATATGCTGTTGCAGCATATCGGTAGACCCGGTAGGCATACACACACACACACACACACACACACACACACACTCACACACACACATACACACACACACACACACACACACACACTCACACACACACATACACACACACACACACAGGAGGCTTATGTGCTCGTATATTCACTGTACATGTAACATATGAACAAAAACATGTGCATTATTTATGAATAGATCATAATAGAGAGACACACATGCACACACACGCACACAAACACACACACACACACACACGTTATAGATTGCTTCCTGAAGCATCCCTATGCAGGAATGTATTTCTATATTTTCTATATGGTTCCTCGAAAACCGAAAACTCCTAAAAAATATTTTAACTGGTTTTAACTATTTAGGTCTATTTTAACTGTATGTAGGCTACCATAAGGTATATATACACTACTCATTATGTTCATATGGTCTGTAATGTAATGCTGAGAATGAAAAGTGGCATGTGTGTATGTTGTGTGTGTGTGTGCATGTATCAGTGTGTGCTGTTTTTGAATTGATTTATGGAGATGGCAGAGTCTACTGAGTTTTGAAGATCCCTATACATGTAATATCCATCAAATGTTTAAGTCAGTTTATAGTATTATAAAGTCATCTCTGTCACAGAGACAGTGTGTGTGCATTTGTGTGTCTGCACGTATATGTGAAAGAGAGACAGAGAGTGTGTGTGCAACAGAGAGATGAAAATGAGGTGTGTGTGTGTGTGTGTGTGTGAAAAACAGAGAGAGCGACAGCATCACAATGGTCCATTTTGAATAAACATGGTACCATAAGGTATGTGTGTGTGTGCGTGTGTGTGTGAAAGAGTGTGTGCGTGGAAGGGACAGAGAGCCAGGATCAAATCTCACCCTATTGAATAAACATGGTGCCAGATTGTGTGTATGTACATGTGTGTGTGTGTGTGTGTGTGTGTGTGTGTGGGCTTGAGAGAGAGTTAGAATAACCATGCGGCCAGATTGAAGGCATGAGCGAGCAGCCACTCTGTCTCCATCGCAGCTCTATAATCACCAAATGTCGTTTGGGAAGTGACCGTAAGTACTTAATACCACCTACGTATTTCACAATCAAGCCAATGAATAAAAGATTCGGGTTTTTAAGTGCCTACATTTCGAATATAAATTGAATGGAGACGCGGGACGGTGGAACAAAGCCTAAATGGAACAAATAGAGTTTGCGGCGACTCCCACCCCTCCTCGTACTTCATGCCACTTGTGGAGGCGGGACTGAAAAGCTCCTGTCTGTGTATTGCTGAGAGTTAGTGTGAGATGGAGACCAGGTGAATTGTTCTCCCGTGCTGTATGTGTGTGTGTGTGTGTGTGTGAGAGAGAGTGAGAGAGAGAAAGAGAAGGAGAAAGAAAGTTGCTGTATATAGGATAGAAATGAGGGAGCCATTGGATTTTTTTATTTTCTTTTGAAATACTGGAGTATCTGAGAGAGCGAGAGAGACAGATGGACAGAGACAGAAAGAAAGAGAGAGAGAGAGAGAGAGAGAGAGAGAGAGAGACTTTGAAAGACACAGCGACAGGGTTTTGTTTGCGTGGATGTGTGGACATTTGTGTGCCGCCGAATGCTCATGTGTGTGCAATCAGCCATGTGCTTCATCCGCTTTTTTTGTGTGCACATTGACCTACATGCGAATGCTCGCTCACACACACACACACACACACACACACACACACAGTAATAAGGCCCTCCAGGATGTGAAAGTAGTCGGGCGTAAATAGTATTATCTCCTTATTTATCCTTTTTTCACACTCAATTGACTGTGAATTGGACACAACCAGCAGCTGGACAGGTGTAGAGTGGGACGCCTCTTCATCCCTATTAAGCACAGCAGGGGCTACAGGACACACACACACACACACACACACACACACACCAAAACAGCAGGTGGCTTCCTCTACCAGTGCCAATGGTCTTATTCAATGTTCTATTCTTGGCTGTGGATGTAACACACAGGGAACGACATGAGTTTTTCTCATGATGGCGCCCCACTCTTCTTCTCCCGTTTCCATCCTGAGTCGCTGAGCGCTGTAGGCACAAGAGAGAAGGTGCTGGTGGGTTTGATGGCAGGCCAGCAGGGGCGCAAAAGCAGGATAAAACGCTAACGCTAACGCTAGCTCTGGCAACCTCAATCACTCCTCTCTTGTCTCTTCTTCTCTCGCTCTTTCATTTCCCTTGCACCTCCAACCGCTAAACTCTCTGTTTTTTCTGCACTCTTTTATCGCGTCCATATGTGCAAGGTTATCATTTCCTAAAGCTATAGCATAAGAAACTAAAGGAGAGGTAGATGCTTTGCTTCCCCATTTGAGCGACAGACCCTGAAGATCCTTCGACAG